>NC_056003.1:98699893-99012457 GCF_018446385.1 Zingiber officinale | reverse complement strand
TTTTGATTCATGTATGCTATGTTTATAGTGGTGGAGAATTAGAAAATAAGCAAGCTTATGGTAGTGAAATGTTGTGAGTTGCATTGAGTGAGCTCCACTTATACACAATTTTGAGTGTGAGAGCTAGAATAGGTAAATCCCTTATGAGATTGCAACTTGCTTAATTTTTTTTATTTGGATTGAAACTACCATACCTATTGATTATTGTTTGAATTGTGTTCATGATTGTTAGTGATCTTTAAGATGATCTTAGTTAAATTCTTTTTACTATCTTTTAGGTATTGCTAGGGAATTTTCATGGAGATGATTTTTAGTTTTCTTTACTTTCACGGGACGTTCAAGGCTAAGTGTGGGGGATTTGATAACCATGATTTTACTGCATTATTTTGATTCATATATTAATGGTTTGATGTTGATTTTATAGGTTTAAATCATGGTTACATCACATTTTGTGCATAGTGTGTATTTTTGGACTTAATTACAAATTATCTTATTTTTGTGCTATTTGATGCTAATATTTGATTCTTATTTTGTAGGCATCAAAGGATCTTAGATTTGGATCTATTTGGACTGAAATTGGGCTCGAAACGGAATTCAAACGAGAAGATCAAGTTTTGAAGCATTATGGGCCGTTTATCAAGAATAGGAGAGATCTGTATCATCCGTTGAAGATCTGGCCGATCCAACCTAATGGGGAGCAGGGAGCCATTGATGAAGATCCAGAAGTTTTGATCCAGATCTGAGTTCATCTAGCCATTGATCCAGCCGGATTAATCTGGGCCGTTCAATGAAGACTGGGCCGATCTGGGCCATCCAGTGATGATCTGATCGATCCGACTTAAGGGAGAGTAGATCCAGGCCTTAGATCAAGATCAGCACCTTCAGATTGGATTTTGGATGACTTTTCACCGTTGATTTAGCCCAGAATCATCTCAGCCATCCAATCAGATCCAGATCTGATTTAAAACAGAAGCTACAGTGCCTTTCTGCTTCGTCGATCTCCTCACGCAGCTACGCATCCCGTGGCGTTCATCTCCGAGATTCCGGCCCCTTTCCTTCTCCAATCGTTCTCTCAAGCTTCAACCTCGGTGGATAACCTCTACAGCAGTTCATCCCGATTCTCTGGAGCCTCCGGTGGGTGTTTCCGCCGGTGGAAGTCTTCTCTCGGCATTCCCCTGTTTCCGCTAGATTTGGAGGTGGTCTTTCAAATCTGAGTGCCGATTCTCATCAGAAGCGTTCGGCGGTGGTCCTCCGACGTTGTTGAGCCTCATCCATCCACAATCCGCAATCCACAGCCTCTATCCAGATTCCGAGACCAGATTTCTAGATTTTCGGCACTTGAGTGGGTTTTGGGATGTTCTTAGCTCGCCGGGGTGGTCCGTCGGCGTTCTTGAGCAATCCTGGAACTGATACGTTGTAGAGATGCTCCACTGAGGTCCAAAGTTGGGTGGCCTCGACTTTGGCACTCTTGTGTGACGGCAAGAGTGTGAGCTTGTTAGATTGGTTGAGAGATTGGATTGGTTTACCTTTTCAGTTCATTTCATTTCTGTTTTATAGCTTAGATTGGATCCATTAATTGTTTGTTATGTTTTTAGCAGTAATTTAGTATTTCATTACTTAAGTGAAGCTTAGTTTAAGTTAATTTGATGCTTGGTTAAGTGTTTAGAGTTTAAGTTCCAAATTAGGGTTTAAATCATGCTTTAGATTAAATTTTATTTCTATCTTGTATTTCATTCCTTAGTTTAAGAGTGTGTCAATGATTTAATCTCAATGTAGGAGTGACAATGCGTTAAGGTTTGATTGTTGGCACATAGGTAGGTTTTAGTTATGCTTTAGATTAATTTCTTTACTGCTGTATTTTCCTTTGTAGATTTATATTCAAAGCTTTAAAACCCCCAACTCCATTTTTATATCGAAAACCCCAAAAATAAGAATAAAAAGACAATCCTAAATTACATTCTATCGTTGGTTCCTCGGATCGATCCTGGGCTCGTTACTACAACATTATTGTTTAATTAAGGGGTTCAGTGAATATAATACATTTGTACAATTTGATTAGCGGATGTGACAGATTCGCTTCATCAGTGATGTCAGGTGAAAATCCTAGTGAGTGAAGGTAGGTGAAAGTCCTGGTGAGTGAAACTAGGTAGATGAAAGTCCCGGTGAGTGAAGTTGGGCAGTGAAAAAATCCTGGTGAGTGAATCCAGGTAAAAATCCTAGTGAGTGAAACTAGGTGAAAGTCCTGGTGAGTGAAGCCAATCAGGTGAAAGTCTCGGTGAGTGAAGCGGACAGTGGGAAAATCCTGGTGAGTGAAGCTAGGTGAAAATCCTAGTGAGTGAAGCTAGGTGAAAGTCCTGGTGAGTGAAACCAGATAGATGGAAAGACCTGGTGAGTAAAGCCAGACATGTGGAAATCTAGGTGGGTCAAGGTTCACCGGACACCTGGTGTTGGGAAGTCCAAGTAGGTCAAAAGAGTAACCGGATACTTGGCATAAGGAAATCCATATGGGTAAAGGGTGATCGGACATCTGGTGGAAGGAAGTCCAAGTGGGTCATGGAGGACCAAACACTTGGCACGAGATGGTAAGTCCAAGTAAGTCAACGTTGATCGGTCACTTAGCACGAGGAGAAAAGTTTAAGTGGGTCAAAGAATTGATAGGACACTTGGTGAAGAAGTCCCAGCAGGTCAAGGTTGACCAGATTCTAGACATGAGGAGTTCCAAGAGGCCACGTTTGACCGGATATTGGATTTGGGAACCCTTGAGCTTGAGTTAAGTAAGTCAAGAGTGGTTAATCGATCAGTCGATGGATTGCTCCAAAGCTCAATCGATCAGCCAATCGATTAGGAGAGTGTTGCGATAAACAGTAGATCAATCGATCAGCCAATCGATTGAGAGCCTGAATCGCGAGCACAGAAGCATCCCCAATCAATCAGTCGATCGATTGAGCACTACTAATCGATCAGTTGATCAATTGGGACTGGAATTTTTATGCAACGCAAGGAAGGTTGAATCGATCGGGCGATCGATTCAGGCCTTTTCTAGCTAAAGGGCACTCTAAATCGATCAGCCGATCGATTCAAGCCTCCCCAATCGATTGGGATATGACCGTTGGGCAGGTAGCGAGCTTTGGACTGCTGGCATGGCATGGATCTCATGTGGCAATCGATTGGGAGCAAGCCCAATTGATTGGGAGTAAGCCCAATTGATTAGCAGCAAGCCCAATCGATTGGGAGACCTAGAGGCGCAAAGTATAAAGCTATGACGAGCTTTCTTCTCAGTAGTTCTTTATTCGAGCTTTCTTCCAGTGCACGCGATTCTCCTCACTACTCACCGCCAATTCTTGGAAGCTCTTGGGGACAAGTGTTGTTGCACTTCTAAGGTTCAAGAGGCAATCTACATCAACAAGGTCAAGCAAAAAGAGGTTTTTACTTTGTATTCCTATATTTTCTTCTTGCGTGCATTGTATCTTGTTGTGTGAGTTTGTATGAGGTTTCTCCACCTCCAGTAGTTACCGAGAAGGAGTATTTTTCATAGTGGAGAGCGTGTCATGTGTGGATCCTTGGATTAGTCACCTTCTCTTGAGGTGGATACCAAGTAAATCCTTGTGTTAGCATTGTAAGTGTTGCTTCGAGTTCTATCCGCTGTAAATCATCATCACGAAGCAAATGAAGCGCGACGAGCTATCCCCCTCCCCCCTCTAGCTATAAATCGATCCTAACACCAAGAAGTTTGTTTCTAGAAAATCAAAAGTAAGGTGCTACAATTGTCAAGAAGAATGACACATCAAGGACGACTGCCCAAAACTAAAAAAGAGAAGGAGAAAAACAAAGGGTCAAGAAAATCAAAGCACAAAAATCTGAAAGCAACGTGGGACGAGTCATCATCGGAGTCCGAACTAGAAGAATATGCTAGACTAGCACTCATAGCAAGTCACCAAGAGGAAAGTATTGTTGAAGGGGAAGCTACATTTGAGGAAAGCAGCAGCAAAGGGGGAGCTTCTAACTTCGAACATGATATGTGTAAGTGAGGTATGTCTTCTATCTCCTGATCACCTTTATTTTGGAATAACATTAATGACTAAATCTTTATGTAAATAAAAATTTAAGAATAATAATTTAAAGAAGGAAAATATGGATTTGAAAAGAAAATTAGATAATGCATGTCAACTAGAATTATTTGATAAACTAAAAAATGAAAATGATAAATTAAAAGAACAAATAGAATCCTTGAAAAATGACTGCATGTTTAACTCCAAAAAATTTATGAAATTTAAATTTTAGAAATTACAAATATATTAGAAACCATAGGGGTCAAATTTTAAAAAAAAATCTAAAAATTATATTCTACCAAAATTTCTGATTAATCTAGTAGAAAATAATTTATATTGGATTCTCAAATCATGCATAGTATAATTTAAGTTAATCTTATACATGCTTTAAATTTTAATATGTTTTATCTTCCACATTGTTTAAATAAATTATTTAAATTCCTACTATTCATAATTCAAGTACAAAATTTATACTATGTTATCTGATGATTTGATCTACAAACATAAAATTGTTGAAATTTTTTTACTATTAAATTATTTTCTATAATTTTATTAACAAAAATAGTATTTTAAAAATTAAAAATACTTTATAGACATATTTTTGAATAATTTTATTTTTCTTTGATAAAAGATGATGTCTTCTATCAAAATAAAATTTTTTGATATTTTTTTAATTTTATCTGAATTATTAAGAAATATTTTCCAAAAAGTTAATATTTAATATTAAAAATTCAGAAAAATAGAAATTCAGGAACTTTGATTTTTCTAATATTCAACAATCAGTTTTCCATATCCATAAAATTTTATAAAAATTTTTAGAATTGAAAAATATTTTAAGATTTATCTTCAAAAATTTAGTTGTTTTGATAAAGTAAATCAATTCTGTTCATTAAATTAATTCTTTTTTCTGTGAAAATTTTTCTACTTATATAGTTATTCTATTTATATTTGACAAAAATTCATATAATTTTTAAAACCCAAAAACTATTTTTTTTTTAAATTATTTTTGTCAAATAAAATATTAATTAGTAAAAATAGAATATTTTAAAAAATTATTTCTGAAAAATATTAGCTTACTGATAATTCCTATTACGTACCTTTAGAAAGATATTTTAAAATTTTCTAACCGTTTAGTTTATTTTTCCTAAATTTTTTTGATGTGATTAAAGTGAGAGAAATAGGTATAAGTTAAGGGGGAGTAAGGACATTTTTTCTTTGTACGAATTTTTTAATTTTATTAACTTGCTTAATTCATTGCATTGCAATATTTTATTCTAATTGCAACTTCTTTACATAATCATGTTATTCCTTTCTATTTAACCTTAACTTTAATTTGGGTTGATGCACATAAAAAATGAGGAGATTGTAAGTACCCCGTGGCAGTTTTGATATGGTCAACCAAGTTAAGTTATGTCATGTATATTTGATCCTTGTGTCTAAGTATATAGGAGCTTAAGAATATAAGAAGTCGAGCGGAAGACGTAGCTAGCGAGAAGGATGACACAGAAAAAGGATCGATGGGCTCGATGCATCCGAGAGATGAGATGCTGTGGAAGAGTACACCAGTGGATGAGAAGAACGTGTGCGGTGTTCGAGGAATGAGAAGTCGGGGAGAAAGCTTGCTCGAGGAGAAAGTTAGAGTTGAGTTTGGGTGAGCTCAACTCCGGTTAGCCAGAGAATCACTCACACAAAGAGAGTAGATAGTAAGCTGATTTTACCTTGTGGAAGGCGCCTTCCATGGGTTGGAAGGTGCCTTTAATGCTTCATGGAAGGCACCTTCTAGCCTATGGAAGATGTCTTCCCTAGTCGTTCTGTCACGCCCCGGGGGAGACTATGTCCGAAGAAATTTCGACAGCACCTCCCTTGTACGGGTGACAATCTGAAACATTTATACAAAGCCCTCAAGGCCACATATACCTCGGCCAACGCGGCCGGAATACTAACAAATAAATAGCTAAACAATCATGCAGTTATATATGTAGCAGCCCACTCGGCTGTACAAAAACCAAATCACAGCAGAAAGACGATAGAAATCCAAAATACATGACTGCTAGCCGGCTAGGCTTACACCACACAATAAACACAAACACTCCAAGCACAACACCGGAACACAAAGCCGAAACACAAGCTAGATACACAAATACCACAGTACAAATAAACAACAGTGAAGACAGATCTTCTGATGTGACATAGGGACCAGCAGGCAGGATACTCCAAGCGACTCCATAAACAATCTAGTACCTGAAAAATATAGAGTCCACGGGGGTGAGTTCAACAACTCAACGAATACCAAAAGACATGCCTAGTAAGATATATCTAACATCAATAAACATGGAATACAGCTTCCTAATCATATATATAGGAAAGATGCAAAACTGAAGGTAACTGAGGAAGCTGTACTCACCAGGAACTCCTATCCAGAATAAAAGGGGTCGTCAAACAGAAAGTGTCATAAATCCTGTATGCATGTCAAACATATGCATCCAACCAAAATGCAGCAAACAAATGCAGCAAACACAATCACAAGAAATAAATGCATCAATGCGTATGATGTCAATGATGCGTCCTGGTCACCCCTGACGCCAGTCATCCATCTCACACTCAATAGTGAGACCGAGTGGGTAGGGCTGTGACAACCGTGCACTCTATCGTCACTGCTCCTAATGAGTGGCCGAGTGGACAGGATGCTGTCGGAGTACACCTATCCTCCTACCCCAAATCATAAATGGGGGAGCGCAATGCTCTCATCTCCCGGTACACGATGACGGGGAGGAATCTCTGCCGGCTACCACGCTGTGTCACACTACCCATGAGCGGACCAACGGAGCCAAACAAAGTCTCTGCTGCAACACACTCTGCCTGAATCGACCACTAATCCATGAGTGGTGGTGTGTGCAGATCCATGTAACTGACGATGTGCTCAACAATAATGGAGTCGACTATCGCACAGCATGCAATCATGATGCATGACACTAAGCATGACAATATCCTGATCAGCATAGAAAAATCCATATATATATAATATGGGTACCACAGTATCAGTAAGTCAAATCCACGGGTCTAGGGTATACAGGTCCTCTATGGTATAACAACCTAGATCCTGAACATATCCCCCTCCATAACATATGTGCCAACAATATGCACAGATCAAAGAAAAAGGGGTCTAGGTACACAAATCAGATATGATATACAAATATAGGTACACTTGCCAGGTATGGTATAAAAACCTAGGTATCAGATAATCTAGATACACATGCCCGAAATAAAATGCAGAACCTAGTCCTAACCTCAGTAAAGCATGGTATGTCACTAACTCCAGGAATTAAGATACTCATGGCAATAATCACGAGGTATAAACATGGATACATAACAAACGACCAAATAGAACAAGCTATGGATATCAAACCGTGACATACCAAAGGCAAACATGATCATTGCTTGTAGCTATAAAATACTATGCATATCCAAATGACAATATCATAAAAGATAAGTCAAGAGGTCCCGCCTCCAATGTAGATCGAGCTAATCAACCTCTATGTCGAAGTGCTCGTCCTGAATCCGAATCCTGTAATAAATCGTATCGTTTAGTTAAGTTTTATTGTAAACCAAAATAGCTAAACCCAAATTCTTATTTACCAGGAACCCTAATTATTTCCATCATTCGGATTAAACCTAACGAACAAGATGAATAACATCTAACCACAAAATCCTTTTCATACTATCATCAATGCATCTACCCAAATCTAAAAACTCACCCAAATGATGGATTCTCCACTGTTGACTTGAGGTTATTGTGACCTAAAACTGGATGAAGCCACTGACCCCAACTCCTAATCTGTGAGCTTCTGATGGAGATGATGTCTCTGCCGACCCTCCTCCCCCTTGAATCTAGTCCGGCAGAGGAAAGCTAGCGGCCGGCGATCGGAGCAACACCGCTAGAACACGAGAGGAGACGCTGCCTCAAGGCCGATGGAAATCCAGCGGCTCAACCCTAGTGATGATGGCATCCGTGGCTGTGATCAACTCTCTCAGCATCGGCTGCTCGTGTGAATGAACGATGACGGGCAGCGGCTACTGGTGTTGGCTGTGGCGACCAGAGGCAACGCAAGAAGAAAAGGAGAAGACATGGTCGAGATAATGGCTAGGGCATGGCTTGGCACAACCAATCAAGCATAAAACTCGACACTAGTCAGCGGTCGGAGAAAGTGTCGGTTGTGGCGCTCGGGTGGCTGGCGGCTAGGGCAAAAGAGGAAGATGGCCGCCGGAAATCGGGTGGTGCCGACCGGTCAAGTCGACATCGTTGGAGGGGAGAGGGAGGCAACGGCGCTAGGGATGAGGAACGGCTCGGCCGGCGGTGGCTCGTGCTCGCCGGCGCTTGGGCAAGGACAGAGGAGAAGGAAACCGCCGGCACTAGGAGGTTAGGGCACAGGATGAGTTCGGCGGAGGAGAAGAGGAATGGCACGCGGGGGAGGTTTGGGGCATGGCGACAGAAGAGGAGAAAAAGAAAATAAAGAAAAAGAAAACAAAAAGGAAAAATGAAACTTTTCCTCGCTTAAATTGGGTAACCTAAACAGGCTTTCCCCGGGCCCCGTTTCTGTCCCCGTAAACTTGTCCATACGAGCTCCGAAAAATTCCTGGAAAATTTCTAAAAATTCTGGAAAATTCTCTTATCACTATTCGCCATTTTTCGGTATTTTACATTCTCCCCCACTAATAAAAATTTGGTCCCCAAATTTCGTTATCTACCATCAGCAAATACTAACAACTGGTAAGGAGTATAAATGCTGAACGGTAATTAAAATCACATATCTCAAATGAAAAAAATGGGGTATCGAGCTCGGATAGTATCCTCGAGCTCCCAGGTAGCCTCCTCGTCTGTATGATGCTACCATCCGACTTTGAAACAGCCGAGTAGTCTTGTTCCTCTACTGACGCTCGTTCCGGTCTAAAATCCGTACCGGAATCTCCTCATAAGTGACGTCAGGCTGAACTGGAACTGAGATATCTGTCAGCACATGCGTCGTGTCGGATAGGTATCTCCTCAACATAGACACGTAGAACACATCATACACGCCTACCAAGGATGGTGGTAGTGCTAGCTGTTGGAGCAATCCCAATGGTCCGCGGGACCATGTGTTTTGGTGTTTGGGCAAAGGGTTTAAGTTAGGTTTACCCTTGTTATTTAATATGTGTACTTGAGTTGTGCAGGACTGCAGGTGACACATGTGACTCAGGTTGACGGATTCGGGTCCGGTGAAGGATGGAGCATCCGAGGGACCGTGGACAAGGCAGCAAGGACAAGGGCCGAGGGAAGCGACTTCGAGGCATACGCGAAGGATGGCATTGGGACGAGCCGCGGGCTTGGATGCATCCGAGGGACGAGAGCCAAAGGAAGTAGGCTTGAAGGCAAGAGGTCAAGGCTGCAAAGAAGAGTCAAATGAGTCGTGAGGGTACGAGTGCATGAGAGATTGTACTCGGAGTAAAATCCTAGTTTTAGGGTTTTACTGTAGCGCACTGTAGCAATTACTGTAGCGTACTGTTGCAGTCGACTGATGTATAGACCAGTCGACTGATGCACTGTAGCAGATAGCCGTTGAGAGAGCCGTTGGGCTGGCATCAGTCGACTGGTGCAAACACCAGTCGACTGGTAACGGGCAAATCAGGTTCTGATTTGTTTCAAGCTCTATAAGAAGGAGCTTGGTATGGCCGGCCAAGGTGACGAAATTAGACTTGGTTAAAGCCTAATTAGTAGTCACCAAAGTGCTCAAGGTTCCCTTGTGTCCAAGTGTTTTTGGTGAGTGTTGTGGTGAGGTTTCTCCACCCACAAGGAGGTTGAGCTAGCCGGAGTTTGCCGGGGACTAATCCACCGACGGATTGAGGGATCGTCCACCTTACGGACACGCCGTGGAGTAGGAGCAAGTTATCTCCGAACCACGTAAACGAACGTGTTAGCGGTTTGCATTTCCATTCTTGTATTTGGTATTTAGCTTTCGTATTTGTGTTGTATTATTTGTATTCCGCTGCGCAACTAACAAATACGTAGAAAGCGATTGATTTGGGGGGCGCCGTCTATCCAACCCCCCTTCAAGCCGGCCGCAAGATCATCCAACAAGTGGTATCAGAGCGAGGCCGCTCTCCATTGGACTAACCGCCAAGGAAGCAAAGATGACCGGCTTGATTGAACCGCCAAAGCTTGAAGGTAGAAGCTTATGGGACATCACATATTGGATGATGAAGATGGAGGTCTTCTTCAACACGGATTGGAACACCATGATGGTGGTCAAAGAGCCGTTTGAAGTCCCGAAGGATAAGAAAGGGAAGAAGCTCCGACCACGACATTGGACGGAGGAGCAAACCTCTCGGTCAAAGGCAAACGACAAGGTAATATCTATATTAATTGATATTTTGCCTTATGACGTAATGAGCCTTGTAGGTAAATACGAGAATGCTCACGATTTGTGGAGCAAGATAAAGAAGGCTCAATGGGAAGAACCTATGCATACACAAGAAGAAGAAAAATCCGAAGAAACGGATGAAGAAGCTCAAGTAGAGGAGGAGCAATCGGAAGGTGAAGAGCACTCAACTTCCGAGGAGAAAGAGGAGAAGGATGAAGAAATGCCATCCACTAGTGTGGATGAGGAGACATCCTCAAAGGTTGAAGAACAATCCAAGACAAGCGAAGAAGAAGAAGTCTTAGAAATCAACCTAGCAAGCACCTCCACCAAAGTGAAGTCAAAAGACCATATAATATGCTTCGGGTGCAATGAGAAGGGACACTACAAGAGTAGATGTCCATTGGGTAAGAAAAAGGTAACTCCTAAACTCAATCAAGTTATTTTGAATACTAACATGGGTTGTAGGAATAAAGAAGCCCAAAAGAAGAAATGGCACATAGTGTGCTTCACGTGTGGTGAGCGGGGTCATTACCACACCAAATGCCCAAAGAAGAAAGAAATCAAGAAGTTGGCGCATTTGAAGAAATGGGAGAAGCAGAGGAGCTCAAGTCAAGGGGGGAGCTTCAAGGGTAAGGGAGGTATACCCTAATTTGAAATGCAATGCAAATTCTTATGTTCCCATGCATGCTAGGAGAAATAATGATTATCATTATGTAGCAATGAAAAATTTTGGATTTAGATATCATGATAGGAGTAGGGTAAATGTGGATCATAACCCTAGGAAATCTATGCATGATAAATTTAGAAATGGTAGACCTAAGGAGACCCAAGGCATTAATCCCAAGAAGGGGAGACATATGCCTAGAAAGGGTAGGTCTAGGAATGTCCAAGGTGGACATGTTGACTCTAGGGTTAGGAACCTAGAAAGGGAGAATCAAGCTTTGAAGGCAAAGCTTGATGGTTTAGAGAAATTCCTTAAGAGATTCACTATTGGATCTAAGGGATTAAGTATGGTGTTGGGTAGCCAAAAATCCAACAATGATAGATCGGGCTTGGGATACCGATCTAGTCCCTCCAAGGTCAAAAGGAGACCATGTGCTAGGGTGGCACATGATAAGGGCAAGGGAGAGTCATCCAAGGCCAATAAAAAGAAATATGCTAGGGTTGCATATGATTATGGCAAGGATGATGTGTTCAAGGTCAAGAAGATAAGGAGATCTTCTAAGGGACATCATTGTGGTTTGGTCACAATAGATGAGTCACCTAGGGAGGCGACTAAGGTAAAGAGCTCTAGGGGGAGCTCCAAGAGTCAATTTGGGACCCATGGCCAATAGATCTCAGGTGGGTTCTACTTGGGGGTCTAGAGGAGCCATGGAGTGTGCCAAGTGGTTTAGAGACGGACTTGAGTCTCAAACCTAGGGAATTAGCACACATGGTTTGTGTTTCATGCAAGAAATATGACAATTGGGGTCATATTGCATGATAATTGGTTTTGGATGTATAGATGTCATATAAACCAATGCTAGGGATGCATTGTGGGTTGGTATGGGCAAATACATCAAAAGGAAGCCAAAACTAGGACTTTAGGTCAAGGTTCAATTGAACCATTTAGCTAGTTTTGGATTTTATGTCAATCTTGGGATTGGTGATAGATACATTTTGTAATGTATTTTTCCCAAGTAGACAAGGGTATAATAGACCTCTCCACAAAATTTGGAAATTTTTGGAGGTCTAGGGAATTTCTGGTGCATTTCTGAAGTTGGCCTGAAAAGGCTGATTTTTGCAGAATTAAGGTACCAGTCGACTGGTGCAGATACCAGTCGACTAGTAACAGTGTTTTTGAGCACAGAATGTCTTTGTAAGCTCATTTTGTCGATACCAGTCGACTGGTGCCGATACCATTCGACTGGTAACAGTAGATTTCGACCACAGAATGGTTCTGTAAGGTTCTGTCGAAGGGGGCAGTCGACTGGCACTTGGGGCAGTCGACTGATACCAGTCTGAAATTGTTTTCAGCATTGGTTTGTGACCATGTCAACTCACTTAGATGTATGGGATCCAAGGAGGATTAATACATGAGTTTAGGGTCAGTTTGGATGATAAGTTTTCAACAATTGGGATATTGTTGGAGAACTTTTTGGATGTTAGGCAAAGGGGGAGAATTAAGGTTTAGTTGGGAAAACCTTTAGTGCCTTTGCGTAGGGGAGCCTTGGGATAGGTTCTTAAAAAACCCTGTGATAAAATCCTAGCTCAATGGGGAGCGTAGGTTTAGGGGAAGCCTTGTGATAGGTTCCAATGCAGGTTTGCATTTTGTTTCGGCGGTTGCCAAGTGTGTAGCATTGGCAATGTAAGTCCATTCGGCGGTTACCAAGTGTGTAGCCTTGGCAACGTAAGTCCATTCGGCGGTTGCCAAGTGTGTAGCCTTGGCAATGTAAGTCCATTTGGCGGTGTAAGTCCAAGTGTGTAGCCTTGGCAACGTAAGTCCATTCGGCGGAGTAAGTCCAAGTGTGTAGCCTTGGCATCGTAAGTCCATTTGTTATTAGCATGTTTATTTGCTATTTGTTTTCCCTAACTTAAACGTATTGCCAAACACCAAAAAGGGGGAGATTGTTAGAGCAATCCCAATGGTCCGCGGGACCATGTGTTTTGGTGTTTGGGCAAAGGGTTTAAGTTAGGTTTACCCTTGTTATTTAATATGTGTACTTGAGTTGTGCAGGACTGCAGGTGACTCAGGTTGATGGATTCGGGTCCGGTGAAGGATGGAGCATCAGGGACCGTGGACAAGGCGGCAAGGACAAGGGCCGAGGGAAGTGAGGCATACGCGAAGGATGGCATTGGGACGAGCAGCGGGCTTGGATGCATCCGAGGAGAGCCAAAGGAAGTAGGTTTGAAGGCAAGAGGTCAAGGTGCAAAGAAGAGTCAAATGAGTCGTGAGGGCAGTGCATGAGAGATTGTACTCGGAGTAAAATCCTAGTTTTAGGGTTTCTTGTGGCACTTAGCGATTCTTGTAGCGCATCGTAGCGTCTTGTTGCGATCGTGATGTATAGACCGATCGTGATGCGTGATAGCCGTTGAGAGAGCCGTTGGGCAGACACCAGTCGACTGGTGCGGTAACCGGCAAATCAGGTTCTGATTTGTTTCAAGCTCTATAAGAAGGAGCTTGGTATGGCCGGCCAAGGTGACGAAATTAGACTTGGTTAAAGCCTAATTAGTAGTCACCAAAGTGCTCAAGGTTCCCTTGTGTCCAAGTGTTTTTGGTGAGTGTTGTGGTGAGGTTTCTCCACCCACAAGGAGGTTGAGCTAGCCGGAGTTTGCCGGGGACTAATCCACCGACGGATTGAGGGATCGTCCACCTTACGGACACGCCGTGGAGTAGGAGCAAGTTATCTCCGAACCACGTAAACGAACGTGTTAGCGGTTTGCATTTCCATTCTTGTATTTGGTATTTAGCTTTCGTATTTGTGTTGTATTATTTGTATTTCGCTGCGCAACTAACAAATACGTAGAAAGCGATTGATTTGGGGGGTGCCGTCTATCCAACCCCCCTTCAAGTCGGCCGCAAGATCATCCAACAAGTGGTATCGGAGTGAGGCCGCTCTCCATTGGACTAACCGCCAAGGAAGCAAAGATGACCGGCTTGATTGAACCGCCAAAGCTTGAAGGTAGAAGCTTATGGGACATCACATATTGGATGATGAAGATGGAGGTCTTCTTCAACACGGATTGGAACACCATGATGGTGGTCAAAGAGCCGTTTGAAGTCCCGAAGGATAAGAAAGGGAAGAAGCTCCGACCACGACATTGGACGGAGGAGCAAACCTCTCGGTCAAAGGCAAACGACAAGGTAATATCTATATTAATTGATATTTTGCCTTATGACGTAATGAGCCTTGTAGGTAAATACGAGAATGCTCACGATTTGTGGAGCAAGATAAAGAAGGCTCAATGGGAAGAACCTATGCATACACAAGAAGAAGAAAAATCCGAAGAAACGGATGAAGAAGCTCAAGTAGAGGAGGAGCAATCGGAAGGTGAAGAGCACTCAACTTCCGAGGAGAAAGAGGAGAAGGATGAAGAAATGCCATCCACTAGTGTGGATGAGGAGACATCCTCAAAGGTTGAAGAACAATCCAAGACAAGCGAAGAAGAAGAAGTCTTAGAAATCAACCTAGCAAGCACCTCCACCAAAGTGAAGTCAAAAGACCATATAATATGCTTCGGGTGCAATGAGAAGGGACACTACAAGAGTAGATGTCCATTGGGTAAGAAAAAGGTAACTCCTAAACTCAATCAAGTTATTTTGAATACTAACATGGGTTGTAGGAATAAAGAAGCCCAAAAGAAGAAATGGCACATAGTGTGCTTCACGTGTGGTGAGCGGGGTCATTACCACACCAAATGCCCAAAGAAGAAAGAAATCAAGAAGTTGGCGCATTTGAAGAAATGGGAGAAGCAGAGGAGCTCAAGTCAAGGGGGGAGCTTCAAGGGTAAGGGAGGTATACCCTAATTTGAAATGCAATGCAAATTCTTATGTTCCCATGCATGCTAGGAGAAATAATGATTATCATTATGTAGCAATGAAAAATTTTGGATTTAGATATCATGATAGGAGTAGGGTAAATGTGGATCATAACCCTAGGAAATCTATGCATGATAAATTTAGAAATGGTAGACCTAAGGAGACCCAAGGCATTAATCCCAAGAAGGGGAGACATATGCCTAGAAAGGGTAGGTCTAGGAATGTCCAAGGTGGACATGTTGACTCTAGGGTTAGGAACCTAGAAAGGGAGAATCAAGCTTTGAAGGCAAAGCTTGATGGTTTAGAGAAATTCCTTAAGAGATTCACTATTGGATCTAAGGGATTAAGTATGGTGTTGGGTAGCCAAAAATCCAACAATGATAGATCGGGCTTGGGATACCGATCTAGTCCCTCCAAGGTCAAAAGGAGACCATGTGCTAGGGTGGCACATGATAAGGGCAAGGGAGAGTCATCCAAGGCCAATAAAAAGAAATATGCTAGGGTTGCATATGATTATGGCAAGGATGATGTGTTCAAGGTCAAGAAGATAAGGAGATCTTCTAAGGGACATCATTGTGGTTTGGTCACAATAGATGAGTCACCTAGGGAGGCGACTAAGGTAAAGAGCTCTAGGGGGAGCTCCAAGAGTTAATTTGGGACCCATGGCCAATGGATCTCAGGTGGGTTCTACTTGGGGGTCTAGAGGAGCCATGGAGTGTGCCAAGTGGTTTAGAGACGGACTTGAGTCTCAAACCTAGGGAATTAGCACACATGGTTTGTGTTTCATGCAAGAAATATGACAATTGGGGTCATATTACATGATAATTGGTTTTGGATGTATAGATGTCATATAAACCAATGCTAGGGATGCATTGTGGGTTGGTATGGGCAAATACATCAAAAGGAAGCCAAAACTAGGACTTTAGGTCAAGGTTCAATTGAACCATTTAGCTAGTTTTGGATTTTGTGTCAATCTTGGGATTGGTGATAGATACATTTTGTAATGTATTTTTCCCAAGTAGACAAGGGTATAATAGACCTCTCCACAAAATTTGGAAATTTTTGGAGGTCTAGGGAATTTCTGGTGCATTTCTGAAGTTGGCCTGAAAAGGCTGATTTTTGCAGAATTAAGGTACCAGTCGACTGGTGCAGATACCAGTCGACTAGTAACAGTGTTTTTGAGCACAGAATGTCTTTGTAAGCTCATTTTGTCGATACCAGTCGACTGGTGCCGATACCAGTCGACTGGTAACAGTAGATTTCGACCACAGAATGGTTCTGTAAGGTTCTGTCGAAGGGGGCAGTCGACTGGCACTTGGGGCAGTCGACTGATACCAGTCTGAAATTGTTTTCAGCATTGGTTTGTGACCATGTCAACTCACTTAGATGTATGGGATCCAAGGAGGATTAATACATGAGTTTAGGGTCAGTTTGGATGATAAGTTTTCAACAATTGGGATATTGTTGGAGAACTTTTTGGATGTTAGGCAAAGGGGGAGAATTAAGGTTTAGTTGGGAAAACCTTTAGTGCCTTTGCGTAGGGGAGCCTTGGGATAGGTTCTTAAAAAACCCTGTGATAAAATCCTAGCTCAATGGGGAGCGTAGGTTTAGGGGAAGCCTTGTGATAGGTTCCAATGCAGGTTTGCATTTTGTTTCGGCGGTTGCCAAGTGTATAGCATTGGCAATGTAAGTCCATTCGGCGGTTACCAAGTGTGTAGCCTTGGCAACGTAAGTCCATTCGGCGGTTGCCAAGTGTGTAGCCTTGGCAATGTAAGTCCATTTGGCGGTGTAAGTCCAAGTGTGTAGCCTTGGCAACGTAAGTCCATTCGGCGGAGTAAGTCCAAGTGTGTAGCCTTGGCATCGTAAGTCCATTTGTTATTAGCATGTTTATTTGCTATTTGTTTTCCCTAACTTAAACGTATTGCCAAACACCAAAAAGGGGGAGATTGTTAGAGCAATCTCAATGGTCCGCGGGACCATGTGTTTTGGTGTTTGGGCAAAGGGTTTAAGTTAGGTTTACCCTTGTTATTTAATATGTGTACTTGAGTTGTGCAGGACTGCAGGTGACACATGTGACTCAGGTTGACGGATTCGGGTCCGGTGAAGGATGGAGCATCCGAGGGACCGTGGACAATGCAGCAAGGACAAGGGCCGAGGGAAGCGACTTCGAGGCATACGCGAAGGATGACATTGGGACGAGCCGCGGGCTTGGATGCATCCGAGGGACGAGAGCCAAAGGAAGTAGGCTTGAAGGCAAGAGGTCAAGGCTGCAAAGAAGAGTCAAATGAGTCGTGAGGGTACGAGTGCATGAGAGATTGTACTCGGAGTAAAATCCTAGTTTTAGGGTTTTACTGTAGCGGCACTGTAGCAGTTACTGTAGCGCACTGCAGCAGTTACTGTAGTGCACTGTAGCAATTACTGTAGCGTACCATTGCAGTCGACTGGTGTATGGACCAGTCGACTGATGCACTGTAGCAGATAGCCGTTGAGAGAGCCGTTGGGCTGGCATCAGTCGACTGGTGCAAACACCAGTCGACTGGTAACGGGCAAATCAGGTTCTGATTTGTTTCAAGCTCTATAAGAAGGAGCTTGGTATGGCCGGCCAAGGTGACGAAATTAGACTTGGTTAAAGCCTAATTAGTAGTCACCAAAGTGCTCAAGGTTCCCTTGTGTCCAAGTGTTTTTGGTGAGTGTTGTGGTGAGGTTTCTCCACCCACAAGGAGGTTGAGCTAGCCGGAGTTTGCCGGGGACTAATCCACCGACGGATTGAGGGATCGTCCACCTTACGAACACGCCGTGGAGTAGGAGCAAGTTATCTCCGAACCACGTAAACGAACGTGTTAGCGGTTTGCATTTCCATTCTTGTATTTGGTATTTAGCTTTCGTATTTGTGTTGTATTATTTGTATTCCGCTGTGCAACTAACAAATACGTAGAAAGCGATTGATTTGGGGGGCGCCGTCTATCCAACCCCCCTTCAAGCCGGCCGCAAGATCCTCCAACATGCTAGCTAGTAAGCTACCGCTCCAATCCTCTCCAAGATTTGGAAAGGTCCAATGTATCGCGGAGCTGGCTTACCTCTAAGGCCAATCTCTTCACCCCTTTCGTGGGTGAAACTCGTAGAAATACATGGTCGCAAATGGAGAACTCTAAGAGTCTCCGACTCTGGTCAGCATAACTCTTCTGGCAGTCCTGCGCCTCTGACATCCTCCGTCTGATAATACGGACCAACTCTGTCTCAAGCTGAGCTCCATGAGATCCCAATAACTGGGCCTTCCTAACCTCATCCCAGAGGGTGGGTGTCCGACAAGGCCTATCATACAACGCTTCAAACGGTGGCATCTGGATAGCCAAATACAACCGTTGTTGTAGGCGAACTCTACCAATGGCAAATGGTCCTCCCAACTACCTCCAAAATCTAATACACAAGACCTCAGCAAATCCTCTAGAGTCTGAATGGTCCACTCTGATTGTCCATCTATCTGAGGATGGAAAGCTGCACTGAATTGGAGCTGAGTGCCCAAAGCCGCTGCAGACTCTGCCATTAACGAGACGTGAATCGGGGGTCTCTTACCCAAATAAATTGTCAAAGAGACACCACGTAATTTGATGATCTCCAGGCAAAACAGATCTACCAATCGATCCAGAAAATCAGTCTTCCGGATCGCTAACGAGTGCGCGGATTTGGTTAATCGATCAACGATTACCCAAATCACGTCATGACCTCTTCGTGTCCTCGGCAAACCCACCACAAAGTCCATAATAATGTGTTCTCATTTCCACTCAGGAATAGGAACCTGCTGAAGTAAGTCGGCAGGTCTCTGGTGCTCGGCCTTCACTTGCTGACATACAAGACATCTAGCTACAAAATCCGTGATGTCTTTCTTCATGTTGTTCCACCAATAGGAACACCTCAAATCTTGGTACATACGGGTACCGCCTGGGTGGATAGCAAATCATGAGCGATGAGCCTCCTAAAGTAACTCCTCCCTGACCGGGTGAAATGGAGATATGCATAAGCGACCTCGGAAATATATAACCACCGCTTCATCTCGGGTAAACTCGGTCTGCTGCCCGGAAACTATCCGGCTGCAAATAAACTGCAAATACGGATCAGCAGCCTAGGGCTCTCGCATCCTCGTCCTGATCGATGACTGAGCAACCATGGTAACCAGAGTACCCTGCTCTGTCTTTCCTTACCCCTCAAGGCCCAACTCGGAGAAACCTTGAATCAAGTCTGTGACCACAACTCGGTGGCAAGCTAAAGTCCCTCTGGACTTCCTGCTAAGTGCATCGACAACCACATTAGCTCTCTCTGGGTGATAGCTAATGGTACAATCAAAATCCTTCAGGAACTCCATCCATCTCCTCTGTCGGAGACTAGGTTCCTTCTAAGTAAAACAGATATTTGAGACTCTTATGGTCAGTGAGAATCTCAAATGTAACGCCATATAAATAATGTCGCCAAATCTCCATGGCAAAAATAATGGCGACTAGCTCCAGATCATGTACAGGGTAGTTCTTCTCATGCTCCTTCAACCGACGAGAAGCATAGGAGACTACTCTATCGTGCTGCATCAGAACAGCGCTCAAACCCTAAATAGATGCGTCGGTGTAGAGGACATATTCGTCCTCTCCTGAAGGTAAAACCAAAACTGAAGCTGATGCTCCTAGAAGCTGATCTCGTAGTCCTCGGACCACGTGAACTTCACGCCTTTCCTGGTCAGACGTGTCAGCGACATAGCTATCCGAGAGAAACCCTCAACGTATCTCCGGAAATATCGAGCCAAACTAAGGAAGTTGCGAGCCTCTTCTATAGACTCCGTCTACTCCCAACGGTAACAACCTCGATCTCCTGTGGAATCACGGTATACTCCTACTGGTGACTGTGTGTCTTAAACATCATCACACAAGACAATCCAAATAAGCACTACTGAAATTCGCATATAGATGTTCCCATCGAAACATCTCTATCACTATGCAAAGGTGGTGTACGTGACTCACCTCGGATCCGTAATAAATCACAATATCGTCATCAAAGACAATGGAAACCGATCCAAACATCCTAGATATACCAAAATCATCGCATCTTTGAAAACATCTAAGGCTTCCCAAGCCCTAATGGTAAAATCAAGACACAAAATGTCCGTATCACAGACATTCCTAACCATAAGATCTCTGATAATAAGTCGGAAATCTAATCACCAACAACATAAATCACCAAGGAATAGATCCTCTAGTGTGAGAGCAACACTCCATCATACGAAATACTACATATGTGGGAGCAACACTCTACCACAAGAAATCCTCAATATGTAGGAGTAACACTCCACTACAAATAATCCGTAACATATATCTGCAATAAATATGGGAGCAATACTCCGCTACAAGAAATTCACAATATGTGGGAGCTACGCTCCACCACAAACAACCCAAAATATATGGGAGCAACGCTCCACCATAAATCAACAATAATATGTGGGAGCTACGCTCCACTACAAACGATCCATCAGTGCTCAGGACACCCAACCATCTAGCTAGAGACTGCATGAGGTCACTCTATCACAGATCACTGTGTCCAGCCAAGGGTATAACACCCTAATAAGCAAATCAAATCCATCGTCAGCTGTATCATCATCCTAGTGGTCGGCCACCCACTAATAGGAGAATTAATTGACAAGGTAATACCACCAATAACATAATGTAGACACTCCCATTCTACATTCAACATAGGTAGAATCATCATGATGCTACCAATCATACACCTGGCACACGTGCACACATAACATATGTATAATCGATATAATCCTCCAACTAGTACACAACAACATACTCACAACATAGGTATAAATCATCGTGATACCTCCAACAATGCATACCGAACCCGTGTGCATATAACAACATAGGTATAATCGACAATACACCTCAAACAACACTCACATGACATATATACACATATGCCAAGAGTATAATCAACATATACTTCCAATAAGGCATACTAAACCCAGGTGCACTCACAAATCACACATAATCAACAAAATACCTCAGATACCACACCAAACACATATGTATATAACACAATACCGATGTAGTCGACAAGATACTTCCAATATGACACTCAAACACATGTACACATTTCACAACATAGATTTAATCAACAAAATACCTCCAATAAACCAATCAGACCACTCGGTATAATCTATCAAAAACCCACAACAATTATAATTGGAAAAATATACACTCGCTACATGCAATTTGACCGTCCATCAAAACACTCCTACCACACATAACAATCATATGTACACGCAACAAAGATAGACATAATCAGCATATTTGACCCAATCAACGTAGCATTCTGAAACTGCAGGGTCAACTTCTAAGTTATCCAACTAGGTACATATAGTCAAAAATTAAAGTCCACATGGAATAGGATACATCGATCCACTATAGACTGACCCAAATCGACAATGGTATACTGTCAATTCAGTCTTTTCCATGTCAGTACAAAACACATACTCAAATGTGCTCTAGATACCAAACTAAGCACAAATAACCCAAAGATTCGAACCTCTAAAAATAGAATATGACTGTCCTCTACTGATCAAACCAACAAAACTAAATCAGTCATCTACTAACTAATCAAGAATACCTTAATCCTCCACAAGCAACTAAGGTATATCAATATACGACTACCCAAATCAACAAGTGTAAATCAGACTCCTACTGACCTATCTAACAAGAGTAGATCAATTATCTACTAATAAAATTAATTAAGATAAAATGGTATACTACTGGCTAAGTCAACATGAATATGTGGATACTATCCACTACACAGCTAATGATAACAGAGACTGGTATGTGCCTCGATCTTCTAACCAACTAATCGTAACTGAAGCTAAAACTACTGGGGGTATGATATGTAAAATCACCAAAGCCTATAATCCTTAATCTCTATTAAGGTCAATCAAGATCAGTGGCTAACCCATCACATATAATATATGCCACAACAACCAGACAGGTACTAATAAAAAATACTAATACGTGTCATAAACTATAATAGTCAACAGTGCATATACTAACCAAAAGGTAGGATAACACATACCAACATACCTCCTATAGCTTGGAGATGTCCTGTCACTGCCAAGTCCCAAAACCCGAAAAGTCACATCAAGAAGACTAAAACACGAAATCCAAAACACGGGATATAAAACCCGTACCGTACACTGATACCAAATAAATTGGTATCAGATAAATCTCAAAAATCCAGCACACATAGCAAGTATCGTATACCTGCTCTGATACCACTAAATTGTCATGCCCCGGGAGAGACTCTGTCCGAAGAAATTTCAACAGCACCTCCGCTGTACGGGTGACAATCTGAAACAATTATACAAAGCCCTCAAGGCCACATATACCTCGGCCAACACGGCCGGAATACTAACAAATAAATAGCTAAACAATCATGCAGTTATATATGTAGCAGCCCACTCGGCTGTACAAAAACCAAAACACAGCAGAAAGACGATAGAAATCCAAAATACATGACTGCTAGCCGACTAGGCTTACACCACACAATAAACACAAACACTCCAAGCACA
Source organism: Zingiber officinale (assembly GCF_018446385.1). Taxonomy (NCBI): domain Eukaryota; kingdom Viridiplantae; phylum Streptophyta; class Magnoliopsida; order Zingiberales; family Zingiberaceae; genus Zingiber; species Zingiber officinale. Next base: position 98,989,897 of record NC_056003.1, on the reverse strand, counting down.
ACACCGAAACACAAAGCCGAAACACAAGCTAGATACACAAATACCACAGTACAAATAAACAACAGCGAAGACAGATCTTCTGATGTGACATAGGAACCAGCAGGCAGGATACTCCAAGTGACTCCATAAACAATCTGGTACCTGAAAAATATAGAGTCCATGGGGATGAGTTCAACAACTCAGCGAATACCAAAAGACATGCCTAGTAAGATATATCTAACAACAATAAACATGGAATACAGCTTCCTAATCATATATATAGGAAAGATGCAAAACTGAAGGTAACTGAGGAAGCTTTACTCACCAGGAACTCCTATCCAGAACAAAAGGGGTCGTCAAACCGAAAGTGTCATAAATCCTGTATGCATGTTAAACATATGCATCCAACCAAAATACAGCAAACAAATGCAGCAAACACAATCACAAGAAATAAATGCATTAATGCGTATGATGCCAATGATGCGCCCTGGTCACCCCTGACGCCAGTCATCCATCTCACACTCAATAGTGAGACCGAGTGGGTAGGGCTGTGACAACCGTGCACTCTGTCGTCACTGCTCCTAATGAGTGACCGAGTGGACGGGATGCTGTCGGAGTACACCTATCCTCCTACCCCAAATCATAAATGGGGGAGCGCAATGCTCTCATCTCCCGGTACACGATGACGGGGAGGAATCTCTGCCGGCTACCACGCAGTGTCATACTACCCATGAGCGAACCAACGGAGTCAAACAAAGTCCATGCTGCAACACACTCTGCCTGAATCGACCACTAACCCATGAGTGGTGGTGTGTGCAGATCCATGTAACTGACGATGTGCTCAACAATAATAGAGTCGACTATCGCACAGCATGCAATCATGATGCATGACACTAAGCATGACAATATCCTGATCAGCATAGAAAAATCCATATATATATAATATGGGTACCACAGTATCAGTAAGTCAAATCCACGGGTCTAGGGTATACAGGTCCTCTATGGTATAACAACCTAGATCCTGAACATATCCCCCTCCATAACATATGTACCAACAATATGCACAGATCAAAGAAAAAGGGTCTAGGTACATAAATCAGATATGATATACAAATATAGGTACACAAGCCAGGTATGGTATAAAAACCTAGGTATCAGATAATCTAGATACACATGCCCGAAATAAAATCCAGAACCTAGTCCTAACCTCAGTAAAGCATGGTATGTCACTAACTCCAGGAACTAAGATACTCATGGCAATAATCACGAGGTATAAACATGGATACATAACAAACGACCAAATAGAACAAGCTATGGATATCAAACCGTGACATACCAAAGGCAAACATGATCATTGCTTGTAGTTATAAAATACTATGCATATCCAAATGACAATATCATAAAAGATAAGTCAAGAGGTACCCGCCTCTAATGTAGATCGAGCTAATCAACCTCTATGTCGAAGTGCTTGTCCTGAATCCGAATCCTGTAATAAATCGTATCGTTTAGCTAAGTTTATTGTAAACCAAAATAGCTAAACCCAAATTCTTATTTACCAGGAACCCTAATTATTTCCATCATTTGGATTAAACCTAACGAACAAGATGAATAACATCTAACCACAAAATCCTTTGCATACTATCATCAATGCATCTACCAAAATCTAAAAACTCACCCAAATGCTGGATTCTCCACTGTTGACTTGAGGTTAGGGTGACCGAAAACTGGATGAAGCCACTGACCCCAACTCCTAATCTGTGAGCTTCTGATGGAGATGATGTCTCTGCCGACCCTCCTCCCCCTTGAATCTAGTCCGGCAGAGGAAAGCTAGCGGCCGGCGATCGGAGCAACACCGCTAGAACACGAGAGGAGACGCTGCCTCAAGGCCGATGGAAATCCAGTGGCTCAACCCTAGTGATGATGGCATCCGTGGCTATGATAAACTCTCTCGGCGTCGGCTGCTCGTGTGAATGAACGATGACGGACAGCGGCTACTGGTGTTGGTTGTGGCGACCAGAGGCAACGCAAGAAGAAAAGGAGAAGACATGGCCGAGATAATGGCTAGGGCATGGCTTGGCACAACCAATCAAGCATAAAACTCGACACTAGTCAGCGGTCGGAGAAAGTGTCAGTTGTGGCGCTCGGGTGGCTAGCGGCTAGGGCACAAGAGGAAGATGGCCGCCGGAAATCCGGTGGTGCCGACCGATCAAGTCGACGTCGTTGGAGGGAAGAGGGAGGCAGCGGCGCTAGGGATGAGGAACGGCTCGGCCGGCGGTGGCTCGTGCTCGCCGGCGCTTGGGCAAGGACAGAGGAGAAGGAAACCGCCGGCGCTAGGAGGTTAGGGCACGGGATGAGTTCGGCGGAGGAGAAGAGGAATGGCACACGGGGGAGGTTTGGGGCACGGCGACAGAAGAGGAGAAAAAGAAAATAAAGAAAAAGAAAACAAAAAGGAAAAATGAAACTTTTCCTCGCTTAAATTGGGTAACCTAAACAGACTTTCCCCGGGCCCCGTTTCTGTCCCCGTAAACTCGTCCATACGAGCTCCGAAAAATTCCTGAAAAATTTCTAAAAATTTCAAAAAATTCTCTTATCACTATTCACCTTTTTCGGTATTTTACACGTTATCTGAGAATAAAGTTTTATCCTCAGGAGATAGAATTTATCCGATGAAAGGCACGTTGGACCACTTTGAAGGCGCTTTCATGCTATGGATAACATTTTCCAAGGGCTATAAAAAGACCCTTGAACCTAGGAAATATTCAACAACTCTTGCATTGATTTCTTAGTTTATTTCTAAGCATCCAATGAGTATAAGAGTCTTCTCCACCTTCAACGAAGGAGATTTTCTAGTATTTTTCATTTACCTTGGATTAACAACCACCTAGGTTGTAACCAAGTGATTTTCTGTCTCTTTTATTTTATTAGTTGTTCAATTTCTTTAATTTAATTGTGCTACTAATCTAGTTGAAAGATCGAGAAAGATTAGTTTTATTTTTTATAGGCAATTCACCACCCCCCACCAACAGTGTGTTTCTTGTGTAATCACAAGGGGCATTATCAAAATCAATATCCAAAGAGGAGATCCTCAACCAAGAATAAAGGAGGAAGCTCAAATCAAGAGAGAGCTTCCAAAGGCTAAACTAAGATAGTATTAGTTAATGATACTTATTTAAATCATGATAAAATGCATGTTAGAAATAACTTTCATCATTTTAGTACTATTTATCATAAAAATGAAAAGCATGAAAAACCTAGAGAAAATTACAAGTCATTTCATGTTAGAACTACCTTACCTAAGTATAGGAAGGTAGAAAATCAATTAGGCAAGAACTGTAAGGAAATTATATATATACCTAGACGGAAAAATATCCAAGACTATCAAGAAAAGTCAAAAGTTGAGGATTTAATGATGCACAATCAAGTCTTGAGGTCAAGACTTGATAAATTAGAAAAGACCCTTAAGAAAATGAAAAATAATATCAAAGGGTCTAATAAACAAAACCTAGGTTTAGGAAAACAATGGCCATTTATGGACAAAAAAGGTCTAAGGTACAAATCCAAATCCAAGGACAATGTGTTCTCATATTATAGAGTTCCATATAACTATGAAACTAACCTTAGGTTTAGAAGTTAAGTGAAGGTTACAAGGAAGGTTATTCCTAGAGTTGACTTTGAGGAGACTAGTGTGACTAAGGCTTCTAAGAAGCTTAGGAAAGTCATTAGGAATGTATCAAGGGCAGTTATCTCTAATGAATACCTAGAATACTCAAGGAGCACTAATAGGTATTAGGTTCCTAAGAGTGTGTTCTCTACACCCTAGATGAGTTTAGATTATGTCAACTTTAATTGGAATGGTAGTTAACCCAACCATAGTAAAGTTAGTACTTTAGGCATTTTCAAGGTATTGTGACACCTTGAAAATGAGAAGTTAATTTTTACTCTTGAATAGTAAAGTGTGCCAATAAAATTTGATGAATTGATTAATTAAATTGGCATAAATAGGATATAATTCAAAGGAATGCCAAATTGGGATTTTTGATTTTTCCTAGGGAGATGAGACAATTTATACTTTTCTTGGCATAATTGTTAAAAGATAGAAATTAGATGGAAGATCTAGGTAATTTTCTTTGTGCTATAATTATCATATTTTTGTGTGTCCTATCACATGCTATGACATCATATACTATAATCATATTCTTATGAAAATGGTATATGTCATGTCATATATACCATTTAGCTATGATAATTTTTCTTTTGAAATTATACACTTTGATGTATGTCATAATCATTATCATGCATTATTTTTAAGATTCATTTTTTTAGTTGGCACCAAGTATCCAAGCTTGTGGCTCGACTAATCCTGAGGGAGGTTGGTCCAATCCTACAAAAGTTTTCCATTGGTCATCTAGGTAAATCTGAAAAATATATATGGAGGCTCATCCTGATTGCTAGCGTTCTCGGGTCCACTACTCATTAGGGAGAAAATCCTCCATAATATGTCATAGTTAAGTTACGAACAATAGATGTCTAGTCTATCACTGGAGGGCTTAACTATGGTACCCTATCCTGAGGAAAACTTAGATATGTATGATCCCTTAGTTTAGGAAAAACTTATTTTATATCTCACAAAGACTATAAAGTTGAGTTGTATATATATGGAGAGGCATTAGATAAGTGGGATGTTAGGAGGATGAATAAAACAATGAATAAGTCATGTGTATTTAACCCAAAGATCATGGTTGAAAATTATTTTTGAAAATAATTTTAAAAATATTTTAGAAAACCTTAATGAAGTATATTTGTTGATAGGAATCACTATTGAGCAATTAGATACATAGTAGAGTGAAACATTAAAGCTTTCAATGGTTTCAATTTTATGTCATTCTTTGAAAATGGGAGGTATTTTCATAGAAAATAATTTTTTCATGATAGTATGTAATATAAATAATATCTACATGAAGTTTCATGATTTTTGGAAAATTATAGAATTATTTATGGATTTATGAATTTTAGACTAAATTGAAATCAGAAAAATTCAGTTACATTAATCAATTGAATCAGTCAATTACTTCACACCAATCGATTAGGAGAATCAATTGGTGGTGAATTTTCATAAGCACAGAAGCTTACAAGATCGACCAGGTGATTGATTGGTATATACGGAATCGATTGGAAGCTTAAATCAATCGATTAAAATATATTATAATTGATTGACAATTTTGATTTAGGTTGAAATGAGTTTAATTCAGCTGATTTAGCCACACTTAGGTTATTTAACTATTCCTAACGCTATGTAATATCTTGATAAATATTTAAGGGTAATTTTCTTGATAAAAATAAGAAATGAATGATTAAAGGGGACTAATTTGTTGTTAAGAAGGAGATTTAGATTCAAAGTTGAATCTTTAATTACCTCATGACTTAAATTTTTGGAATTTTCTGAAGCTTTAACTCCAAATTTTTGTTCGTGTAATGGTAGAAGTTTGCATAATTGGTTAAACTAAATAAATAAATTTGAACACATGTATTCTACTCGTTAATATTCGTGAACTATGTTTATTAACAAAAACTCTTATCAAATAATTAAATAAATAAATAAAATTTTAAAATAAACAAATAAATTTGAATTATCAAGCTCAATAACTAATCAAACAAATAAAAATTTGAATAATTAAACAAATTTGAATTGAGAGCTCTGGCGGGAAGGTTAGGGGCAAGCGTTTCATTTTTTTTTTTTTTTGTCACTTGAATCAAGTTGAATCTCATAAAAATAAACCAATCCAAACTTAAACAATCATTTAAAAACCTTGATTCATTATAAGCTCGGCTCATTTACTTTATTAAACAAGCTTAAACATTTCCAAATTTAATTCGACTTAACTTTATTATCGCCCTATTCGAGAAGGATTCTTTTTTTATTTTTTCCTATAGAGATTTTCCCTTTTTAAATTTCTTTTCTTTCTAATCTACCCTCCGAGTAAGCAGAGTAACAAATCCACTAGCTTCCGCCTTTCCATTTGGTTCATGAATTCATCATCTTAGCAACTCATTTAGAGATACCTCTTACTTTCTAAAAAGGGATAAATCACATAGTCATTGACCCTAATACAACAATTCTTATATAAGAGAAGTCAAACATCAGTAATATATTTTTTCAAAACCTATTAAAATAATCACTCATATAAATACTAACTAAACTATTTCTATTCCGTGAGACTAATAAAAAAAATAATAATAATCAGACTGATTAACGTCGAGTCTGGGATGATTGACCTGACCCTTCAAAAATTTTTCACTGACTACCAGAGTAAATCGGGAAGAGCTCGCAATGATCAACGCAAGAGCTCAGCATCCTTTAGTTGTGTGCTCTATTTAGAGGAAAAAATTCTTATAAATTCGTCATAGTTGAGACTCGAACCATGAATACTCAGCATCCTTTAGTTGTGTGCTCTATTTAGAGGAAAAAATTCTTATAAATTTGTCATAGTTAAGACTCGAACCATGAATACCTGAATGATAATTTAAATATCCTACCATTACATTATAACCGCAGGAGCCAACCCAGCACCTACTAAAGGGGTTTCATTTCTAAATCGCTCGCAATGACGGAGATACTATCTAGATGAGTTTTGTCATACTAAGCCAACATCCTGCAAAATATGACCCCGTCGGTTAATATTCATCACCCAACATGGATGATCACGATTTCAACACGTGTACGATATGTTTTTTACACAAAAGATATTCAATCATCATAAATATAAAAAAAAATATTTTTTGAAAAAAAAACATAAAATAAGAAAATAAAACAGTTATCTATTTTCGTCAACAAATATTTAATTTATTTAATGAATATAATAATATGTTGGGTGTTTTGTGCCATCATCTTTCATATTGCTTTGCCGATACGTCTAGTGCAGCAGGGAAAATAAAATGCCGAGGCAAGAATTCTGAATTCTGCGATATCAATTTTGTCCTCTTCCTCTAAGCACGCAAGGCCAGGAGCAAGCGCAAGCGCAAGCGCAAGAGGCAAGAGGAGCCTCGCCAATATAGTATTACTTTTGTTACAGGTCTCGCTGATGTAGGCCGAATCAACGGGCGGACCACGTTAGTAAGTGCGCATGGTATATTGCTCGACTCGTCGCATGTTGGTGATGGTATATCCACACACTTCCGTAAGCGAGGCACCGATCGATGAAAGGTCACAATATATCAGCCCCAAAATTAGCAACTTGGATCCAAAATGGCATTTCTGCTTTCACCACATCTAATGGTCAACTTCATGGGAACCGTAGGTACCTCCCCAGCGTCACTTTTGCCTAAAAATAAAAAACAAAATAAAGCTTCGACCTTTTTCCAGGCCATTCTGTGATGTTGATTCTGCCTGCTATGATCTAGAAGGAGCGGCAGGTTTCGAGTTTGGAGGAAAGGTCGAGCCTTTGCTTCATCTTCCTCCAGTTATTTCTCCAAGGATCGGATTGATTCATCAGCCATGGTTCTGATAAGAGAGTTGTATCCTTCATTGTTAGGTTCTTCTGTAGCCTTGCTCTGTCTCTCTTCTTCTTTTTTTTTTTCCTTCCTTTGAAAAAGGATGATGCATGTGTTTGTGGATGGTTTCCGTCTCTTTTATTTGCTATCGTGAAATAAGGAGTTATGATGCAGAGAATGGCTTTGGTTTTTGATAGTTTGTACTCCTTGACCTTCGATACTTCAGTCGATTTGTTTTGCCCGTGTCATTGGAAGAGGTAAGAGAAAATTTGGTTCTTACATTGCGAAAGAAAGAAAAACATATTTTTAGTTTTGTTTTCGATTGAACACTTGGAATCCATCTCATGTAGTATGAGATCGCTTGTCTGTACACCATCCTCAAGATGGAGCAGCAGAATACTACAAGTAAAGAAGGGGTGGAGATATTGCAGAGCATTCCATTTGAAGATGAACACCTAGGGAAGGGGCAACATACGTCTAAGGTTTATCATCTGGATAGGTAATTGTCGGCCTTGGATAACTCTTGATTCGATTACTCCAAGAAAGCATAAATAAAATCAAAATACTATTATTCAAGATCAATTAGCTATAACTCTAATAAATGGTAAAATGAGAAATATGTTGATATGCTATGAACATATATTTAAAGAAAATTAAGCGAGTTGATTCTATCTGTGTGGAAGGTCTAGAGGGAGACCAAGGAAACAGTTTGTCAACTTAATAATACTGATTTAATTAATTTGATTTCTACTAGTCTTTAGATCTTACATAGAGTCCAACGAGGGTAGGTGACCCCAAATTTTTGGGAGAAACACAGCTTCATGCTAATGATGTAGATAATGATTATGTGATTAGAAACTCCATGTAGGTTTAATATGATGAGAAATTCAGGATATAATGCAACTATCTTCTTCCCATGTAAAAAGGAAACTATATATTTATTTCTTGTTATGGTTATAACCCACTTTGCTGGATATATCTGGCATAATGTTGATAGCTGCAGGCTTATTAACATAGGTTTTCTTGACATTTGGTTTCCATTCTGTACAAATATACAGAAAGGTTTAAACTAAGACTGATTGAGAAGCTAACAAAAGCCTGCACTTATTATTGGCAATCATAACACAGTGTGCTAGGAAAAGTGGACCGCATTAAGCACCGAGTTACATTGATTGCCATGGTAGACATCAGCAAGAACAGGGATCATAGTATTGGTTGATGAACTTTGGCACACTTCATGAGGTTTCCAAATTAATATAGTACTTTCTCAACTCTAGATAGTGAAGATTTTACAACTTATATGCAAAATAAATATTCACTACAAAAATCTAGGGTATAAAATTTGCAATTGAATGCTTCATCCAAGTGGAGTTTACTATCCATCTTCTTCTAAGTATCAAGCTCAAATGAACATAAATGTGCAGCAAAATCCCCCCGTGGCTTAGGACTTTTGCACCAGCTGCCTTGACATTACAAGAAGAATCATGGAGTGCCTTCCCCAAAAGCAAATCAGGTTCATGTGATTCATATGTTGTATGTTTCTGATTAATTTACCCAATTATATACTAACTTTGTTCTCTACTTCCATGATTCCCAACAAACGCACTGTAGTTGTAAAGGTAAAGGATTAATTGTTGCTAATGTATAAACAAAACATGTATATGTGTTGACTTAATCAAATTACTTGTCAACAGTGCTCACGGATCAAACAATGCTCCATGACCATTGAGACCGTTAACAAGGCCGACAATGGTTGCACTGAGAATGTATCAGATTCTCTTGACATCCTCAGTAGAATTTACATAAATTTTTAAAGAACAGTTTGCGGTGCACTATCTTAATTGTTTACCTAAAGTAAATGATAAATGATAAACAGGTTCATGGATTAAGCAAAGAATTGCTATCACAACGAAAAGTGGAAATTATTGATATAGCTGCAGTTTCGTGTAACTATTGGAGTAAGATCATTGGTACTGCAAAATTAGATTTTTCCATGTTCATATCACAAAAGACTCAGCGTGGACCACTGTCAAAAGGATGGCAGGTAATCCTTCGACTATTTGATATGTTTAATGTTTCATCATTGTATTTAAAGGAACTCAAGCATTTCATTTGTCTCATTAATTGTACTAATTTTTCTTCAACGTAGCCTCCAATGAATTATGTATTGGTATATTTTCATATAAGGATTTTGAATATAGCAATCTTTTTATTGTACTATTCCATATGATCAGAACATTTTTTTTATCTGTAGGAAACATGCAATCCAGTAATGACATCCTACAAACTAGTGACCATGGATGCTCCTATTTGGGGCATAGGTGGTCACTTGGAGGAAGCTATGATTGCGGTATGTTCCATGTTTTTTCACTACTGTATAATATTTGTATACAATCATATAAATTATATTCAAAGAAGATTCTGCTTACAAACTTGGTAATATTAACTTTATAAAAACTCGATGGACACTAAGTCATAAATGGATGTAATCTTTATGAATTTAACATTTAATTGTAGATCTAAACTTCATATAGGAAATGTTCTTCCCTTTTTGCTTCAAGAAAATTCAGTGTTGCAAGCCTACCTATCCATGTTGGTAAAAATTGAGAATATTAGTTGACTTCAAATGTAATGCATAGGAAGTGAGAACCTTGTGGAAATTATTACTAGTCACAAGAGGTTTCACATATATCTGTTAAAAGCAAGATGCATCTGTAAGATATTAATTGTAGATTGAAAGAGATCCAAAGCCTTTAACTTATCCATGGTAAGGCTGGAGCCATATATTTCTCAATGAAAAATTGTTGGCATCATCATCTTTAGTTTGGAGAGTAAAGGCACTCCACATGCTAGGTGGACTTAAATACATGCATCTTAGAGAAAGCACATATAAAGTAGTATTTGTGTTCACCAGCAAAATTTTAAGTCCCAAATGCAGCAGAAGGTATATTGATACAAATATAATTGATGAAATCATCTAATCTCAATGTTGAGATGGGAATATTCTGAATATTCTTAATTTCGTTGATGAATGCAGTATGCTACATGACCACAAGATTGAGTTAATTGTTGATATATTATTTCCTTATCTTAATTCTTCTGAGACAGGCTTTTCTATTATTTAAGATGTTTGTTAATCTGGTTCTACTCAGAGTGAGAAGGCACTACTTTCAGAATTCCACAAACTTTGTTTTGCTTGGATTGATGAGTGGTTTGGGATGACTATGGGACAAATCATGGAGATGGAGAAACAAAACAATTTGCTGCTCCAGAAGGTTAGTTGCTTATTATTTACATGGAATTATGTATGGATATGCAATGTTTCCCTATAAGGAGTAGTGTCTAGCGTATTTGACAAGTAGACTTTTTTGGTGGTTTTAATTTCTTCATATATTTTTGTATATAATAAAGTCATCGATGTTTCCCTCATTGTGAAAATGTTTCTTTAACATCTTAACTTCGTGGAGTTAATGTTCACCAAATCAGATAGTTTACATGGCATTCAAGCACAGGTCATTAATCATCCCTGTCCTGACCTTTTCCCTATTATATTCTTGTTTGGTCAGAAAATCAGATAGTTAACATGGCATTCAAGCACAAGTATACTTTGTTCTTAAGTCAACGATTTGAGCTTATTCTAATTTGATTGTTAGTGGATATTAAGCCGTAATATAAAATTTCCTTTCAAGAAAAGCTTATAACTTGTAATGTTTATCAACCTTTATGTCATGCCAGTATTTTCTGTCCATCAAAATGCCATAAAAGATGTTCAATTAGTTTCTTTCCCCCACTTTATCGCTCCTATCATATGTGATTGTAAATCCAACAAATTCTAAAGATGTTTAATTATTTTTTTCGTCCTGTTTACTCTTCTTTGTACAGAACTAAATCTTCTACTTTCCTATTGAAAAAGTTCAACTTATTGATGATCAAACCTTTAGAAGATCATCAGAGATTTATTATATTGTTGTTCAATTTTCCCATCAACCTTTTTTGAAAAGACAACAAGAATTTCTTGCTTCTAAAGAAACTCAAGTTTCCCATCAAACCTTTAGAAGATAATCAGAAATTATTCTCCAGTTTTTGGAGAATAACTTCTTCGACCACATTACTTTTTTTTTATTTGTGTTCATCATGCATATGCATGACAGCCTCTAGTTGATCTGTATTTGCTTGCCTGGTTCAGACATTCCAAAAGTCTTTTAGCACAAGCAAGCAAGATGCCCAAACGAAAAGCAAGCATGAAACACAGAAAATTGTTGATGTTTCAAGCATTGTACCAGTCTGAAAAATATAATTTCAAGATCATGATGCTGAAATTGCAAGCTTGGTGGTTCTGGTTGATAAGAATTTAGCTGCAGCAATTGATGCATGGGCTTGGAACTGCTGGTTTTAGAAGCTTTAGCCCGACTCATTTGAAAATATATATTAACAATTTGGTTATCGAAATTATTCATAAACAAACAGCAATATTGTATGATTCTTTCAAGTTGATGTATGATTCTTTCAAGTTGATATCTGCAATAGTCACCAATTCCTGTGGTTTAAAAACGCCATGCGCATGGCTCTGGCTTAGTAAATATAACTATTTAATTGAACATATGAGAAATATGGCAATTGAAAAGATATGACATTCAAAAAAAAATATTGATGTGACACTTTACAGCAGATTTTGTTTTAAACAAATGTCTTACTTCTCATAACTAGCACAATTGGAAATAACTGAAGTTTAAGAGATTAGCATGTATCTCTATCGACTAGCCAGTAACAAAGACAACATTCACAGCCGAGGTAGACAGACTCACTCTCATTTCTTAAATCATAGAGTACATAAACCATAAGTTATACAAACAGCAGAAACATTAGTTACACTCAAATTGCAAGCTTTCTTCTTCTTCTTTTCTCTCTCCCCTTCTCTCCTTTAGTCACCAAAACCAACAAAGATGCAAGCATCAACTTTCTTTGCTTCTATCATAAAGAAAAGCTTCAATCTCCATCTTTCTGCCTAAAGATGGAACCTACTTGGCCTTGATTTACTAACCCTGCTCTCTCCAAAGGGCTCATCATTGTCTATTCTCTTTGCATTTCTGAATGCTGCACAGGCAATGACATACACGATCACAAGGATTACAAGCACAACAATGTTGATTACAGAGGCTTTCCTCCAGCTATGCCTGATGCTAGCAAGAACCCCAGCCTTGCACGAATCACACTGGTAGCACAGCCACTGCTGATTGGGGTTGTTCCACCGGTTGCAGTCAAAGTCATTCGCTGAGGACGTAGGCTGTCCAACCCAATTGGTCTCATTCACATATGTAAAGCCACATGAAGTTGGAGGCTTACAGCAGCCCGACTGCAACATCAAGAACCAACATGATTGAGCAAACAAAAGGTTTCAGGGAAGTTATACACAAATATCATACCACTTGTGCACACAATCAACCACTAGTGATATTTGTAATTTAAGTGAAACAAGTTTAACCCAGTGGTCCTATTTCTTTTGGTCCACAACAAATAAAATAAGGAACAAAGAAATGCAAGTTATTCTGGCCGTCATGAAAATAGAGTCCCTCTTAGTTATGCCATTTAAAGATTTAAAACAGGGGACCAATCTCCTAGATGTTTGATTAGATTCTCTATTATCCATTCAATAAAGGGGTGTTTGGCAGGATGGAATGGAATAATAATGACTAATGTATCTGCACAAAGCGCATTGAGAAGGCTGAACAAACCTATACAAGTATCCCATATGTGTATGGATTCAAGAATTCATCATGTGATTTCGCAAAATGGGGACACAAGGATATCAAAAGAAAGTATGGGCATACAACGGTTCTCAAATATACAACTATTAATGAATAAAGTATATGTAGAAAATAATGTGGATGATATTATATTAGAAAATTTAAATTGAATATAATGTTTGTAGTACATAATGTATGCAATTTATATAATCTGTATAGTGTATGGGCAATTTGATAAGGCCTAAATGTTTTATGGGGAAGACTTTCTGAAAATTTCCCATATATCTGATGTTTAAAGTCTAAAGGGCATCTGAAAAGGCCTAAAAGTTTAAAGTATCCCAATTTTTTAACCTAATTGACTGATTCATTCTCTCATTCACTCGATGTGAATCCCTCATTTCACTAATGCAGTCATGCCTAATTGAACAATTGCACAATCTCCTTCCTCTTCCTTTCATAGTGACACGAGCAAGACAACTCCTTGCACAACCGTCAAAGTCGATATCTGATATGGCGTGTAATGTAGGGCCCCCAAGGTTGGTGCCAAAGTTAAGGAAGTCGGTTGATGTGGCGGTCAAAGTCAAAGAGACATCAACGTTCGGGGCCAGCACGGTCATATGTCTGGATTGGGTGTTCTATCCAATTGGACTTCTAGTCCGATCGGATCCTGAGCCCTTCAAGATTGATGAAATCCCGATCTATATAAGTGCCCTTCAGAACCGAGTCCGCTTGATCACTCGAGGTGGGGCTAGCACAGTCACACCCATCGTCCAAGTATCCTAGCCGATCGGGCTTATGATCTTATCGGATGTGCTAGGATACGACCGACCGAATTCTGTAGCCGAGTGAAGAGACCAAGTCTATAAATACCCCGGGTTAATTTTGATGTGGTCAACAAAGTCAAGTTAGGTCCTGCTATGTTTAATGCCTTGTGTCTAAGTGTGCAAGGACTTAGAAACACAAGAAGTCTAGCGGAAAATGCAGTGAACGAGAAGGATGACACGGAAAGTAAGTTGATGGGTTCAGTGCATCCGAGAGACGAGAAACTACGGAAGAGTATACTGGCGGACGAAAAGGACGCGCGCAACACTTTCGAGGGACAAGAAGTAGAAGCAGAAGACTACTCGAGGAGAGAAGGCCGGAGTTAAGTTTGGGTGAGCTCAACTCTGGATGGCCGAAGAATCACCCAAGCGACCGGAGCAGAAGCCGGACAAGTCAATGTGAAGTTGACTTGTCCAGGTGCCTGGACCAAGTTCGGGCGGCCGGACTCCAAGTGCCCGGGCCGCCCTAGGTCAGCACAAGGTGCCTCTTCGAGCCGTTGCCACATGGATAGGTCTTGGGTCCACATCAGCAACACTCCAAACGCCCGAACTAGTCCAAGCGCCTAGGCAGGGATAAAGTTTTATCTCTAAGTCGTTGTGAAGCTCATAAACTTGCACCGCTGGAGATGCCTAGATCGAGTCCAGGCGCCCAGAAGTGCCACGTCATCAAAATGGCTATTTCGACCAATGGGCTATAAATATAGAGTCATGGTCCTAAGAGTTCAATACAACACTATTTTTACAAACTCTGTTCTTTCATTTGTAATTCTGTCTTTTCGGTTTTGCACTGTCAACGTTATAAGAGGCTACTCCGCCTTCGTCAAAGGAGATATGTTGAGTGGAGCTTTCACTACTTTGGATTAACAACCTCCCCGATTGCAAACAAAAAAATTTAAATTTGAATTTCAGGGCAATTCACCCCCCTCTTGTCGGCCGCACCGGGATCAACAATTAGTATCAGAGTCCAGACCGCTGTAGAAGGACTAACCGCCTACTAAAGCAAGGAGACGATGGTCGAACCATCTACCCACCAAAGTTCGGGGGAGTTCGCACTTTGGAAACGCCAGATGGAGGTATTTTTTAAAACCGATTTCGAAATTCTTTTAGTAATCAAATAGGACTTTGTAGTACCCAAAGATTAACAAGGAGAAGAAAAAGAATAATATCTTTGGACCAAGAAGGAGCAAAATAACTTCGTAGCCAACAGTAGAGCGGAATTCTACCTACTACGTGTGCTACCACCTCAAAAAGTCAACAGGAATCGGTGCCTACGGATCAGTAAAAGAATTCTGGGAGAAGTTCTTGGAGTTTCACGAAGGGACCTCAGAGGCCAAACTTGCAAGACGGAACCTACTCTGAAATCAAGCAACCTCCGAATGGAAAAGGAAGAATCGGTAGCTTATGTACACACAAGAATCAAGGAGTTGATTACCGAACTCATAAATCTCGGAGAAATGGTAACAAACCGAGACTCACTAACTATGCACTAAATGCTTTCCCAAGAACACCCAAGTGAACATCCATAGTAGATTCTTTCTACATCTCCAAGGACCTTAAGATAAGTACTTTAGAGAATCTATTTTCAACTTTTGAACTTCACGAGTCGAGATGTGCAGGTTTAAGAAATAAAGAAGAAAAGACAGCTCAAAACCTAGCACTGAAAGCTAACCAGAAAGACGAACCAGATTCCAACATATCACTCGACGAAGACGAAGTAACTTTTATGGTAAGGAAGTTTTCAAAATTTTTTAAATCTAATAACTTTGGTAAGAAACAGGCAACGAAACTTCTTTGAGGCAAAAGGAAAATCAAATGCTACAATTGCAATGAAGGTCACGTAAAAGACAACGGCTCAAAAATGAAGAAAAAGACAAAAGAGAACGATAAAGGGTCAAATAAAACCAAACACAAGAACCTCAGAGCAACGTGGGACGAGTCGTCATCCGAGTCTGAGCTGGAAGCGTATGCCTAACTAACACTAATAGCAGATCACCATAAAGATGACGATAGTCAACGAAGGAGAAGACACTTCAAAAGAAAGCAGCAATGAAGGAGGAGCGTTGAATAATGAGATCGACTCGATAAAAGAGGTGCGTTCTCTACCTCCTAATAAATTTTATAAATTTATCAAAATGTTTTCTAGAAGTTCATGTAAACTAGAAACAAAATTGCATAATTAAAAAACAAGAATTTAGAATTAAGAATTACCTTAGCAAAATCATGTCTATGAGAAGATTTCGATAAATAGAAGGTTGAAAATGAAAAGTTGAAGGATTAAATAAAAAAATTGAAAAAGAATCATTCAGGTTCAAATGTTCAAACTTTTAGAAATTTTCAAAAGTTTAACTGGTATTTTAGATATCACTAATGTCAAATTGCAAAAGTATCACGAAAACATATTCCTAAAAAATATCTTGTTAATCCAGTGGTAGGAACCTATATAGATTAAATTTTCTTTAATTTAATTGATTTGCTAGGTTAGAATTTCTTTACTTAAAAAATATTTTTTCGTGCAAACTTTTTGTTAGAGTTTTCAGTTCAAAATTCTTATAATGATAAAACAGTAAATATTCTATTAGAATAAAAATTTTAGAAATTTTAAGACTATCAATGAATTTCCTATGAATTTTTTTACCAAAAAATAATTTTTAATATTAAAAATTCTTGAAAATTGAATTTTGAAAATTTTAATTTTTCTATATATATATATTCAATCTTACATACTCAGAAAAATTAACAAAATTTTTTGAGATCAAAATCTATTTTAAATCTTACATACTCAGAAAAATTAACAAAATTTTTTTAGATCAAAATCTATTTTAATATTTTTTATAGAAAAATACATGTTTCTGTATAAAAAGAATTATTTCTATTAAAATAAATTTATCTTATTTTGTGAAAAAATTTATCCTAATCCGAATACTTTTAGTTAACGTTGATAAAAATTTTCGAAAATTAAAAATATTTTTATTATTATTTTTGATAAATGTTGTTTTTAAATTTTAGAAATTCGAATATTTGAAAACTAATTCTTGTAATTTTTTTTTACCTTGATCTTTCAATCACTCTTGGTAAAATTTTCAGATTTTTTCTACTTACCCTTATTTTTTTATGTGATCAAAGGGAAAAGAAATTTAGGGGCTTACGGGGAGATAATTGTAATATTTTACTTGTATTTAATTGCAATATTTTACTTGTACTTGATTGCAATAATATTTTATATTTTGGTTAATCCTAACTTAACTTAGGTTAATGCACATCAAAAAGAGAGAGATTGTAAGTATCCCGAGTTAGTTTTGATATAGTCAACTAAGTCAAGTTAGGTTCTATTAGCCTTGTGTCTATATGTGCAGGGACTTAGAAACACATGAAGTCAAGCGGAAGACACAGCGAACGAGAAGAATGACACGAGAAGCAAGTCGATGGGCTCGGTGTATTGGAAGGACGAGAAGCTGCAGAAGAATATATCAGTAGAAGAGAAGGACACGTGCAACGCTTCCGAGGGACCAAAAGTTGGAGTCGAAGACTGCTCACAAAGAGAAAGCCAGAGTTAGGTTCGGGTGAGCTCAACTCTGGATGGTTGGAGAATCACCCAAGCCACCAGAGTAAAAACCAGACAAGTCAACACAAAGTTAACTTGTTTAGGCGCATGGACCAAGTCTAGGCGCTTGGACTGCCCTGGCGCTCGGATGAGTCCGAGCGCTCGGACTGCCCAGGCGCTCGGATGAGTCCGAGCGCCCGGACTGCCTTGGGTCAGCGCAAGGCGCCTCTTCGAGCCATTGCAGCGTCTATAGGTCTTGGGTCCACGTCATCAACACTCTAGGCGCCCGAACCAGTCCAATTGCCCGGTCAGGGATAAATTTTTATCTCTAAGCCGTTGCAAAGCTAATAAACTTGCACTGCTAGGGCGCCCAGATTAAGTCTAAGTGCCCGGAAGTGCCATGTCATTAAAACGGCTATTTCAACTAGTGAGTTATAAATAGAGTTCTGGTCTTAGAAATTCAATACAACACTAAGTTTATGAACTATGTGTTTTTATTTGTAATTCTTTCTTTTTAGTTATACGTTGTCAACATTATAAAAGGCTACTTTGCCTTCGTCAAAAGGAGATCTGTTGAGTGGAGCTTTTATTGCCTTGGATTAACAACCTCCCTGGTTGTAAACCAAAAAGTTTGAATATGAATTTCAAGGCAATTCCCCCCCCCCCCCCCCCCTCTCCTACCGACCGCGCTGGACCAATAAAGTCCTCGAGAGGGACATCATTCCTTAGCCGATCTGACCCTGTTCGCAAATAAAGTCCGATCAGACAATAGGGGGGGCTCGATCGGCCTGCCAACAAAGCATATCAGGGGTCCATCAACCCAACGACCTAATATTCTTTTTTGGCGTATTGCATAACAGTTGCCAGAGAAATAGAGGAATATTCCCCGTGCATTCTTTACGAGGAAAGCTTCTATTTTGCAAATCACATAAGCGGTGAGTCTATTTTTTGGAAAGTGTTTAGAATGGTCAGTACTTTTTTGGCAATGCCTTGAGATTCGTGCACAGAGGAAATGTAACACTATAAAATGGGATCTCCACCTAAAGGCGCAGGTATGCGAGATTACGTATTCAGAGTCCATTGTTCGTCACTACTGTTCCTTGCATTCTTTTTCCCGAGATAATTTGTCTGACTTGAGCTTCGGAATACTTGCGCTGGGACCCCTCCCTAGCCCAGTTACTGACGTTTTTTCCTCTTCTTTCTGTTTTGGACATGCAGGAGTGCTTAACATCATTTTCTTCTAGCTCTCTTCTCATGCTCAACACCAGATCCGTTTGCCCAGCGCACCATTTGCACGTTAAACACGCCGTTAGCTTTACTTTGAGTTCTGCGGCCAAATCAGCTCCTATTTAAGTGGTGGCCTCCGGTCGGCTGGGATGGATCTGCATCTCCTCCTCTTCATAAACTAGTGTCGGGGCGCTTCATGGATGGCGTTAACTTTCACTCACTGAGTCTTCTGAGTCACACGAGCTTCAGTCTTGATCACATCTACGTAGCACTTGCGTGCTACCAGCTGGTCACCTTCACTTCTCCCACCGAGTCATCGACCGGGAACCTGATCTTTTGATAAAAAGTGGAGACAACAACTCGAAGTTCATTCAACACCAGTCGACCCAAAATCACGTTGTAAGTTGAGGGCGCGTCCACCACAATGAAGGTTGATCAACGAGTCCTTATCAGGGGCTCCTCCCTAGAGAGATAGTCAATCGAATTTGTTCGATCGACTGCACTTCGTTGCTAGTGAATCCGTATAAGGGGCATTGTCATGGGTTGGAGCTCACTCTTCTCTATCTGTAGCTGCTCGAACGCCTTTTCGAATATGATGTTGACAGAATTTCCTATGCCAACAAAAGTCTAGTGGATGTTGTAATTGGCTATAACAACCTTGATGATTAAGGCATCATCATAGGGCACATCTATCCCCTTCAAGTTCTTGGGGCCGAAACTGATCCCTGCCCCTGTGACTACTCTCAGCTACACCTGATTCCATGAATCTCTAATCGACGGGCATGTGACTTTTTGACCCGATTAGAATCTCCGTCAGTTGAGTCGCCCGCTATCATACCTATATCTCCTCAAGCGGCATTGTAGCAATTTTCTTCTTCTCGGGTTGGTTGGCACAATGACTCGACAGGTAACTTGAGCCGAGGCTCGATTATTTCATTGCTGGGGCCGCTGTTGGTTCCAATCGACATTCCCATGGACTCTCCCAGCGGTCCACTAGATCGTTGCTAACATTGATTGTTGGGAGATGGCAAACGCTGGTGAAACCTTGGTTGACTACTTGGTGCATCTCTTGGTTACATTGGTAACAGTCTTCAGTGTTGTCGGTTCCCAATTGGCGGTAAGTGCAAAATGGCGGAGTCCATCGACGTGGCTTGGGGAATCGCGTCCACTCGACTTCTATGTGTTGGACTGCGTTCGGCCTCTGCTTGTGGGGATGTGAGGGATCGAGGTCCTTTGTGTAGCAGTGGAGGGGGAGGGGCTCAGTGCTCAAAGGCAGAGATGAGAGCAGGCACGACAACCTCCTTTTTCCGAGCGGACTATGCCTCCTCTACATTGATGTACTTGGTCGCTCTCCCAAGCAGATGGTTGAAGTCTCTAGGGGGCTTCTTGATTAGAGACCGGAAGAAATCCTCATCGGTGAGCTTTTGGGAGAAGGTACTCATTAGAATCTCTGGGGTGGCTGAAGGGACGTCCATGGCCATTTAGTTGAACCTTTTAATATATGCCCTCAACACCTCCTTGGGCCCTTGATTAAGGGAAAATAGACTCAATGTGGTCTTGTAGTAGTGACGATTACTGGCGAAGTGAAGGAATGCTTTATGGAAATTCTTAGAGCAACAAATGGGCTCGGCTAGTAGTCGGTTGAACCATCTTTGTACCAATCTGGAGAGGGTGGTAAGGAACACTCGGCACTTGACGCTATCCATGTATTAATGGAGGATAGTGATATTCTTAAATTTGAGTAAATGGTCCTCTAGGTCAGTTGTTCCTCCGTACTCTCTGATCGATAAGGGTCGAAAGTGGCTTGACAATTTATCCTCCAATATTTCCTAGGAGAACGACATACTCACTCGCTCGAGGTAGCTACTGTCCATTAGAACTTTCCCCTTCCTAACCTCCCAAGCGGATGCATTTCCAGAAGATGATCCTTGGAGCCTTTTCGCTCGGCCTATATCCTCGAAAGGAGTGTCGAACAATGCCTAGTAATACGCGACTGGAAAAGAAGGCACGGGCAGAAGGTTGATCGGCTGCACAGGTGCTTGCATGAAGCTAATCGGGGTAGGAGGAGTCGGTTGGAACCTAGTCGGCCTTTCCACTTGAGTCCCTTGCTCAATATGAGGGCATGCCATCGATGCAACCGAGTCATTCAGCAAAGGACACCCGACTGCTGCTTGTTGTTGTTGCATCAATTTCTGCTCTCGAACGGTTATTAGCAACTCCAAATCTTCTTATGACAAAGTAACTGTAGTGAATCGTCCAACCTCTTCCATCTTCATGTCTCAGATACAGGCAAAGTTCCCATAGACGACATCAAATTTGATCCTATCTAAAATCGGGGACGATGGTGCACTGGGTAAAGGGCTTTGATGTTGATCGTGAGAAGACTGTGAGTTGGAAGAAAATGACGTCAAGTGATCCTGCGTGTCCAAAACAAAAAGTAGAGGAAAAAACGCTAGCAACCGGACCAGGGAGGGTTCCCGGCATAGGCACTACAACGCTCAAGTCAGACAAATGGTCTCGAAAAAAAAATGTAGGGATCAGTAGTAAAGAACAATGGACTCCGAATGTGTAATCTCGCGTACCTGCACCTTTAGGTAAAGACCCCCTTTTATAGTGTTATCTTTCCTTTATGCATGAATCTCAAAGCATTGCCAAAAAAAGACCGGCCATTTTGAACACTTTTCAAAAATGGACTTACCACTTCTGTGATTTGCAGAATAGAAGCTTCCCTCATAAAGAATGCACAGGGAATATTCCTCTATTTCTCTAACAACTATTACACAACACGCCAAAAATGAATATTAGGTTGTTGGGTTGATGACCACTGATATACTTTGTTGGTAGGCTGACCAAGCCCCCCTATCGTCCGATCGGACTTCATTTGCGGACGGGGCCGGATCAGCTAAGGAATGATGTTCCTCTCGAGAACTCGACCTCTTCACTCGGCTACTGAATCTGGTCGGATCGTATGCCTAGCACATCTGATTGAACCATAAGCCTGATCGGCTAGAATACTTGGCCGATGGGTGCAACCGTGCTAACCGCGCCCCGAGTGACCAAGCGGACTCGGCTCTAAAGGGCACTTATATAGATCGGATTTTCATCAATCTTGAGGGGATCGGGATTCAATCTGACAAGAGGTCCGATCCGAAAGAACACCCAATCCAGACATGTGACCATGTTGTCTCTGAATGTTGACCTCTCCTTAACTTTGACTGCCACATCAGCCGACTTCCTTGACTTTGGCCCCAACCTCGGGGGCCCCACATTACACGCCATATAAATATCCATTTACCTCCCACATGAAGCAAGCCTTCAAGTAGGTAAGATTCCTTTACGTCTTTCTTCTCCCGCTTGCTATTGTAGATGAGTCCACCTGCTGGAACTCATTTTCATATTCAAAATCATGTTGCACCATGTCTACATAGATAGTGTAGGAATACCTACTGAGACCAAGGAACAGATCACATGAATGAGTTAAATTGATAATAAGAATTATGTCAACCGAATAGGTCAAACATAGAATGAACCTTTCTGATAGTTATTCTATTTCATTAATACAACCAAACAAAGAACCAGCATCACCCAAAATGTTTTAATTGATTAGGAAGGGGGAAAAGTGAAGAAGGTTGATAACTAACAAATTGCCTAAGCTAAACAATTTTTCTATGATGTGTTGTTCACTACATTTCTTTCTAATATTTAAGAGATCAATATATATAAACCATCCAACCATTCGATAATTTTCTCTTGCGTGGTGTCCCACATCAGGAAAAGGACAATTGGATTTCTAAATCATGCGCCCATGTTGGTTGTCCTTTTTTATTGTTGGGGCAGAGAGAAAAGCATAGAAAAAGACCTCTCCGGAGAGGTTGTTGTCATATATACTTCCGCTCTAGTGCTTGAAGACTTATCTACCTCCACATTTAATTAAAGATCTAAGATGTAACCCTCTATTTACTTCTGTAGATGTTTATGTTGTTAAGACTTTGACATGATTCCTCAACTTTATTTACAAGTCACTATACATATGCATAAACAGTTGTTGTACTGGAATCTGAAACTGTAATAGAGCAAACCAAACAAAAAAGACAAATAAACATGTGCTCTGGACCTCTAATGAGAACCACAAACTTCACTCTTCCTGATAATATCTTTTAGTTTTCCTTTTTTTTCATATAGCCAATGGGTGACGAATTTAGTGGACCACAAAGAGGGAATTTTTTTTGTTTTTTTGTTTTTCCTTTTATCATCGATAAAAAAAAATGAATAAGGAAATTAGTGAAAGAGCTCTAACGATATGTTTACTTGAGTGGAAAAGAAAGTAAGGGAAAAGGGGAGAGAAAGGGAGGGAAAAACAGTTAAAATACCTTATTTGCTTGGAAGGAATTAATGGGAGGAAGAGAAAGCATCATATGTCCATCCTGGGAATTGCCTTGTGTTTGAAGGAGGGGAAAAAAAATAATAATGATAATAATAAGCAAACGAATATGTTACATCTTTATTTTATGATTACCACATTTTTATGCCATTGATTATAAATTTTTCGAATAGCCATCTCTCCCTTTCAATTTCTTTTGTGCAGGTAGTCAATTATTATTAGGTAACTGATTACTTAAAATTTTAAATAGTTTGGCATCCATGTTGATTAATTACTTTTAAATTTTGAATTTTTTATTTCACAATAATGATAAGTTTTTCTTTTACTGGGTTGTGCTTAATTACGGTTGATTATGTTTCAAAGCGGCAGTTAAATTATTCAAACTGTTTGGTTCATAGAGCACGGCAAAGTGGAATGGATGTGAAGGAGATGGGACTAAAATAGAGTAGCAGGCTTAAACCAAAAAATAAAAAATAAAAATAAAAAAGCAGACTGGTAAAAAAATTGTAAAAGAATTTTTCATCTTGATTTTTTTTTTTATTTCATACATCGTTCTGCACAGTGCTCTTCACAATCCAAATGCTTTCTCCATTGAAAGTAATCAATTATGATAAAAGCGAAATTGCAGCAAAGTTAACATCAAAAAGCAGATTTTGTAGTAAATAACAAAGCTAAATCTATATAAATCCAAAATTCAGGGATCCCTAGAAACCTAATCTTTCATTAAAAAGATGCCTAATTCTTGTTTGGAGTAGAAAATTTTCCTAAAAGAAGCAATGAAAGAAGGCAAATATGACTGACCTCGATTGGGGAAAGCTGTCTGCGGTAGAACATCTCCGCCGGCTCTGGTTGGGGCAAGCCCGTTATGGAATTGCGGACGTACCTGGCCAACTTAGGGCATACGCGGCTGTCGCGGATGCAAACCCTAATCCTGGCCCAGTAGCCGGGGTCGGAGACGCGGTCCTTGAGCCATCCGGAGTAGTCGCTGAGCTGGTACTCGAGGTAGGCCCGATCCATGACGACCTGGCCGTGGCCGCGGTCGGTGACGGCGTAGGCGAAGACGATGAAGCAGAGGAGCCCGAGGATGACGAAGAGCATGACGAAGAGGTAGACGCGGAGGAGCCAGGCGAGGCGGTAGCAGGCGCCGGCGAATCCGACGAGGGAGACGACCATGATGGCGACGCCGATGATGATGATGGGCCACTGGAGGAACCGGAGGCAGTCGGTGTTGTTGGCCCTGACGCTCAGCCATATGCCGCCGCCGAGGATGGGGATCGACACCAGGAACGTCACGAAGTTGATGGCCCCGATCAGGGCGTTGCTACTGCGCAACATCTCCTCCTCAAATCTTCTTCTTCAACGGTGAAGTGTTCTTCTGTTGCTTCTTTTCTGCAACTTCTTGCAAGAAAAGGAGTGTACATATAGACGACGACTAGCGGTAGATGAGTAGTGATTTATTAATAGCGTTAATCGCCAGGTAATGTGAAGATTAGTGTGACCATGAAACAGTGAGGAAGTGAGTTAGAAAGTGCCAAGTGGTTGGCTGTGGAATTTGATTACTTTGAGCTGATGAAGAAAAGTGTTTACAGAAGTCAATGACAAATGGCACTTAAGTAATGTATTTTTTTTAGCTGATTATTGTATTTTTTTTATCATAAATGTATTTATTTTGGATGCTGAATGTCAGTCATCAAAATCAGTTGAATTGTCGAATTTGTGTTCATAGTTAGTTTTGCCTCTTTGTTCACAATTCATTGTGTTCATAGTGGTTTGAATGGTTCAGCTACTTTTTCTGCAGGCTATGTTGCTGAAACTTTGCTTTAGTTACTGGAGTTGCTGAAGCAGATTTCTGATTTGTTTTCTGGAAACATTCAGGAACTGGATATCGTTGTTGAATTAAGACTAGCATATTACTAGTGAGCTGCTGCTATGACAGTTGAGATTTGGGAAGTTGCAGAAACTAGACGGTAACCAGGTTCATTACAGTTTCAGCATAACAGGTTCAGAACATGTCCATGGAGGTGAATAACAGGTTTACATAAGTTTCAGCATAACAGGTTCAGAATTACTGATGAGATTTTCAATAGCATAACTGATTTCAACTAGTATCATAGACAGTTTGGATAGTAAAATAACATCACTTGTTTCAAGTTGAATCACTGATTTAACACTGGATTTAGACTGCTAAAACAGAGTTTCAGCATATCATGTTCATAACAGGTTCAACGTTAGTTTCAAACAGCATCACAGGATGTATGGGTAATAAAATGGCATGATTAGTTTCAAATCGCATCACCGAATTAACACTGGATTAGACCACTATAGACAGTTTGGCAAAATGTAACATGGCCGAGATAGCAAATATGACAAAATCAAGCCAAATGGACCCCTGATTTAGATAAGATTTATTTACCAACAGATACAAGATTTATTGAAAGTTTGAGAACAAAAAACACACTGACAATATCCAAATTGGAGTTGGATTGAAGGACTCAGATTAAGATGACAGTTATGATAACTTCTAGCCTTCTTCATGTCTTCAATCAGGGACGGATCTAAATTAGAGTTGGAGTGGATTTGAACCTAACAAATCAATTGAACGCAAATGCTAGGATTGAAAAGATGTGGTTCACCTAGTGGAGGTCGATTCACCTTCACAAGGGTTCATAACTTGATTCAATTTGGAGAGGGTTCATAATTAAAAGACCGGTTCAATTTAAAAACCGGTTTGATTCAATTTGAGAGCCAATCAGTTGATCTTGAATTGGATTGATTCAATAGCTTTTTACCAAACCATGTAGATAAGTTTTCAAAATTATCAAATCACATACCCTAATTTCAAAATTACCAAATCACGTACCCACTTCCATTTTTGCTCCTGTTATTGTTGTTGGTTTCGTGCGGCCGGCAAGAGAGGGTGAATTGCTGGCAGAAACAAAACAATTCCTTTTCTCGTTGTTTGGACTTTGATTAGTAAGCACAATTAATTTAAATAAAAATAAACTAAACAGTTAAAATAAAGAAGAGGCAGGGAATTACTTGGTTACAACCTAGGTGGTTGTTAATCCAAGGATTTGAAAATGCTCCATTAAAGAAACTCTTTTGTTGAAGGCGGAGTAGAGACGTTGACAACTCATAAGAAAGACTAGGAAGTGATTACAAGACTTGTTGTTAATTGTTGTTAAATTTCTAACTCCAAGGATCTTTTTATATCCCTTGGAAAAACCTATCCATTGCTCGGAGACGCCTCCAAGAAGGTCTAAGGCGTCCCCAACAAGATAAGTTTTATCCGCTGAAGATAAAACTTTATCTTCAGCTAACGGCTATTGAAAGCGCCCTCAAGTGGCTGGAAGACGTCTTCGTACTGTTCATACGAGGCGCATTCCAAGCCATTGGAGACGCCTTCTATGAAGTAGATCGGCCTTTCATAACGTATTGAAAGCGCCTTCCATATTCTTGAAGGCGTCTCCAACAGCTCCTGTCAGACTTTAAAGTTAACTTTGGAGTTGACTTTTTTTCATGCTGGTGATACTCTAGCCATCCGGAGTTGAGCTCACCCAAACCTAACTCCGACCATCTCCTTGAACAGACTTCCACTAGCTTCTAATCCCTTGAACATCGTGCACGTCCTTCTCGTCCACCAGTGTACTCTTTCGCAACACTTAGTCCCTCAAATGCACTGTCGAGTCCATCAACTAGCTCCCCGTGCCATCATTCTCGCTAACTCCGTCTTCTGCTCGAATTCTTGTACTCCTTAGTTTATGCACACTTATACATAAGACATCAAACACAAACATAACCTAACTTAACTCGGTTGACCACATCAAAACTACCACGGGATATTTATAATCTCCCCTCTTTTGATGTGCATCAACCCAAATAAAAGTTAGAATTAACTAAAAATAAAATAATTGGTACTAAGTAAATAAATTTGTAATTATAACAAGAATTTACAATTAAGTAAAAAACAATCACCCCCTAACTTACTCCTTATTTCTCCCTATTTGATCATATAAAAAACAGGGAAAAAATACAAAACTAGTTAGAATATTTTTTTAAAAAAAAATCTAGGGATTTGTTAACAGAATTAACAGTAAACTAAAATTTTTCAAAAAAAAAAAATTTAAAAACTTATTAATTTCACTAATTAATTCTCTGTTTTGACCGAAATAATTTAAAAATTATTTAAGTTTTCAAAAAAATCTGAAAATTTTTGTCAAAGTCAAACAGAAGTAGTTAGATCAATGAAAAAAATTTTAAGACAAAAAAAAATAATTTTGACTAGAATAATATTTTTGAGCAAAAAATATTCATTGTAACAATTAAATGCTTAAAAATATAATATAGTTACCAAAAATTGTGATAATTTTTCCTAATATGTAAAATTTAATTTTTATCCAGAAAAAAAAAATTAAAGTTTTCAAAAATAATGTACGATAATGTTTAATAATAAAAACTTAATTTTTGGTAAAAAATTTGTAATAATTCAGATAATATTTAAAACATATCAAAACATTTTATTATGATATAGAACATCATGTTTTATCACAGAAAAATAAAAAAATTTAAAAATAAGCTCACAAAATATTTTTAATTTTCAAAATATGATTTTTATTTAACAATTCATAGAAAATAACTTAATAGTAAAAAATTAGAATTTTTTTTATTTGTAGATAATATTTTTATTTTTTAAAAATAAAATTTTTAGCAAAAAATATGACCAAAAAGTTACAAAATAATTGATTTTACCAAAAAGACTAAAATAAGTAAATTAATTTTCTAGCATGCATAAAAATTAATTTATTGAGCTAAAAATGATTTTGGTATCCAAAATAAATTATTTTCTATTGCATTAATAAAAAAATTTTATGGTATATGGTTCTAGGAATTTTTCTAATTTGACTCTTGTGAAATCTAAAATATCAATTAAGACCTCCATAAGTCTTAAATTTTGAATTTCGAAGAATATTCAAATTTTCACATGCATAGTTATTCTTCAATTTTTCTATTTATACTTACAATTTTCTATTTTCAATTTTCAAATGATTAAATATTACTAAAGGACATGAATTTGCTAAGTTTAATTTTAGCTTAGCATTTCCATTTTCTAATTTTAGCATGTTTTTGGAAAGTGTTTTAATAAATTTAAAAGATTTTTCAGGAAGTAAGACTCGTACCTCACTTATCTCGTGGTCTGATACTTCATCTTCATTGCTGCTTTCTTTTGAAGATCCTCCTCGTTTATTGATGCTCATTTCTGAGGAACTTTCGTCATTCCTCTGGTGGTCTACCATCAGGGCTAATCCGACGTATTCTTCTAACTCTGATTCTAATGACGATGATTCATCCTATATCACCTTCAGGTTCTTGTGCTTCAATCTTGTTAGTCTTTTGCCCTTGTCTTTCTCCTTCTTCTTTAATTTAGGGCAGTCATGTTTGATGTGCCTTTCTTCTTGGCAGTTGTAGCATTGAACTTTCCTTTTGTTCCGAAGGTGCTTCTTCGCTTGCAACTTATAATTTTATTAGCTTTAAGAAATTTACTAAAATTTCTTACCATTAAAGTTGTCTCGTCCTCATCGATTAATGCTTTACAGTCTAGATCGTCCATTCTTATCTTCAGGGCAATTGTCTGGCTTGGCTCCTTCTTTAATCTTGTACATCTAGATTCGTGAAGTTTTAAAGTTAAAAATAAACTTTCTAATGAACCCTCTAGATCCTTAGAAATGTAGTAGGAGTCAACTATGGGCGTTCATTCTTGTGTTCTAGGGAAAGCATTCAAAGGATACATTAGAGAATCTCGGTTTGTTATCTTTTTCCAAGATTCGTGAGTCCGATGATCAGCTCCTTCAGTTTGACATGCAGTTGCGCTACTGACTCTCCTTCTTTCAGTTGAAGGTTCGTTAGTTGGTTTCGAAGCAAGTTCTGTCTTGCGTGCTTTGCTTCGGATGTTCCTTCATGTAGCTCCAGGAATTTCTCTTAAAGTTCCTTTGCTTATTTGTAGGTGTCGATCCTTGTGAGTTCTTGAGGTGACAACACACTTAGCAAGTGGAATTTGATTCATCCATTTGTTACAAAGTCCGTTTACTCCTTCTTTGTCTAAAGGTACTCTTCTTTTTCTTCGTCATTTTGATCTTTTGGAGCTACAAAATCATATTTAATTATTAAAAAAAACCTCAAAGTCGGTTTTAAAAAATACTTCCATTTGCTTTTTCCATAGGGTGAACTCCCCCTCAAACTTCGGTAGGTAGATACTTGGTTCGTTCATCGTTTTATTTAATTCGATCGGCGGTTAGTCCTTCTAAAGCATCCTCATTCTAATACCACTTGTTGGTCCCATGCGGTCGGCAAGAAGAGGGTGAATTGTCTGTAGAAATAAAATAATTCCTTTCTCGTTCTTTGGACTTTGATTAGTAAGCACAATTAATTTAAATAAAAATAAGTTGAACAACTAAAGTAAAGAAGAGACGAGGAATTACTTAGTGTTGGTGTGGGAAGCATCCGACGATCGACCGTTGTTTTGATAATGGCAAAGGAATTCAAAGTTAAGTTGTTTTGTGATCTAATACACTTGATTGAGTGTTTCAGGAAAGTCCTAGCTGCGGTTAGGCAGGTGGAAAACCCTAGGGGATGGTAACCCTAGGTCATAGGGGGTGGTAACCCTATGCGGAAAGTCTTGGCGGGTCGAGAGCTTCAGGCAAAAGTCCTAGGGGGGGTAACCCTAGGTGGAAAGTCCTGGTGTCGCGAACCAGGTGAAAGACTGGATCAACCGGGAAGTGGAAGTCTAGCAGAAAGTCCGGAAGCTTCGAACGCTGAGCAAAAGTCCAGGTAAATCTCCTGAGTGGAGTAGGTGAGGACGCGCTCCCCGTAGAGGGAACAATAGGCGTCGGGTCGACCTAATGTTTTCGGATGGAAATCCGAAGTCAGACTCGGACAGTCCGACGACTGTCAAGTTTTTCTATCATATTTCTGTGCTAACTTTGTTGTGCAGGGTTTGTGTTTGGGACTAACACAATTTGCAGGAACAAAGGAGCAACTCAGACCTCGGATGAACAGTGTCCGAGGCGCCTCCATGGAGCTTGGAGGCGCCTCGGGTGCTAGCCGAAGCCAGCTGTCCAGAGGAGCTGGAGGCGCCTCGAAGGAAGCTGGAGGTGCCTCGAAGGAAGCTGGAGGCGCCTTGGACCAGGCGTTGGAGGCGCCTTGGAGAAGATTGGAGGCGCCTTCAGAGGGATGAGGCGCGACCAGGTTTGCGTTGATCCACCCGTGCGACTCGGCGGCCTGGAGGCGCCTCGAACAGTCTTGGAGGCGCCTCCAACACTGTTTATAAGGGGACTTCGAACAGCAGCTCAAAATAACTTCTTCCAAGCGATCTTTATGCTACAAGCTGCTTACGAGACAATCCCGAAGTGCTGCAACGAGATCCTGATGACCCAGAGCTTCAGCCTTCAGTATTTCGTTGTCGGTATAAAGTTGTTTACTGCTTTTACATTGTACGTTGTTTGTAATATCAACTTTCGAGCTTATAGTTGTTGTCCACCGGAAGCGATCAACGATCGCGGGCCTTGGAGTAGGAGTCGTCACAGGCTCTGAACCAAGTAACTCCTCGTGTCCTTCTGTGTTGCTTTACTTTCTTTTCATTATTCCGCTGCATTTAATTACTCGAACGATTTACGATTTCGAAACGTACAAAATAGCCATGAGCACTATTCACCCCGCTCTAGCGCTTTCGATCCAACAATTGGTATCAGAGTGGGGTCGCGTTGATCTGGTGCAACCACCAATCACGCAATCTTTTTTCGTGGTATTTTCAGTTTTACGGAGTCAATTAGAATTAGCTTAATAGCTATATTCTAATTAATATTTTTGAATCGGTTTTTGCTCGAGACTGGTGCAACACCACTCGAGTTCGCAAATTCTTAACTTTACTTTCCGCACTGCTAATCCAAGACCTAGTCTTGGGATATTCCTATTTTTGTTGTTGTTGCATCTCGCTAATGGCCCAACAAGAAGGGTTCAGCACCGTTCGCCCCCCACTTTTCTCCGGAGAAGACTTTGGATATTGGAAGGGGCGAATGGAAACCTTTCTCAAGACACAGTTCGACACATGGATGATTATCAAGACTGGACTAGAATTGCCATCCGACGAAGACGGCAAGCCGACACCCTGCGAAAAATGGGAACCAACCCTAATCAAGAAGGTGGAAGCTGATGCCAGAGCAACCTGCACCCTCCAGTGCGGACTGACCAAGGAGGAACTCAACAGAGTTGGACCATTCTCCAGCGCAAAAGAACTTTGGGAGAAGCTGATTGAACTCCACGAGGGCACCTCCGACACTAAGGTAAGCAAGAGAGATCTCTTGTTTAATAAATTATATAATTTGAAAATGCAGGAAGACGAGACGGCCAGCCAACTTCATGCTCATATACAAGACATCCTAAATTCCCTCCACGCGATCGGGCAAAAGGTTGAGAACAGAGACATCATAAGGTACGCACTTAATGCTTTTCCGAGGAGCACATTGTGGGCATCAATGGTAGATGCCTACAAAGTCTCCAAGGATTTATCTTCAATTAGATTAGATGAATTATTTTCTGAATTTGAACTTCATGAGCAGACTAATACACAGCCACCCGAGAAAGGTGTAGCTTTGCTTGCAGGTACCAGTAGAACACGCGAACCAAGATCACGAAGAAGAACCGAGCAAGAGTCGGAACCAGAACCAGACTTAGACGATGAAGACGACGAACTAACAGCCGAACTCGTGAACTTGGTAAAGAAGCTCTACAAGAAAAAGAAGGGCTTCAACAAGAAAGACCTAAAGAAGGCAGTCCAATCAAAGGAGGGTCAACCGAGCTCGAAGGTCAAATTTGAGATGACCTGCTACGGATGCAACCAGAAGGGGCATATCAAGGTCAATTGCCCCAATCAAAAGGATGCAAAGAAGTAAAGAAAGAAGAAGGTACTAAAAGCAACCTTTGAAGAATCTTCAGAAGAGGATACCTGTTGGGTTTTTCGGGCCGCGAAAACCGCTTTTTCGCGTCGCGGAAACCCCGAAAGCCCCTAGCCATGGATCCGTGTGAAGAAAATTTACGAAAAACTTACGAGTACGAGTTTACTATCTAGATATACACTTAGATCTACATGTTTAGAAATTTACCCTTGTAGCGAAGCCCTTCTCATTCCCGCTCGTCCAAACGGTGCCGGATCTCGAGAGTGTCAAAATAGACACTCCTCTAGAAGTATCCACACGAACTAATTAGGTGGAGATGACCAAAAACCAAGGTGTGCTAGCACCTATGTGGTTCGGCCAAGGAAGGAGGAGAGGGAGAGCTTGAGAGGAAGAAGGAAGAAAAATGCACACTTGAATGAAAAATTGAATTCTCATTCAAACAATAGTGGCCGGCCACACACCATTGTAACCCCAAATTAATTGCATTAATTGCAATTAATGTGAAACCATTAAAGAGAATGGCTTTGTAACTTCCATGAGGTGGCACCCATGATGATGTGGAGTAACATCATTGGTCCACATCAATGCCAACTCACCAATGAGGTGGCATAAAGTCAAGTCAAACTTGACTTTTAATCTTCCTCTCAAGTCAAGTCAAACTTGACCAAATCTCTTCTATGGTTGATCGAATCCAACCATTTGATTCAAGCCAACTTAATATAATGAATCTAATTCATTTAATTAAATTGATTCAATGAGTCAAAATCTAAATTAGACTCATTGAACACATGAATCAACTTGAGTCGAACTCAAGTTAGCCCAATTAGGATTACTCTTAATCCAATTTGATTCATCAAATGAATCTAATCCTCTTGGTTCATCATATGAACCTAATCTCCATCTAATTGTCCTAAGTGTGTGACCCTATAGGTTCTTGTAACGTTGGCAATGCCCTAAACCCATTTAGGAGCATAAGTAATGAGCGGTATCTAGCAACACATCATTACTACCCAAGTTACAAGAATGTCGAGATCCGACATCACCTTGTGACTACTAATTGTGACTCCTCACAAAATATGACAAGTGTCCTTCTATCCTAGACATCTAGATTGATCAATGTGAGGCATAGACCGTGTCATCCTCTGACCAATCTAAATCTTGAACTCCAAGTAGACTCACTAAATCAAATGAGCTCAATATCCTATATTGACTCATTTGGGCATGGTCATGCACTTCGTGGTCTCACTATATCAAGAATACCGATGTCTCTCCCGTCATATAGGAGGGATAGATCCCATCTACATCACTCACATCCCTCTGCATAATTTGTTATATACCCAGTAATCGCCTTTATAGTCCACCCAGTTACGGGTGACGTTTGACGAAACCAAAGTATATAACTCCTTATGTAGGGATCTATGGTGACTTCAGGTCTAAGGACTAGTAGTCATACTAATAGCCACATGAGAAAGTATATGACACTCATATAACGATCCATGATACTTTCTTATGGCGGGTCATTCAGTATACATTCTCTAATGTATACCCACGTGTCAACTTGATATCTCTATATCCATGACTTGTGAGATCAAGTCATCGAGTTGACCTACATGCTAGTCTTATTGCATTAACATTGTCCCTGAATGTTAATACTCGACTAGGAATGATTAAGAGTAGTGTTCCCTATATCATCTCACTATCGGTTCAACTAACCGATTGATATAGGTGAGAACCATCTACTCAAGGACATTATTATACTTAGTTTATTTGGCACCAATACAAGTATAATAACCAAAATCCAAATGCCTTTATTTATATAGAATATGATACAATAAGTCCAAAATACAATCATCAAATGATTGGCTCTAGGGCTCTAGCTAACAATCTCCCACTAGCACTAGTGCCAATCAGTGTAGGCTCTAAGCCCAAATGACCTAGTGTGACCATCATGCTTCTTCTATGCCAAAGCCTTGGTCAAGGGATCTGCGATGTTAGCCTCTGTAGGTACTCTGCAAATCTTCACATCTCCTCTCTCGATGATCTCTCAAATGAGATGGAAGCGCCGTAGTATGTGTTTGGTCCGCTGGTGTGAGCGAGGTTCCTTCGTCTTATAGCTCCATTGTTGTCACAATAGAGCTCAATGGGGTCAACAATGCTAGGAACCACCCCAAGTTCATGATGAACTTGCGGATCCAAATCGCTCCTTTCACGCCTCGATGCGCAAGAATGTACTCGGCTTTAGAATCGCCATCGATCCCGCTCAACTCTTCCAAGTGACAAGACCACCATTAATGCAAAATACGAACCCCGACTGCGATCTATAGTCATCCTGGTCGGTCTGGAAGCTAGCATCACTGTAACCCTTTACAGCTAGCTCATCATTGCCTCCATATATCAAGAAATATTCTTTAGTCCTTCTTAAGTACTTAAGAATATTCTTGACCGCTATCCAGTGACTTTCACCTGGATCTGACTGGTATCTGCTCGTCATGCTCAAAGCATACGAGACATCAGGTCGAGTACATAGCATGGCGTACATGATCGATCCTATGGCTGAGGCATAAGGGATCTGATCCATGCGGTCTCTCTCCTCTTTAGAAGAGGGACCTTGAGTTTTCGAAAAACTCACGCCATGTGACATCGGCAGAAATCCCTTCTTGGAGTTCTGCATGGCAAACCGAAGGAGTACCTTGTCAATGTATGTACTCTGACTTAGGCCAAGCAATCTCTTAGATTTATCTCTATAGATCTGTATCCCTAGAATACGAGATGCCTCACCTAAGTCCTTCATTGAGAAGCAACTCCCTAGCCAGGTCTTGACAGACTGAAGTATAGGGATGTCCTTCCCAATGAGTAGTATGTCATCCACATACAATATGAGGAATGTTAGGATCCTTTCGTACGGCTAGAGGGGGGGGTGTGAATAGCCGACCCCAATTCGTTCGATTCTTTCTACAATGTCGAGTTAGCGCAGCGGAAATAAAACAATAGAAGCGACAAGGAAAGAAATCAAACCTCAAACTCAATGGATGTAACGAGGTTCGGAGATTAGGGCTCCTACTCCTCGGCGTGTCCGTACGGTGGACGAGTCCGGTCAATCCGTCGGTGGATGAGTCCCCGGAGAACCGGCTAATAATATACTCCTTGTGGGTGGAGAAACCTCACCACAGAGTCTCTTGCAACAGCAAGATAAGTGTACAAGAAATACAGCAAGAAGCAAGAACAATATGAATGTAATCGCACTCTACCAATTGCTTGCTTTCTTGTCGTCGACTGGAACCTTGATGAAGCAGCAGCTTCTCGGATCCAGCAGCTAGAACACCAGCAGGAAACTCACGCAGAGCTTCAGCACCCAACGAGCTCAACGAAGCTCAGCAGGAAGAAGAAGCAAAAGCTTCAGGCAGAAGAGTACTTCCAGAAAGAAGAAGAAGAAGCCCTGTAGAAGCCCTCAGCCCCTTTATACCTGCGAAGAAGAAACAGCGAAGAAACTAGCCGTTGCATCGCAACGGCTAGAACACTGATCGGTCTGCAGACCGATCGCCCAGGCGCGCTTCGTTTGTCACCTGATCGGTCCCGCATCGATCAGGTGTCGCGATCAAGCCCCGATCGGTCCGTGGACCGATCGAACCTCTGATCGGTCCATAGACCGATCAATCTCTGATTTCTCCCGTGATTTCACGATCTGAAAGTTGTAATCAGATCGGTCGGCAGACCGATCCACGGTTTTCTTCTCGCAAGGTTGCGTTGCCCCCGATCGGTCTCCGCATCGATCGATTGCAACCGCGAGCCATCGATCTAATTCGATCGGTCACCGCACCGATCCGTGGCAAACGCAGATCACCGATCGGTCACCGCATCGATCCAACTCCCTGGTTAGAGTGCCCTCTAACCTAGTTCGAGAACGAGCCACCGAGCCCTCTCCGACTCCATATGCCAAGCTTCACTCACTTGGACTTCTCAACACCGGATGTCCGATCACCCTTGATCCATCTGGATTTTCCTGCCCGGCTTCACTCACCGGGACTTTCACCGGCTTCACTCACCAGATTTCACACCGCCTAACATCCCAGTTAGGACTTTCTCATTCACCTAGCTTCACTCACTAGATTTTCACCGGCTTCACTCACCAGATTTCCAATCTGCCCGGCTTCACTCACCGGGACTTTCCGATCATCCTTCACTCACGGGACTTTCCTTGCCTGGCTTCACTCACGGGACTTCCCAACCGCCTAACATCCCAGTTAGGACTTTCCACCGCCTCGCTTCACTCACGGGACTTTCCAACCGCCTAACATCCCGTTAGGACTTTCCACCGGCTTCACTCACGGGACTTCTCCGTGCAAGTCTTCATACTTGGACTTTTCCTGCCAAGCTCCCGCTTGGACTTTTCCCAAGTCTCCATACTTGGACTTTTCGCGTGCCAAGCTCCCTGCGAAGTGCCAAGTCTCCATACTTGGAACTTTCCAGTGCCAAGCTCCCTGCTTGGACTTTTCCGTTGCCAAGTCTCCATACTTGGACTTTTTCCCGAATCAGGTCAACCAGGTCAACCTTGACCTACGGTTGCACCAATAATCTCCCAAACATCTATTCTTGTCCCATATCAAGAATAGAACTCTCTCACGAGTGTCAAACATCAACATGCAACACAACTAGGTCAACATTGACCTAAGGTTGCACCGACAATCTTCCCAAGTCAAACATCAAAATACAACTCGAGTCAAGTCAACTCGAGTCGGGTCAACCAGGTCAACCTTGACCTAAGGTTGCACCAACAAGGAAGACAACTATATCCCCTACAACCTTCTTGTAGACACAAGGTTCATCTTCGTTCTTGATGAAACCAAACTGTTTGATTGCATCATCGAATCGAAGATTCCAGCTCCGAGAAGCTTGCTTTAGTCCATAAATGGACCTATGCAGCTTGCATACTCTACTAGTATGCTGTGGATCTACAAAACCCTCAGGTTGTGTCATGTACACATCCTCGAGCAGGTTTCCATTCAGAAACGCGGTTTTGACATCCATCTGCCATATCTCATAGTCATGGTAGGCTGCAATAGCAAGCATGATCCGAATGGACTTAAACATCGCTACTGGAGAAAAGGTCTCATCATAGTCAATACCATGAATCTGCTTGAAACCTTTAGCTACCAAGCGACCCTTATAAATAAGTCCATCCATGTCAGTCTTTCTCTTAAAGACCCACTTGCACCCAATGGATTTTACCCCTTCAGGTGGATCAACCAAAGTCCAAACTTGGTTGGTGTACATGGATTCCATCTCGGATCTCATGGCCTCTAGCCATTTCTCGAAATCTGGTCTCATCACAGCTTCCTGATAGGTGGTAGGCTCACCCTCTATGAGCACAACGCCATCATGGTCAGACAAGAGAAATAAGTATCTCTCAGGCTGACGACGTACCCTAGGAATGTCTACTTGAACTGGTCGTTGTTCCTCAACTCCTTGTGGAACATCATCCACAACACTTTGTGGTTTCAGTTCAATTTCCATCGAGGCATCAGTGCTATTGTTCGCATCTTGAACTTCTTCAAGATCGAACGCGCTCCCACTAATCTTTCTAGAAACAAAGTCTCTTTCTAGAAAGACCCCAGTCTTTGCCACAACTACCTTGTGCTGACTGGGAATGTAGAAGTAATATCCCTTAGTTTCCTTGGGATATCCAATGAAATAGCACTTGTCGGATTTGGGTCCTAATTTGTCTGAGACTTGACGTCGTACGTAAGCCTCACAACCCCAAATCCTCATGAAAGACACTTGGGCATCTCTCCCATTCCATATCCTATATGGTGTATTTATCACGGCCTTGGATGGAACTTGGTTGAGTATAAAAGTTGTCGTGTCTAGAGCATAGCCCCAAAGGTATGTCGGAAGATCTGTGTGACTCATCATCGATCGTACCATATCTAATAGGGTACGATTCCTCCTTTCGGATACACCATTCCACTGTGGTGTTCCAGGAGGAGTGAGTTGGGATAGAATCTCACACTCACCTAGATAGTCACGGAACTCATGGCTAAGGTATTCTCCACCTCGATCCAAGTATCTTAATACTCTTGCCAAGGTGGTATGTTTCATTCTTGAATTCTTTGAACTTTTCAAAGGATTGACTTATGTCATCAAGTACACATAACCATATCTACTGAAATCATCAGTAAATGTGAAACCGCCTCTAGCAACAACATTGAAA
The DNA here is from genome assembly GCF_018446385.1 of Zingiber officinale. Lineage (NCBI taxonomy): Eukaryota > Viridiplantae > Streptophyta > Magnoliopsida > Zingiberales > Zingiberaceae > Zingiber > Zingiber officinale. The sequence continues at coordinate 98,951,560 of NC_056003.1, read as the reverse complement.
GGGCCACATAGATCACTATGTATGAGTCCTAACAAATCGATCTGCTGTGCTCACTAAAGGAGTCTTGGTCATCTTGCCTCGTAGGCATGACTCGTACCTCATATGATTCAAAATCAAATGAATCCAAGATACCATCTTTATGGAGTGGGATAGCGCTTGTCATTTATATGACCTAAGCGACAGAGTTTGGTTCATGTCATTTGACTTGAACCTCTTGGTATTTATGTTATAGATAGGGCTCTCAAGGTCTAGAATATAGAGTCCGTTTATCAGAGGTGCACTACAATAGAACATATCATTTAAATAGACGGAACAACATTTGTTCTTTATTATAAACGAAAATCCTTTCTTGTCCAAACAAGAAACGGAAATTATGTTCTTAGTCAAGGTAGGCACATAACAACAATCATCTAATTCTAGTACAAGCCCAGAGGGAAGAGATAGATGGTAAGTTCCTACAGCAATAGCAGCAACCCGTGCTCCATTGCCTACTCGTAGGTCTATCTCACCCTTCGTCAATGCCCTGCTATTCCTCAGCGCTTGTACATTAGTACAAATGTGCGGAGCACATCCGGTATCTAATACCCATGATGAAGATAGAGAGGTTGACTTCTATAACATGTATACCTGAAGTAGAAATCTTATTTCTCTTCTTCTTAAAATCTTCCAGGTATTCTTTGGAGTTCCTCTTCCAGTGCCTTGCTTGTCCTTGATATAGGTGACAAAGATGTTCAACCATATCGTAAGCGCCCATCAACTCATGTTGCTTCTGAAGCTCAGAGTTCATGGTCGCGAGCATAAGACAGGACACATCTAATGCGTCATCTTGATGCTTCTTGTAAGCATCACGGTCGGGCTGCTCCAGAACGTACAGTTTACGTTCCTGAGTGAGAACTATTCTCAGATTCCTGTACCAGTTCAGGAAATTTGCTCCGTTGAGCTTGCCCTTCTTAAGGACAGAACGCAGAGAGAAGATGTTCGTGTTCGACGTCATGGCAATTCTACAACAGATATAAATGCAGAAATAAGTATCATATTCTTAATCATTTAATTAGGCCTTTAACTAAATGATGCTCCCACTAAATTCTATAATTCATGTGGGACAAGATCCACATCATACTAACCCTTGAGTTAGCTTTGGCTAATACGCCCAAGACTTAGTATGATCGGTAGGTAACGATTACCAATTACATCTCTATGCAACTCTTGTTTATAGGATGAAATCCGCATTTATATTAAAACTTGGCTAATACGCCCGAGAATTAATATAAACGTGATTTTGTCCTACCTTTCCAACCATTGGAAGAATGCCTATAGTTGTACTCGATCCAACCGAGTAAACTAGGAATACTCAATCTAATTGAGTTTGTACTCACCCATGCGTTGATAGACGGGACCAAGATTGTCCCTCCGTACCCTACCAAGATAGTATGTGTTGCTCTGCTTTGGCAGATTCAACAACATCATGCGATCGAGGTAGTGGTAGGTATCACGGCATGGTAGGCATTTTGAGTTGTCGTGATTTAGATCTAATCTAAATGATGTTGTATCATATACACGAAATAGATCTAATCTAATCGATAGAGTGCATCTTGTACACGATGTAGATCTAATCTAATCGTAAGGGTGCATCTTGTGCACGATTTAGATCTAATCTTAATCGCTAGGCACTAATTAATTACTTAATTAAACATGCATCATATACACAAGTAATTAACTAAGTTTTGTGATTAGTCATGGCCCTACTACGATCTTCTCAAGCCAATGAGAAGATCGGATGGTCAACCTAAGGTCAACTTCTCAAGCGCCTTCCTTTTGACCACCTTGTGTTGCTCGCGCCTTCCTCGTAACTCCGTCTCGAGTGGACCTTCCACAGCTCCAATTTTTGTACATTACAATTTTGAAACTCGAGTTACATTCGAGTCTAAATCTAATTTACAACCAGAATAAAAGAAAGGCATGACGCACAGGTCACGAAAAATAAAATACATCACATAACGGCACTCAGGCCGTATTATGAATTACAACACAATTGTCCAATCGAATTGGGTCTTTGGGCCATGACTATCACAAAATTAATATATAATTCAAAATTATATATTTCTGTAATTTTTCTGTAATTCTTCATAATTTTACAGATTTTATGAGTAAATTTTTTCCGGCGGTCCCGATTAGCGATTTCGGGCGCAATCGCGGAGCAAATCCCCTTGCGGGGTTAGGGGCAGTACCCCTACCCACGATCTAACAATCGCGAGTTGCTCCTAAGCGATCCAAGAGCACCTTATCCCGCTGTCCCAAAAAGATTTGGGTCGAAACGATGCCGTTTTAGGAAAAACTTCTCGGTAGTCGAAACCTACAAGTGTATATACACTTGTGCTTCGCTTCTACGAGAAATATTACTCTTAAAACTATAAAAAACATAAATTTATAGAAATGTACAGAAGCTTTAATTTTTCATAAAAATCAAATTAAACTCGGGCCGCGAAAACCGCTTTTTCGCGTCGCGGAAACCCCGAAAGCCCCTAGCCATGGATCCGTGCGAAGAAAATTTACGAAAAACTTACGAGTACGAGTTTACTATCTAGATCTTCACTTAGATCTACATGTTTAGAAATTTACCCTTGTAGCGAAACCCTTCGTATTCCCGCTCGTCCAAACGGTGCCGGATCTCGAGAGTGTCAAAATAGACACTCCTCTAGAAGTATCCACACGAACTAATTAGGTGGAGATGACCAAAAACCAAGGTGTGCTAGCACCTATGTGGTTCGGCCAAGGAAGGAGGAGAGGGAGAGCTTGAGAGGAAGAAGGAAGAAAAATGCACACTTGAATGAAAAATTGAATTCTCATTCAAACAATAGTGGCCAGCCACACACCATTGTAACCCCAAATTAATTGCATTAATTGCAATTAATGTGAAGCCATTAAAGAGAATGGCTTTGTAACTTCCATGAGGTGGCACCCATGATGATGTGGAGTAACATCATTGGTCCACATCAATGTCAACTCACTAATGAGGTGGCATAAAGTCAAGTCAAACTTGACTTTTAATCTTCCTCTCAAGTCAAGTCAAATTTGACCAAATCTCTTCTATGGTTGATCGAATCCAACCATTTGATTCAAGCTAACTTAATATAATGAATCTAATTCATTTAATTAAATTGATTCAATGAGTCAAAATCTAAATTAGACTCATTGAACACATGAATCAACTTGAGTCGAACTCAAGTTAGCCCAATTAGGATTACTCTTAATCCAATATGATTCATCAAATGAATCTAATCCTCTTGGTTCATCATATGAACCTAATCTCCATCTAATTGTCCTAAGTGTGTGACCCTATAGGTTCTTGTAACGTTGGCAATGCCCTAAACCCATTTAGGAGTATAAGTAATGAGCGGTATCTAGCAACACATCATTACTACCCAAGTTACAAGAATGTCGAGATCCGACATCACCTTGTGACTACTAATTGTGACTCCTCACAAAATATGACAAGTGTCCTTCTATCCTAGACATCTAGATTGATCAATGTGAGGCATAGACCGTGTCATCCTCTGACTAATCTAAATCTTGAACTCCAAGTAGACTCACTAAATCAAATGAGCTCAATATCCTATATTGACTCATTTGGGCATGACCATGCACTTCGTGGTCTCACTCTATCAAGAATACCGATGTCTCTCCCGTCATATAGGAGGGATAGATCTCATCTACATCACTCACATCCCTCTGCATAATTTGTTATATACCCAGTAATCGCCTTTATAGTCTACCCAGTTACGGGTGACGTTTGACGAAACCAAAGTACATAACTCCTTATGTAGGGAATTATGGTGACTTAGGTCTAAGGACTAGTAGTCATACTAATAGCCACATGAGAAAGTATATGACACTCATATAACGATCCATGATACTTTCTCATGGCGGGTCATTCAGTATACATTCTCTAATGTATACCCATGTGTCAACTTGATATCTCTATATCCATGACTTGTGAGATCAAGTCATCGAGTTGACCTACATGCTAGTCTTATTACATTAACATTGTCCCTGAATGTTAATACTCGACTAGGAATGATTAAGAGTAGTGTTCCCTATATCATCTCACTATCGGTTCAACTAACCGATTGATATAGGTGAGAACCATCTACTCAAGGACATTATTATACTTAGTTTATTTGGCACTAATACAAGTAAGTATAATAACCAAAATCCAAATGTCTTTATTTATATAGAATATGATACAATAAGTCCAAAATACAATCATCAAATGATTGGCTCTAGGGCTCTAGCTAACAATACCGACGATGAGCTCGAACAGACGAGCCTTCTTGCCCTGATGGCCCGAGACTAGATCAATGTGTCTGAGAGCGAGAGCGAGTCGGAAGCAGAATCGGAAAGAAGCCACAGATCCGTATCCATTTCCGAATGGCCCGATCCCTCTGTAAGTATCCCTCAGCTTAACAACCTAGTTAATTATTTGTTACGAAAATTAGCTAAGTCCAATCTTAGAATTAAGTCACTTCTAAAGGAAGTAGCTGTCCTTAAAGAAGTGACTAACTCCAAATCTTTGACTGAACCAGTTCAGATTGGAAACTCGACTCAAGTCCAAAAAACTTGAGGAAGAGAATTCCAGCCTGAAAACTCAAGTCAAGGATCTGGAGAAAACATTAGAACAATTCTCTTTGGGTTCCAAGAACCTTGACCTACTTCTTGGAACACAAAGGGCAATTTACAATAGAACTGGACTAGGATTCAAATCGAAAAAGAAATATAAATCATATTTATCACTTATAAAAAGAACAAATAGAAAAATGGTCCAAGCATGGGTCCCCAAGTCCAACCTGATCAATCAAGTTGGACTTAGACAATACTAGGTCCCTAAGGATCAAATACATTACCTCGATAAACCATATCGAGGTTATGATCCAGGGGGAGCTAAAAGAAAAATAATAAAAATAAAACTAGATTCAAATTAAATTAAGAATAAAATTAAATTCAAATTAAATTAAAATTAAATTCAAATAAAATCAAACTAAATCAAAATCCAAAGGAAGACTCCAGAATAGCTGGCACCTCCGAAATTAATCCACCCGATAAGGGTAAACAAGAGTAGATTACCTTGCCAGGTAATTAAGGTTAGATTAAAATGGGCTAGGTTTAACTTGACCCACGGTACTGGTGAAGTATTGGATGATAGTACGTTGGGGAAACTTAGTCATCGCATGTCTAGGAAGATATGGCTTCGACCTGGTGCATTTGGCTAAGTGGAACTGACCGAAGCTATCCTTTATGGATCCTAACCAGTTAGACCAAGGTTTTGTACTAAGTTCAATGGGTATGACTATTTGGAAAACCTCGAAGGCATGGTTACTTTAATGATGTCCTTGTGACTCACCATAACCCAGAAGTTTATCCAAAAAATGTCTACTTGTTGAACCCAAAACTAAATCTGAATCTAACACAAAGTTAAACTAAACCCTAAAATTGAACCATAATTCATCTCACAACAATTATAGGATTCCCTAATTGAAAATTTAGATCATCTGAGATGACTAAGGAATTAAAATTAATTCAAAATTCAATTCATAATTAAAATTAATTCAAAATTAAATTCGTAACTAAAATTAATTCATAATTAAACTCGTAATTAAAAATTAAATTCGTAATTAAAATCAAATTTAATTTGTAATTAAAATAAATTCATAATTAAATTCGTAATTAAAATTAATTAACTTAAACTTATTTTTCAAAATTAATTTAAATTATTTTTCAACTTAATTAACTTAAATTATTTTTTCAAAAATTAATCAACTTAAATTATTTTTAAATTAATTAACTTAAATTATTTTTAAATTAATTAACTTAAATTATTTTTAAATTAATTAACTTAAATTATTTTTTAAAGTTAATTAACTTAAACTATTTTTTTTAAATAAATTAACTTAAATTATTTTTCAAACTTAATTAACTTAAATTATTTCTTCAAAATTAATTAACTTAAATTATTTCTTCAAAATTTAATTAACTTAAAATTATTCCTTCAAATTTATTAACTTAAATTATTTTTCAAATTAATTAAATTAAACTATTTTTTAAATTAATTAACTCAAATTAACTTAAATTATTTTTCAAAATTTAATTAACTTAAATTGTTTTTCCAAAATTTAATTAACTTAAATTGTTTTTCCAAAAATTAATTAAGTTGAATTGTTTTTCCAAAAATTAATTAACTTAAATTGTTTTTCAAAAATTAATTAACTTCAATTATTTTTTTAAAAATTAATTAACTTAAATTATTTTTTCAAATTAATTAACTTAAATTATTTTTTCAAAATTAATTAACTTAAATTATTTTTTTTTCAAAATTAATTAACTTAAATTATTTTTTCAAAATTAATTAATAACTTAAAAAAAAATTTCAAAATTAATTAACTTAAATTATTTTTTCAAAATTAATTAACTTAAAATTAAAAAAAAACTAATGCTTAAAACAAATCACCTTAATAAAAATAGGGACACGCAGGCGCCCAGCGGAGGCGCCTCCCACAAGAGGGAGGCGCCCTTAATCACGGCGGGAAATTTCCCGCCGCCTTAACCAAAGGCACCTCGGATGGTCTCCGAGGCGCCTCTAACCTCGCAATGGAGGCGCCTTAAAAACTGGATAAGGCGCCTCCAACTCGTGATTTCAGAAACGAACAGAGGCTTGTCTATTCCTTCCTTGTCTCCGTAAATCCCTCTTCTAAGCGGTGATTTCATCCTCAAGGCGCCTTCGACTCACCTTTTCCTCCTCTACTCCTAGCAATGCCTCCTAGGTACATCTCAAACCTTCCTATTGTCCTTATTTGTAGTCACTATGCATTTTTTTATATATATTGTCAAAAATAGGAAGCGTCGCATTGTGGATCCTACACCGGCTAGGGCCTCTTCCACGGACCCTAGATTCCCCTCGGAGCAACATAGGATAGATTTTGCGAGGTTCACCTTTGAGTCCATTAAACCTAGGTATATTGGTAGGGAATATTTTGCCCAATTTTGTCTCCCCGCAGTCCAGATGATAGAATATTATCATCTAGCTAAACTGGTTGACTGCACCACTACAGTGAATCAAGACTTGTGTGCCCAGTTCTATCACAACCTTGAAAAGGTTGATGATAGCACCTATTCCACTAGAGTTGGTGGCACTGACATTCAGTTTACACCCTCCCTGCTTCGCACTAGCTTAGAGCTTAGGGAGTCTCAGTGTACATTTTTATGTTACCCGAGTAGGGAGCTACCCTTCGGTGATCCCTATTCCCACATTCCCACATCATCCCACTCATTCCTTTTGTACGCTCTTAGCCAGCACCTAGATATAGACATTGCACTGCATATGTTTCATAACATTATTCATGCATCTAGTACAGTCACGACTGGAGTGATCCATATGCCCTACTGTCATATCCTGACCCAGATTTTCTCCTCCTCTAGGATAGACACTACCAGAGGGACACTCATACCACTTACTATATATGATGAGTTAGGTCAGCGTAGTCTTAGATTAGCAGGTGCAGAGGTCACTGCCGAGGGGATTCTAGCCTAGAAGGGTCGGCCACCGCCAGTCGCTGCTCCTGGTGCTCTAGAGGCTGAGGACGTACCAGGTGAGGGTGAGGAGTGGCCCGACTTCCTGGCAGAGGAGTTTTTCGCAGATCCTTCCACCTCTGTCGGACCCTCCACATCAGCTGGGCCTTCGACTTCGGCTCCTCCTTTCGTCGAGGACAGACTTACTCGGCTCGAGATCTAGTCCATTCAAACACGACGGGTTGTGCTAAACAGCCATCGCTTCCTCCGATCCGAGATAGCTGCAGGGTTCGTGTCTCTCCGAGGTGAGTTACGGTGCCAGGGACAGCCTCAGTCGGCACCCGAGCAGCCTCTTGTACCACTTCCAGCTGATGATCCTTCCTTTTGAGACTATCACTTGATGTATCTTGGACAGACACCTATTTGTCTTCGCTGATTGTATCAAATCATTTTTCTTGTACTTCTTTCAAAATTCGGGCTAAGTATTTTTAGACTAAGATTTCAAAATTCTGACCATTTTAAAAAGCTAAAGTATTTTGAAATTTTAACTAAGTACTTTTCAAAGTCAACTTTTTAGCTTTTTGAAAGAAAAATTGCTCCTTAAACCTTGGTTTCACTTAGCTAAAGAATATTATACAAAACCAAGAGTTACATTTGTCTCTTATTAAAAGCCTAATGGTTCAAAATTGCTTAAAATTGATTTTTGCTATACTACAAAAGAAAACTCTTTCTCCAGCAAAATTTAACTTTTTTTTGAAAACCAAAGTTCGAGCTCAAACTGTCTTAACTTAGTGAATTTGATTTATAAGAAAAGTTGCTTTTATAAAGTTCAGATTTTTTTTCTCTCCCCTAAAAATCTAAGATTTTTTTCAAACATGCTTAGTTTTTGATGAATGGCAAAGGGGGAGAGTAGGGAAATTCAAAAGAAAGGTTAATAAAATTTTTTAAGAATGCCTTTATTAAGGGGGAGCCTGACAAAGTTTAGGTATTTAGCTTAACCATGCGTGCATTTAAAATCAATTAAGCTTGCATACTTAAACTTTATGTATCTATTTTACTTAGCTTTGAATTTCAATTGTCATAATCAAAAAGGGGGAGATTGTTGGTGCGGGAAGCATCCTACGATCGACCGTTGTTTTGATAATGGCAAAGGAATTCAAAGTTAAGTTGTTTTGTGATCTAATGCACTTGATTGAGTGTTTCAGGAAAGTCCTAGCTGCGGTTAGGCAGGTGGAAAACCCTAGGGGGTGGTAACCCTAGGTCATAGGGGGTGGTAACCCTATGCGGAAAGTCTTGGCGGGTCGAGAGCTTCAGGCAAAAGTCCTAGAGGGGTAACCCTAGGTGGAAAGTCCTGGTGTCGCGAACCAGGTGAAATATTGGATCAGCCGGGAAGCGGAAGTCCAGCAGAAAGTCCGGAAGCTTCTAACGATGAGCAAAATTCCAATCGATCTGGAGGATCGCACTGGCAACAGGTAAATCTCCTGAGTGGAGTAGGTGAGGACGCGTTCCCCGTAGAGGGAACAGTAGGCGTCGGGTCGACCTAGGGTTTCCGGTTGGAAATCCGAAGTCAGACTCGGATAGTCCGACGACTATCAAGTTTTTCTATCATATTTAAGTGCTAACTTTGTTTTGCAGGGTTTGTGTTTGGGACTAACACAATTTACAGGAACAAATGAGAAACTCAGACCTCGGATGAACAGTGTCCGAGGCACCTCCATGGAGCTTGGAGGCACCTCGGGTGCTAGCCGAAGCCAGCTGTCCAAAGGAACTGGAGGCGCCTCGGAGGAAGTTGGAGGAGCCTTGGACCAGGTGTTGGAGGCGCCTTCAGAGGGATGAGGCGCGACCAGGTTTGCGCTGATCCACCTGTGCGACTCAGCGGCCTGGAGGCGCCTCGGACAAGCTTGGAGGCGTCTCCAACTCTGTTTATAAGGGGACTTTGAACAGCAGCTCAAAATAACTTCTTCCAAGCGATCTTTGTGCTAAAAGCTGCTTACGAGACGATCCCGAAGTGCTGCAACGAGATCCCGACGACCCAAAGCTTCATCCTTCAGTATTTCATTGTCGGTATAAAGTTGTTTACTGCTTTTACATTGTACATTGTTTGTAATATTAACTTTCGAGCTTATAGTTGTTGCCCACCGGAAGCGATCAACGATCGCGGGCCTTGGAGTAGGAGTCGTCACAGGCTCCGAACCAAGTAACTCCTCATGTCCTTCTGTGTTGCTTTACTTTATTTTCATTATTCCGCTGCATTTAATTACTCGAACGATTTACGATTTCGAAACGTACAAAATAGCCATGAGCGCTATTCACCCCCCCCCCTCTCTAGCGCTTTCGATCCAACACTTAGTTACAACCTATGCAGTTGTTAATCCAAGGCTTTGAAAATGCTCTACTAGAAAAACTTCTTTGTTGAAGGCGGAATAACCTCTTATAAACGTTCACAACTCACAAGAAAGACTAGGAAGTGATTACAAGACTTGTAGTCCGGTTGTTGTTAAATTCCTAGTTCTAAGTGTTTTTATAACCCTTGGAAAAACCTATCCATTGCTCGGAGGCACCTCTAAGGAAGTCCAAGGTGCCTCCAACAAGATAAGTTTTATCCGCTGAAGATAAAACTTTATCTTCAACTAATGGATATTGAAGGTGCCCTCAAGTGGCTGGAAGGCACCTCCGTATTATTCATTCAAGGCACATTCCAAGCCATCGGAGGCGCCTTCTATGTGTTGGTGCAATATTCCTAGGTCAAGGTTGACCTAATTGACTAAGCTTGAGTCTTGATGTTTGAGTTTCGATGTTTGATAATACATGGAGATTGCAGATGCAATCGTCCGATTGAGGAGATTGTTAGTAGAATTCCCCTTTGGTTTAAGACTGACCAGTTTGATGTGAAGAAGAGTCAAGTAGGTCAAGATTGACCAGATACTTGATTGGGAAAGTCCTAACTGGAGGTTAGGTAAGGGAAAATCCTGGTGAGTGAAGCCAGTGAAAGACCTAGTGAGTGAAGCTAGGCAGTTGGAAAATCCTAGTAAGTGAAACCAGGTGAAAGACCTAGTGAGTGAAGCTAGGCAGGTGAAAGTCCTAGTGAGTGAAGCCGGGTAGCGGAAAAATCCTGGTGAGTGAAGCCAGGTGAAAATCCTAGTGACTGAAGCTAGTTGAAAGTCCTGGTGAGTGAAGCCAAGCAGATGGAAAGTTCTAGTGAGTGAATCTAGACAAAAAGAAAGACCTGGCGAGTGAAGCCAAGCACGTGGAGATCCAAGTGGGTCAACGTTGACTGGACACCTGGTGTTGGGAAGCCCAAGTAGGTCAAAAGATTGACCGAATACTTGGCACAAGGAAATCCGGGTCAAGGTTGACTATATACTTGACTAAGAAAGTCCTAACTAGAGGTTAGTCAAGGGAAAATCCTAGTGAGTGAAGTCAGGTGAAAGACCTAGTGAGTGAAGCTAGACAGTTGGAAAATCCTAATAAGTGAAGCCAGGTGAAAGACCTAGTGAGTGAAGCTAGGCAGGTGAAAGTCTCGGTGAGTGATGCCGGGCAGTGGGAAAATCTTGGTGAGTGAAGCTAGGTGAAAATCCTAGTGAGTGAAGCTAGGTGAAAGTCCTGGTGAGTGAAGTCAAGTAGATAGAAAGTCCTAGTGAGTGAAGCTAGGTAGAAGGAAAAACCTAGGGAGTGAAGTCAGACACGTGGAGATCCAGGTGGGTCAAGGTTGACCGGACACCTGGTGTTGGAAAGCCCAAGTAGGTGAAAGAATTGACCGGATACTTGGCACAAGGAAATCCAGATGGGTCAAGGTTGACCGGACATCAGGTGAAAGTCCAAGTGGATCATGGAGGACCGGACACTTGGCATGAGACAGTAAGTCTAAGTGGGTCAAGGTTGACCGGACACTTGGCACAAGGAGAAAAGTTCAAGTGGGTCAAAGGGTTGACTGGACACTTGGTGAAGAAGTCCTGGCAGGTCAAGGTTGACCGGATGTTAGGCATGAGGAGTTCCAACAGGTCACGGTTGATCGGATGTTGGAATTAGGGACCCTAAACTTGAGTTAAGCAAGTCAAAGGGAAGTCAATCGATCAACCGATCGATTGAACTGCGGTTCAATCGATAAGTCGATCAATTTTAGGTGCGCTGCGAAGAAGGCTGGCCCAATCGATCGACCGATCTATTGGGAAGTGAAATCGTGAGCACAGAATGTTCCCCAATAGATCGATCGATTGATTGGTCTCCCCAATCGATTGGGGCAAGTTTTCTCGCCTAGACGCGAGGACACAGAAGAAGGATAAATTAATCAACTGATCAATTCAGCTTCCCCAATCGATCAGTCGATCGATTGGGATATGACCGTCACACAGGATGCAGGTTTTGGACGGCTGAGATCGCGCTAATCTGACATGGCAATCGATTGGGAGTCCTAGAAGTGCAAGGTATAAAGTTGTGGCGAGCCTTCGTCTTCACAACGCTTCTTCCCCGATCTTACTGCGATTCTCTCCGACACTCACCGCCAGACTTCGAGCTTGGAAGAAAAGTATTGTTGCGCTTTCCAAAGGGTCCAAAGGCGATCTACATCAACAAGATCAAGCAAGAGAAGGTTTTTATTTATACACTTGTGTATTTTCTTCTTGTTTCAATGTATCTTGTTATGTGAGTCTTGCACGAGGTTTCTCCACCTCCGGTAGTTACTGAGAAGGTGTGTTTTCTTAGTGGATGAGCGTGTCGTGTGTGGATCCTTAGATTAGTTACCTCTTCTTGAGGAGGATACCAAGTAAATCCTCGTGTTAGCGTTGTGAGTCTCGTTTCGAGTCCTTCCACTACATATCAACAACAATGAAGTAAGCCAACGAAACGTGATGAGCTATTCACCCCCCTATCACAAACCGACCCTAACACTATGAAGTAGATCAACCTTTCATAATTAGGTATTGAAGGTGCCTTCCATATTCTTGAAGGCGCTTCCAGCAGCTCCTGTCGAATCTTAAAGTCAACTTTAGAGGGCATCATCGTGTGGGAGCTCCACTCCCTCCAGGTCTTGCAATCCAAACTTGATTGAGGGACCAACAGCTGGTTCTCGACTGTAACTTACCGCGTGTATCTCTAAGCGACGTTTATGAGACTTCTGAACTCTAGCAAAGTCTCCATCCGCGGGCCCTCCGGAGATCATGTCGATCTCCCAGATGGCGATATTTCCAATATTCTCCTCCTCGGGAGATTCCATTAGCTCCTTGCCCCGGTCGACCTGCTGACTCCCTTGAGCTCCTCTTTTGGGCAGGAGCTTGCTTGGTTGTCCTACGACGATAAGTAGATTATCCAGCAGCCTCTGGAGTTTGGACGCTATCTCGGGTGGAGGCAGGCCAAGTTCGACTGCCCGCCGAGAATCACGGGTGAACTAGACGCAATCTCCCGTGCAATGGGTGTGAGACTTATGATAGGTACAATAACGAGGCCCCCACTGGCTGAGTTTAGGAGCTTGAACCGCTTCGACTCGTTGCATCACCCTGGATTCCTAACCTGGCAGAAATCCCAGTCAGGAATCCTTGGAGCGGGCAAAGGGTCGAGCGGGTGATTGTGGCGGTCTTTTCTCTGACTTGTTGACATGAGCAGGCACTCTGTCTGTCTTCCTCCTAGCTGTCTGGGCTTCCTCTACATTAATGTAACTTACTACTTTCCCCAGCATTTCATCAAAATTCTTCACAGACACTTGAATGAATACTCGGAAGAACTCTCCTTCTACCAGACCATGAGAGAAGACACTCATCAAGATATCCGAGGTAGCGGAGGGGATGTCCTGGGCTACATGGTTGAAGCATTTTATGTAGGCCCTGAGGGGCTCTGCAGACCCCTGCCTGAGAGTGAATAGGCAATGGTTTGTCTTCTGATATTTCCTGCTACTGGCGAAATGGTGTAGGAAAATATTCTTGAAATCCTGAAAATAGGTGATGGATCCAACAGGCAATCTGTCGAACCACTTTTGTGCTATGCCAGATAGAGTGTTTAAAAACACCCGGCACTTAATGGCGTCATTGTACTGGTGCAACAGCGCAGCGTTCTGAAAGTTACAAAGGTGATCCTCTAGATCCTTGCTACTGTCATACTCTCTGATAGCTGGGGGCTTATACCCCTTCGGTAGTTTCTCCTCGAGCACCCTCAAAGAAAAAGGTACTTGCAATTCCTCAGGCAACTCCTTCGGCTCCTCCCTGACGACTATATTTTTCCCCTTTTTTGAATCTCTGGGTGGGGAACTTTCGGCAGAGGAGGCCTAGTGCTGCTCCTTCTTATTGTAATAATCCGGGCAGGGGTCGCAATAGAAGGCTCGGGGGAAATTCTCAGGTTTTTTCCTCTTAGACCCCCTGTCTGAAGCGTGGGCTTGGTCCTTTGAAACTGCAGGCAACCTAGGTGGTTGTGAAGCGGTGGTGTGTCTTTCTTCCATCGTCACGTTCCAGAACAGGTGGAGAAGATTCCCACAGATGGCGCTAAATTGATCATGTTCGAAATCTGAGTTAGACGGGGCTCGGTAGAGATGGCGTTGGTGTTGACGGAGAGGCGACTTTGACGCACCCTGTTTATGCACGTCCGAAAAGTAAGCCCCCACGTGGAACTCTCAGGTCTATAGTATAACGACTGGTGGTACTTGAACTCTACACACACTCAGACAAGCACCTGAGACATTAGAGACCATAAACCAGGGAAAAAGTCTCCGGCGCAGACCCTCCGATGGTCAAGTCAGGTCCTTTTTTCCCAAAAGAACAATGTACGATGAAAAAAAGAACTGTTGAAGATGAGTGTGTATGTGTGCCTTTCGGAAGTCGCTCTCCTCTTGACTTTCTTGAATAGTTTGTATTCTCTGGCTGTCATGGTGATGTTGATCTTACTAGTATCCTCTATCGTCATGTTCCAGAACAAGTGGAGAAGATTCCCACAGACGGTGCCAAATTGATCCTGTCTTGAATCTGAGTCAAACGGAGACTACGAAGAGGACGTTGGTGTTGACGGAGAGACGACTTTAACACACCCTGTGTCTGCACATCTGAAAAGCAAATCCCCACGTGGAACTCCTAGGTCTATAGTATGATGACTGATAGTACTTGAACTCTGCACATACTCAGATAAGCACCCGGGGCGTTAGAGACTAGAAATCAAAGAAAAAGTCCCCGGTGCAAGCCCTCCGACACTCAAGTCAAGATCTTTTTCCCAAAAGAACAGTGTATGATGGAAAAAGAATTATTGAATATGAGTGCGTATGTGTGCCTACATGGCCAAGGAAGAGGACCTCCCTTTTATATGACGTTGCGTACCTCCAGAGCTTGACCGTTGTCAGAGAATGTTAGGTGTCAAGGCTTGTTGGGTGAGAGAGGATGTACGACGACCTCCTATTGGTGGAAGGAAGGTTCCACTCTCAGATAATAACAGACCAATGGAATATTCCCTGACGTATAACAGTTATTCTCTGACAAGAGGTTATGATTTCCTGACATTGTTGTCGCTTAGTGCTTTCCGTCCTGCCCAAGTTCAGCTACAGACAGTTCGAAATGACCGCTCAGAGGTACTACCAAGATTGAGCCTTGATGAAGAGGACGAGCTATGGTGAGGGACTCCTTCTTCATGATGTGATCGTTGAAGAGCCGATTAGAAGTTGTCTTAGCAAAAGCAACAAGGGCCATATACAGAGCCCGAGCTGGGGAAACCCGATCAATCAGGGGCAGGTCGGGAACTAGTCCAGGCTACGTCTTATGTCTTAAATTTGGGGACCTACTTTGCTTGTGCCCGACCAAGAATTATACGGCTGATGACGCGATACGGTCTGACTCCTGCCTTCTCTTGACTATTGATTATCACGTACTCTTGACTTTTGACTGTCACGTCCCCTTAACTATTGATCGTCATATTTCTTTAACTATTAACTGTCTGATCTTCTTTATGCACGTTCCCTTTTTAGTTAGTATCAACCTATATATGTTTTAAAAAATATATACCTAGAGACATCGAAATTTGATGAAACAAGTTTCTATACGTTCGTATCGTTGTCCTGATTGTAAATACATAAATAAAAATATTTTTGACCAAATATATTTATTTTTAGAATTTTTTAATCCCAATTTGACCTAATTTGGTGTTAAAAATTCAAATCACTGAAAATATTAATTAAAAATTATGGATGATGACATATTTAGGATCAGTTCAACGATACAGACGCATAGAAACTTGTTTCATCAAATTCCGATGTCTCTAGGTTCATATTTAAGCCTTAGGTGTTTGATTTTATTTATTTACAAATATTTTCAGTTTTGGGACGAATCCGGGATTCGTCTCAAATTTTGGGACAAATTCAGGAATTCGTCCCAAAGTTTGGGACGAATCTCTGGATTCGTCCCAAATTTTGGGACGAATCCAGAGAATTTGGGACGAATCCAGAGATTCGTCCCAAAAATTTAATTATTTAAAAAAAAAACAAAATTGGACGCCTTAAATACGGACCTAGAGACATCGGAATTTGATGAAACAAGTTTCTATGTGATCGCATCATTATCCTAAACTTAAATCTATCAATAAAAATATTTTTTTACCAAATATATATATTTTTGGAATTTTTTAATCCCAATTTGACCTAATTTGGTGTTAAAAATTCAAATCACTGAAAATATTAATTAAAAATTATGGATGATGACGTATTTAGGATCAGCTCAACGATATGGACGCATAGAAACTTGTTTCATCAAATTCTGATGTCTCTAGCTCCATATTTAAGCCTTAGGTGTCTAATTTACAACCGTTCACTATACAACCCCTTTTTAGTTAGTATCAACCTATATATGTTTTAAAAAATATATACCTAGAGACATTGGAATTTGATGAAACAAGTTTCTATACGTTTGTATCGTTGTCCTGATTATAAATACATAAATAAAAATATTTTTGACCAAATATATTTATTTTTAGAATTTTTTTAATCCCAATTTGACCTAATTTGGTGTTAAAAATTCAAATCACTGAAAATATTAATTAAAAATTATGGATGATGACGTATTTAGGATCAGCTCAACGATACGGATGCATAGAAACTTGTTTCATCAAATTCCGATGTCTCTATGTTCATATTTAAGCCTTAGGTGTTTGATTTTATTTATTTACAAATATTTTCAGTTTTGGGACGAATCTAGGAATTCGTCCCAAAGATTGGGCCGAATCCAGAGATTCGTCCCAAAATTTTAATTATTTAAAAAAAAACAAAATTGGACGCCTTAAATACGGACCTAGAGATATCGGAATTTGATGAAACAAGTTTCTATGTGCTCGTATCATTATCCTGAACGTAAATCTATCAATAAAAATATTTTTTACCAAATATATATATTTTTGGAATTTTTTAATCCCAATTTGACCTAATTTGGTGTTAAAAATTCAAATCACTGAAAATATTAATTAAAAATTATGGATGATGACGTATTTAGGATCAGCTCAACGATACGAACGCATAGAAACTTGTTTCATCAAATTCCGATGTCTCTAGCTCCATATTTAAGCCTTAGGTGTTTGATTTTATTTATTTAAAAATATTTTCAGTTTTGGGACGAATCTGGATTCGTCCCAAATTTTGGGACGAATCCAGAGATTCGTCCCAAAAATTTAATTATTAAAAAAAAAACAAAATTGGACGCCTTAAACACGGACCTAGAGATATCAGAATTTAATGAAACAAGTTTCTATGCACTCGTATCATTGTCCTAATCGTAAATCTATCAATAAAAATATTTTTTACCAAATATATATATTTTTGGAATTTTTTAATCCCAATTTGACCTAATTTGGTATTAAAAATTTAAATCACTGAAAATATTAATTAAAAATTATGGATGATGACGTATTTAGGATCAGCTCAACGATACGGACGCATGGAAACTTGTTTCATCAAATTCCGATGTCTCTAGATCCATATTTAAGCTTTCGGACACTAATTTACAACCGTTCACTACACAACCACCTTTTTAGTTAGTATCAACCTATATATGTTTTAAAAAATATATACCTAGAGACATCGGAATTTGATGAAACAAGTTTCTATACGTTCGTATCGTTGCCCTGATTGTAAATACATAAATAAAAATATTTTTGACCAAATATATTTATTTTTAAAATTTTTTAATCCCAATTTGACCTAATTGGGTGTTAGAAATTTAAATCACTGAAAATATTATTTAAAAATTATGGATGATGACGTATTTATGATCAGCTCAATGATACGGACGCATAGAAACTTGTTTCATCAAATTCCAATGTCTCTAGGTCCGTATTTAAGTCTTAGGTGTTTGATTTTATTTATTTAAAAATATTTTCAGTTTTGGGACGAATCTCTGGATTCGTCCCAAAAATTTAATTATTTAAAAACAAAAAAACAAAATTGGACGCCTTAAATACGGACCTAGAGACATCGGAATTTGATGAAACAAGTTTCTATGTGCTCGTATCATTATCCTGATTGTAAATCTATCAATAAAAATATTTTTTACCAAATATATATATTTTTTGGAATTTTTTAATCCCAATTTGACCTAATTTGGTGTTAAAAATTCAAATCACTGAAAATATTAATTAAAAATTATGGATGATGACGTATTTAGGATCAGCTCAACGATACGGACGCATGAAAACTTGTTTCATCAAATTCCGATGTCTCTAGGTCCATATTTAAGCCTTAGGTGTTTGATTTTATTTATTTAAAAATATTTTCAGTTTTGGCACGAATCTTGGATTCGTCCCAAATTTTGGGACGAATCCAGGAATTCGTCCCAAAGTTTGGGATGAATCCTCGATTCGTTCCCAAATCTGGGACGAATCCAGTATTTGTCTCTAAATTTGGGACAAATTTTTAATTCGTTCCAGATTTGGGGACGAATTTGGCAACGATTTTTTTTTATGTTGCAAACTTGAAACGAAATTTGTTTGTTGCAAATTTTGTTGGTTATTTAGGTCGAAATTTATTTTCGACCCGAAATTTGTCCTAATTTTGGGACGAATTTTTTTCGTTCCAAACTTTTGTCCTTAAAATTATGTTTTTTTTGTAGTGCACCCTATCAATAATAATAATAATAATAATAATAATAATAATGATAATAATAATAATAATGATAATAATAGAGGTTTATACATCTTAATCAAGATCAACACGAGATGGATGTCATCGTATACAACTTGTATAAAATAGGCCTTCGGCCTTCGGTTGCCGTATTAAAATTTCCTAACATAATTATTGCCTAACTTTCTTTCGTCTCTCCTGTTTTAACAATAAGATCTAGAGGCATCGGGGCGAGCGAATCATCTTTTACACGCCGCCATGAGCTTCCTTTTCCTCTTGCTGTTCCTCTTCATCCCCCTCTCCTGCTGCTTAATCACACTCGTATTAACTCCACGTCCATGTAATGGATCTTCGAAGGTTAGATCATTGCCGCCAGGCCCTCCTCCCCTTCCTCTGGTGGGCAACCTTCTCTGGCTTCCACTCTCTTTCTCACGAATCGGCACTCTCTTCACTCATCTCCGAGCCGCCTACGGCCCTACTGTCACACTCTACATCGGCCGTCGACCCGCCGTCTTCATCATGGAAGGACACGTCGCGCAGGCAGCATTGGTCCACCAGAGCTCCGCCTTTGCGCGCCGTCCTCCGCCCCTCGGCACCTCTCGCGCCCTCGGCAGCAACGTCCACACCGTCAATATGACCGACTACGGCCCTCACTGGCGCCTCCTCCGTCGAGCCTTCGCTTCCGTGGCTCTCCTACCGGGAGCGCGCCAGTGGGCCCTCGAAGCACTCGTCGACGACCTCACCTCGGCTTCCGTCGCCGCCAGGGAGAACGAAGTCAGCCCCAGCGAGATATTCGCGCGGGCTCTGTTTCGGTTATTCTCTCTGCTCTGCTTTGGCGAGGAGCTCGAGGAGAGTACGTTGTGGGCGGTGAGGGAGGCTCAAGTCGGAATCATAAGCCTCGCAGTTAAGCTCAGCGTCTTCAATTTACTGCCCAAGATTGTGTTGGTGGTGTTCTGGAGGAGATGGGTGCAGTTGGTCCGGCTCCGGAGGCGGCTCGATGATCTTTTAATTCCTATCATTCGAGCTCGCAGCCGGAATCAACTTGCGGTCCTTCGTTGCAGAAGTATGCCATCATACCTCGATGCACTCCTCGTCGTCGAGCTCGAGGAGGAGGTACGTCGACGTCGGCTGATCGAGGAGGAGATAGTTAATCTCTGCTCGGAATTTCTCAACGCGAGCACTGAGACCACCTCCGCCGCGTTGCAATGGATCATGGCCAATCTCGTCAAGCAACCGCACGTGCAAGACAAATTGGTGGCGGAGATCGCGAGTGTGATGGGAGCTAACAAATCAATGATCGTCGGGGAGGAAGAGGTGAAAGAAATGGAGTATCTGAAGGCGGTGGTGCTGGAAGGGCTGCGACGGCACCCGCCGGCGCACCTTCTGCTGCCGCACACGGTGGCCGAGGAGAGGGAGGTGTCTGGGTACGTGATCCCGGAGGGGGCAGTGGTGAACTTCGCTGTGGCCGAGATGGGGAAAGACGAAGCGGTGTGGAAGGAGGCGATGGAGTTCCGGCCGGAGAGATTTATGGAGGGTGGGGAGGGAGAGGGATTGGACTTGACTGGGGTTCGGGGAATCAAGATGATGCCGTTCGGGGCCGGGAAGAGATTGTGCCCAGGGATGGGCATGGCCATGCTGGTGCTGCAGTACGTGGTGGCGAATTTGGTGTGGAGATTCCGGTGGGTGGAGGTGGCGGGGAAGGAGGTGGAGCTGGCCGAAGAACCGGGCCTCACTGTGGGCATGAAGCACCCGTTTCTAGCTCGCCTGGTGCCAAGGACTCTGTGAAGAAAGGAGAAAATCAAAAGAAAATATATTTCGTTGCTATTATTGTAGTTGAATAATCTGCAAGCATGCAGTACTTGCTCATTTATGATACAACCTTATAAATATTAATTGTGAACGATAATTATGGTGTATGATCTTAAAATTATAGTAAGAAGACTTATGGCAACTACAACTATATTACCAAAAATTAATTACATGTTAAGATGAAAAGTAGGTATTTTTTTATTTTATAGTGATGATTCTTTTAAGTGGAATTATACATTTTTTCAGGATGTAATGCACGGACAAGTGAGTACCTAAAAATGCTCAGGCACGCTAATTGTTGGGACGAAGTTTAGAAGACCTCACAATTACCAGAATCAAAAGACAAGACGAATAGGGGAAGGCGACATTAGAAGCGACTGTAAAAGCTCATCGATGTAGCGTGTGATGGGATAAAATCAGAGCCGCAACGGCGCTGGAGACAAAAGAGTCGATAAATGACAATATTGAATGGAAGCAATGATCAAGTGGAATGAAAAAAAAAAAAGTTTGCTTGTCCCTTTATTTGATAATTATAATAATAATAGTATAATTGGTAGAGTGACTTATTTTATGCTTGATTTTGTTTATTTATTTTTAAGTAAACTTGACTTTTTTCGTTCACCTTTTGGCTTGATCTGCTCAGTCTGCTAAATGTATTTGACTTAATTAATCTAGTGAATACGCCATGGATCATTCAACACCTTGTGCAATGAATAATGTCGATATCATGCTTATTCTGTTCTGATGGTGAATAGAGATTGTGATGCAGAATCAAATCATATAGAAAATTAAGACAATCACAAAATAACTCTCGCATAAAAAAATCAGTCAAACTGGTATGAATAAAAAAAACATTAACTAGAAATTATTTAGATATGACACTTGTATAAACTCAGCGTCAACTAAACTGAATTATTGTACTCTCTAAAATTAACTGCATACAGAGCTTATTAAAAAGTTAAATTTGAATTATTACCAGAATCATTCAAACTAATTCTACTCCTAGATAAAAGATCTTACCGAAATTAACTTAAGAATTTTTAAAAACTTATTTTTCCGCTCATCTCAAGACTGCTTAAAGATTTATAGAAACAAACAAAAATTCGCTGCTTAATGGATTACAACGTTCTGCATCACTAGCACTCCAACTACAAGTTCAGCAGCTCAGCAACGTTAATGATTGCAATTCGTTTCCCCTTCCCTTCCCATCACTTAATTAAAATTTTACATGCAGAATTTACATGCAAAAACAAAATTACCTAGGACTGCAAAGTTCATGGTATATTGTTTTTCTGAACTCAACAAAATCTACCCATTGTCGTTGGTAGATGATGACAAACAAATTTGTTTTAGCACGCCAGTCCAATCATTGAAAATAAACAGTTTCCTCATTGCCTAGTTTCTGGCCGTAGTCAGATTGCGGAAGCAATGGTTCTTTAATGTAGAATGTATGAGAGGAAGATATCTAGAGCAATCAAAAAAATGATCAGCCACTCCAAGAAAACAAATGTTCGATTCTGAAGGATTTCCTGGATGAAACTGATATTATGCTGCACAAAGAGCAAAAGACAGGGAGAATAGATAAATCGTAAAATTGGCATTGGCAGACAAATCTAAGAAACTACAGAAATAGTGAGGCATGAGGTTTACCTCCACAAATTTCAATTTAAAATTAAGATTTTCAAATCTCTGTGATAGCTCATATTCATCCCGAAGATACTCCCATACCTGTGCATAGTTAGCATTCTTCCAAGCAATATCTGAACTGTAAAATTGAGAATAGCATAAGCTCATAAAAGAGTTTCCAGTTATAGTAAATATTGAATCAGTGTTCAACTATCCAATAAGGTTAAGAATACATAGCAGGAAATTAAGTGACCCACATCCAGGATTGCACAAGTATCGTTAGATCTTGAATATTTTCTGATTCTAGTCTACGCACTCAACAAAGCATTAATGAGAATTTTTTGCATGCAAATTGGAGAAACAAATTGCTAGCACTGGCATATAACTGCAGATATCAAAATTCAGTAAAAGCACTGGATTTTGTCAATGAAATTCTGCAAGAAATGATTCTGCAAAAGAAATTCAAATTCCAAAGGAAGAATGGAAGACAACTAAAGATCAGAAGCAAAATTCACCAGATAGAAATATCATAGATTTAAATATTAGTTATAGATAGATAACTGTGGAAACTATATTAGCGAATAGATAAATTGATGATGCAAAGCATAAAGGTCACCTCTCAAAAAGCCCGAGTTTGAGAATCACAGCAGTGAGGTTAGAATTTGATCTCCACACTAACTGGAAAAGTTGCTTCCGTTGCATAGTAGAAATTCCAGTCTTCTCCAAAACACGGTTGATTTCTGCAAATTCGGCCACCATTCCATCAACCTAATAAACGTGACAGTATAAGTTTTCCATAAGAGAAGAAGAGCAATCAATGAATTTGAGACTGATAAATATCTTGCCACGTACTTGCTGAAT
This sequence comes from Zingiber officinale, assembly GCF_018446385.1. Lineage (NCBI taxonomy): Eukaryota > Viridiplantae > Streptophyta > Magnoliopsida > Zingiberales > Zingiberaceae > Zingiber > Zingiber officinale. The sequence goes on along the minus strand of NC_056003.1, from coordinate 98,928,639 downwards.
GTAGTGATCTAAAGCAATGCTTTGACTAAGAACTCTTCCTATGATTCGTATGCCATCCATATTCAAAGTCTTCAGCACTATGTAATCAAGTCCACCTTGCATCCAATTCTCAAGAGTTGGTTTCTCAACTATTGCAAAATCTAGAGTATCAAAAATTCAAAGCAAATTTAGGAAGTTGAAAGGCATTGCTTTTTCTTCAAATTTAACAATAAATCTTATTTTTTATAAAAGGACATACCTAATATCCTAGTAGAATGAAACATGATTCATGTAATGGAAAGAATAGTAAATCAATGCAAGTAAAGCAGCAACAGAAAACTAGAAAGATGTTCAAATTTCAAACTATACCATACAACTACTATAAGACTTTCATTTCTTTTTTCCTAGGAGTATCTATCCTGAATAAAGTGATGCTTGTTAGGGCAGTATAATGCTAAAAGTTAAAAGGGAAAAGACAATGACTAAATTAGTGTAACATGTTAGAGGAAACGAAGATAATTAAATATGAACTCCAAGACATATATTGAGAATCACCTAAATTTACAACAAGTGTTTCATAAATTCTTCTTTAAAAAGGAGACAGAATATAAGGCATCTCCTTCTAGGCCTTCTTAGAGTTCCCTGTCTCACATTGATATAATTGCACCAAGAAAGTTGACAAATCAAAGTCAGAATTTCATTTTACATGTACTAACACTGCATTTATTTTTTTAACTAAGAGAGTTATGGTTACATCCTAACTTAATACAATCTACAATATATTGGGATTTAAAAGTAACATTTGTAGTAAAATTGAGGGTATATGATGATGAAAGAGCATTTACATTAAACAGCCTATTTCCATTGTCCAGCTTTTAGTATTTTCTTCCAATATGCTAAATTCAATATGATGGCCTATAGCTTAATTGTTCAACAATAATGTGGCACACCACCACTTTTGCAACATGCGATGAATATAAGATATGCACACATCAAAGGTGTTCAGTGTTCTAATTCCAACATATGAAGAAAATAATGCTTAAGTGGTACATTTTTCCCTAGGAAGGGAAGCAACTTCGGAATGCTTACCATCCTTTCTCATTTCTGGCAGTATACCTGAAGCATGCTTTTCAACAATCTTCAGATACCCATCAACTTCATGATCAGAAACATTAAACAACACAACTGAACCATAATGAAACACAACCATATAATGGCAAGAAACTTCACTTGGAAAATCAGTCTTCATAACCTTCTACATTAAAGAGAAACCGAAGATTTCATGAGCAAAAACAGTGTACTAGGATTTGATTAACAAAAGTTACATGAACATCAATCATGGCCATGGCACAAAAACAAAAAATTAGCTAATTACAGTTATACTACATACATAATGCAGTGAACTCAGTTAAAATAAAGACAGATGTCCTTGGAATCTAGGTTCCTCATTCTATTCATGATACTGCAATTACTGGTTATAATGGAAGGCTGGTAATCTAGTATTCATCAAGATCATTGGGATAATGAAATTTCCAAATGTCAGATGGCTACAGATAAACGGAATGCACACATTTTCCACTCTGGAAACCATCCACAATCCTAATGTTTTGCACACTATCAATGATTTTACAGACTTCAAGTATGCTGCCACCACTGCCACCACTGTAGTAAACCTGATTTAGATGCTGAACAAAATAGAAGAAAAGAACTAGGCCATGCTTTTATATGCATGATTGCATTCCATCAGTTTGAATGGTTCATTGTATATTTAGTACTTCAAACTTTCTTCAAGGAAAAACTTTAAAGGAAGGAAAGAACAATCGCCAAAAGAAAAAAAAAGGAAAAAAAAAATAGAGAGAGAGTAGTTTATTAGCTTTCAGCCATTTTCATAACTCTTCTACATAGTTAATTGCCAGTTTGCTGATACAAACATCAAACAAATCACACATTTAGGAGATGATGAATGTCAGATTATAATAGTAGTGGGGCAATGCACAGCTTGTTCGATAATGACGGTCATGATGGATATCAACCTATTGATCACTTTCCATAAATTTGATTTTACAAAAAAAAAAAAAAAACCGAAATCTAGATATTAGATAATTGAACCTGCCAAGGACAAGTTACACACTTTGCAGAATTTTATGAAGTAAAGGGTTTAATGTTAAAAGTTTCATCAACGAACAGGCAAGGAAGAACCAGAAATTACCAATCAATTTCATGTAAATTGTATACATTTCCTTTCTGAGTAGTCATCCACCAAGAAATGTGATCATAAACATTTATTAAGTAGTAACAACATAAATCATGTCAAAGAAGAGCTTGTTTACATGAGCTTCCAGCAGAAAGAAACAGTTTATAAAGGGGGCAAAATCAAAACAACAGTCATTTACCTGAGAATCGTTATTATCATCATGGTATCGGAGTACAATGTAATTGGTGGCTCGAGAGGTATGAGGGGTGACGATATTAAATGCATTTTGGGCCTGCAAGCTCCTCAAGTCAATACTGCAATTCAATTGAACGCCACCACAGTAGAAATCAACAAAAGGCCCATAAAAATCAAAACCGCAATTTTATAAGAACACAAGAGACAAGCTGAATCAGGGTACCTAGTGCAAAGGAAATAAGCCTTGACAGGGATGAACCGGCTCTGCTTCTCCTGCTGGGCCATCGATAGGAGGCCCCCCTGCTCCTCATGGCGCGGGGAACGCGCGGGGGACTGCTGATCCTCCCGAGACTCGACCCCGCGGTCGGAAGGGCTGGAGGAATAGTGCCTCGGTAAGGGATTGTTGACGAGGGAAAGGAAAAGGAGGGGGCGTCGATGGGACCGAAAGAGGAGGAAGGATGCGGCAGCGGACAGGCCACCGCCGGGAAGAGAGAAAGGGATTACGATTTGGGTGGGGCCGCGGTGGAGGGCTTTGTAGGGAGATGGGAAGTAGGGTGAAGGAGGAGTAGGAGGAGAAGAAGAGTAAGAAAGTAGAGTCCGGAGACGCCTGGCGAGGGCGCCGAGCGGCGAAATCGCCATGGCGGCGTTACATCATCAAGAGCGGCCTTTGTAACTACGGCATTTTACTGAACCGTTTCGGTATTATCCGAAATACCACTCTTCTGTCTACCGGTTTGTCCTAAATTTGAAATGAAAACTAATATATTTTTAAAAAGTACATTTGATAGTATAAATTAAAAATAATAAATTAAATTAAATTAACAGTACATTTTTATATTTTTAGTTTATCAATTTAAAAAATTAATTAATTTGAATGACTTTTAATTTAATTTAGATTTTTATAAATTTTATAGAAATATAGTGATATCTAAATTAAATTTTTATAGAGTTTTAAAAAGTACGTGGTATTCAAACTTGATTTTTTAAAACTCTATGAAAATCTTTTGGTATTCAAATTTTAATAGATTTTCATGGATTCTTTTAGAATTCCTTGAATATAAATTTTAACCAATAAGAGCTCTCCAAAACACTTGGTACAATTTTAAAAATAAAATAAAAAGTCTTCGCCTCACCTTTAAGATTTCTATAGATTTTAAATCGCCTTAACTTTATACAAATAAGTCATTTTTCTTCCCGCTCCTCGATTTTGATTATTTCTTTGATCTTAAAGACTCTGTCCTTGTTCAACCTCTCGGCGGCTTGCATCAACTTCTCAACATGCATTTCCTATGAAGTTGAGAGTCCTCTGAAACGTCGTTCTCCAACGTTATAATGGCAAAAGAATAGATCAGAATGGCTGGAATGAAATGGCAGCTGCTTACAGCCTTTTCTCCAGCAGCGACTCACAGCGGCAAGCTGCATGCGGAGATTTTTCTACTATTACTCGTGATGGGAAACAATGAGGAGTGTCATCCGGTGAAGCTTGCGGTGTGCCAGAAAGAAGAAAAACAAACAGAAAAATTGTTTGAGGCGACTAATTTCCATCAGCTAGTTACGAGTAGGCCGAAGTCAAAGTCGATTTGGATGGCGACGTTGTACGTACAAGGCAGAGAAACTTGAAACATTAGGTTTTAATATAAAATATATATTAATAAATCAAATTAATTCTCAACTTAATTAATTAATAATTTAATAAAGTCTAAAGAAATTAGACCCTAAAAATATTATATAAAATTTTTTAAAGTTTAAAAATTTCTAAATAAATTTTATATATTTATATTTATTTATTTTAATAATATTATTACTAATCAAATTAATACTATTATTATTAATTTTATTACTAATTAAATTTATCAATTCAACATTTTATTAAATTTTGACCAATATTTTATGATAATTTGGATTAAATTTGTAAATAAAAATGTAAAGATAAGTTTTGACCAATAAAATTGTTAGTTTTATGTAAAACAGAGTTAGAATAATTAGCAAATAACATGTAAAGATAAATTTTGATAGCCTTCAGACTGTTCGGTCCTGACTTTGAGTTTCCCTGAAACTTTAGGTCAGATCGACGCCTACTATTCCCTCTTTAGGGAACGCGTCTTTACCTACTCCTCTCAGGAGAGTTTACATTTTGTCAGACTAGCCCTCCAGACCATCTGAACTTTTTCTTAGCATTTGAGACTCTAGGACTTCATGTTGAATGTCCACTCCATGACCCGTCCAGACTTCCATCTAGTGTCTATGACCCCAGGATTTTCACCTAGAGTCCTCGACTCTAGGATTTCACATAAAGTCCTCCACCCGATAAAACTTCGCCCAGTCTCCCGGACCAGGACTTTGTTGCCTAACCGCAACTAGGACTTTCCATAACCTAGGGTTACCACTCCTAGGACCTAAGGTTACCTCCCCTTAGGGTTTTCCACCTACCTAGAATCCATTAGGACTTTTGCCTAATAACACTTAGGAGTTTTCTGTAAGCTCAGTCACACTTATTAGATCACAAGACATCTTAACTTTTGAATTGTTTGTCATAATCAAAACTCAAGTTCGATCGTCTGATGCTCCCTACACCAATAAGTAACACTATATTGCCTTATTCACTACTCAAGCAGAGTACATAGCTATGGAGGAATGTATGTCTCAACTCTTATAGATGATGCATATTTTAAAAGATTATCAATTATTGATAATATAAAAATATAAAAAATTTAATTGAAAACATAAGTTTAATTAATTTAACAAAGAATATAATATATATATCATTCAATGACTAAACACATAGAAGTTAAACACAACTTTGTAAGGAATCATGTAGCTAGGGGTGATATTATACTTGATTATGTTGTGTCCAAGTCAAACCTAATAGATATTTTTACAAAATCCTTACATAAACTTGAGTTCAGTGCATTTAGAAGACAATTATGAATGTGCTTAGTAGAATATGTTTCAATTCTTTCAAAATCTTTTTTTTTCTTTTCAAAAATTATAATTTTTTAAAATTATACTATCTATCCTTTTTCAAAATTAGTTTGTTTTTAAAATTCTAGAATAAATACCTATATTTTTTTCCTTCAAGATTCTTTACTACTGCTTTCAATGATTGGACATAGCTTAGGTTTTTCCCCTTAGAAAGCATGTACCCATAGGTTTCAGCCAGAGCATCTCATAATCACATTAGAATTACCTTGTTAGGACATTCGGATAGCGGCTAGAGAGGGGGGTGTGAATAGCCGACCCCAAATTTTCGTTTCCTCCTACAATTTAGGTTAGCGCAGCGGAAATAAAGAGTAGAAACGAAAGTGGAGAAGATCAAACCTCAAACACGATGATGTAACGAGGTTCGGAGATGATACTCCTACTCCTCGGCGTGTCCGTAAGGTGGACGAAGCCTATCAATCCGTCGGTGGATGAGACCCCGGAAAACCGGCTAATAGAAACTCCTTCTGGGTGGAGAAACCTCGCCACAAACTTCTTGCAACAGCAAGATAGGAGTACAAAGATACAGCACAATACAAAGGCAGTAAGAATGTAAAAACACAGCTTGCCTTCTCGTCGACTGGATGAAGCAGCAACTTCACGAAACACCTACAACAGCAGGAACCAGCCGAAGGAAGCTTCCACGAAGCTTCAGGAAAATGAGAGCTCAGCAAAGCTCTGATTGCAGTAAAATCAGAAAGAAAAGAGAGGCAGTCTCCTTGACTGTAGAGGCACTCGACCCCTTTATATCCCTGAACCTGCGAACCTGTGAAGAGGGCAGAAGACACAGCAGAAATCTAGTCGTTGTGACTCAACGGCTAGAGCTGGACCGATCAGGCTCCACCCTGATCGGTCCAGACCTTCTCTGATCGGTCTTGGGACCGATCAGGACCTATGTTGATCGGTCCCCAGACCAATCAGCACGCTTCACAAAGAGTTGCCCAACTCTGTGATCGGTCTGTGGACCGATCAGGACTCAGGTGGATCGGTCCACAGACCGATCCCCCTCTTTCTTCTCCCGATTTTCTTCGCTTCTGTATGATTACTGATCGGTCACCAGACCGATCAAGTAATTCATAGAAACACACTGTTTGGTTACTGATCGGTCACCAGACCGATCAGTCAACCAGCGTATCACTGGATCGGTCACCAGACCGATCCAGGTTTAGAGCTCCCAGCCCTAATCCCTACCTAGTCCTGAGAACGAGCTACCGAGCCCTCTCTGACATAGTCCGGAGAACGAGCTACCGAGCCCTCTCCGACTTCCCATGCCAAGCTTCCATACTTGGACTTCTCCCGTGCCAAGCTCCCTGCTTGGACTTTTCCATGCCAAGTCTCCATACTTGGACTTTTCTCGTGCCAAGTCTCCATACTTGGACTTTTCACCAGATGTCTGGTCAACCTTGACCTATCTGGATTTCCCTTGCCTGGCTTCACTCACCAGGACTTTCCCTTGCCTGGCTTCACTCACCAGGACTTTCACCTGGCTTCACTTACCAGTATTTTCCAACTGCCTGGCTTCACTCACCAGGACTTTCCCTTGCCTGGCTTCACTCACCAGGACTTTCACCTGGCTTCACTTACCAGGATTTTCCAACTGTCTGGCTTCACTCACCAGGACTTTCCCTTGCCTGGCTTCACTCACCAGGACTTTCACCTGGCTTCACTTACCAGGATTTCCCGAATCAGGTCGACTCACCTCGGGTCAACCAGGTCAACCTTGACCAAAGATTGCACCCACAATCTCCCAAGTTTGTATTCTGTCAAACATCATAATACAACTTTTCTATTCTCGTCAAACATCAGAATAGAACTTTTCTATTCTCGTCAAACATCAAAATACAACTCGAGTCAGGTCAACTCGAGTCAGGTCAACCTTGACCTAAGGTTGCACCAACAATCTCTCCCTTTTTGATGTTTGACAAAAACCATAATCAAGTTAGGTTAACCCGATAACCTAACTTAGGTTTTCCAATGTTCTTCCTTGAACATTCTCCTCAAACTCTAATGTTCTTCCTTGTGTTAGAGTGTATGCTAAAAGCCTAGCTTTTGGTATAAACATTTATCTAGAAATAAGAATCACATTGGTCAAATTTCTACATTTATGATAAATGTAGTTGTTCAATTAATTTATATTGTAGATAACATGGTGTGTGGTGTCACACACAGAGGATCATGTTATCAGTACCTTATAAATTATAAACAGTAGCTCACGACCATAATGGAAAGGAACAAACCATTGGAAGGTCGTAGTGTAATTAGATATTAGTTTATCTTAACTATATAATTACACTAGTACACTTAGAGTGTATTGAGTAGGACCATTAGAGGTCGTTTCTTTTATACTGACTTTATAAAGAAATAAAGACCTCAGTTATTATGGAAGTGTGTGCTCTTAATCCTAATATAATAACAAGCACATATATTTGATATTTATTTCTTTAATTTATCAATGGGTGAGATTTAGTTCGATGAATCAATAAGCCTGATAAGTTGGGAAATGATATCACTTATAGTGTGTGTTGTTGATTATAGAAGGAAACTGTGTCCTAGTGATCTAGGTTGAGAATGTCCCCAAGAGGAGCTCATAAGGATTGTCATGTTAAACCCTTCAGGTGGACTTAGTCCGACATGACGATGAAGTTGAGTGGTACTACTCTTGAGCTAGATATTAATTAAGTGAGTTGTCGAGAACTTACTTAATTAGTGGACATTGTTATCTTAAACACAGGAGACTAACACACTCATAATAAGAAGGAGCCCAAATGTAATTTGGGATTGGTGCGGTAGTTCAATAATAGTTCTTTAGTGGAATGAATTATTATTGATGAAATTAAGTTGTGTGTTCGGGCGAACACGGATGCTTAATTTCATCGGGAGACAAAACCAATTCCTCCTCTCGGTCCCTATCGTAGCCTCTAGTATATAGAGATTTATACCCACCGATACCACCTTCTTACCCATCCAATGGGGCCGGCCAAGCTAGCTTGGAACCCAAGCTAGGGCGCCAAGACCAAGTGGATGAGTCATGTTGGTGGCGGCTAAAGCTTGGGTCCCAAGCTTAGGTGGCCGCCACTAGAATATTAAAAAGGATTTTTATTAAAATTATTTCTTATGTGGATATCATGATTTTAAAGAGAGTTTAAAAATTAAAAATTTCCTTTTATAACTTTCTACAAAAGATTAAGAGAAGAGATTAATCTCTTTCCTTATTTGTAGTTTAAAAGGATGGTTTTAATTTTTGGTAAAAACTTTTCTTATTTGTAAATCATCTACATGTTTAAAAGAGAGTTTAAAATTGAAATCTTTCCTTATTTGTTGATTAAAGGAGGATTTTAAATTTTAAGAAAACTTTCAATTTTAATCATGTTCATGATTTAAAAGAGAGTTTAAAATTAAATATTCTCTTTTATAAGTTTCTACAAAAGATTAAGAAAAGATTTGATATCTTTCCTTATTTGTAGATTAAAAGAGATTTTAATTTTTTTAGAGATAACTTTCTTTTTATCCACATGTTTAAAAGAAATATTTTAATTTTTAAAATTCCCTTTTTATTAACAATCATGAAGGGATAAAAATTATTGGAGAAATTTTTATAAATTTCTAGAGACAAATTAGGAAGTTTTAATTAATTAAAACTCTCCTTGTTTGTAGCTTTTATATGGCCGGCCAAATAAAATTGAGAAAGAAAATTATTTTTAATTAAATAAAATTTTCTTTTCAATGGCAAAAGAATTAAGGAAGTTTTTATTAAATTTTCCTTATTTGCCAAGACCAAGGATTATAAAAGAGGGGGTAGAGGAGGCTTCAAAGCGAACGACTCTATTCTATTTTTCTTTCTCTTTTCCTTGGTGTTGTGGCCGGCCAACCTCTCTTCCTCTCTTCCTCTTGGTGGTGGCCGAACCTTCTCTATTGGCTTGGAGCTCTTGTGGTGGCCGGATACTACTTGGAGAAGAAGAAGAAGAAGGAGAGAAAGCTTGTATCCCTTGGAGCTTGGTTGGTGTTTTGTTCTTCGTCCTTGGTGAAGCTTCTTTGTGTTGGCCGAACCTAGCTAGGAGGAGAAGAAGGTGCTTGGTGGTTTCTCATCTCAGAAGATCGTTGCACACACAACGTCCGAGGTTAGAAGAGAAATACGGTAGAAGATCAAGAGGTCTTTCTAGAAGGTATAACTAGTAATTTTTCTTTCCGCATCATGCTAGTTATTTATGGAAATAATACCAAATACAAGAGGCTTACGATTCTAGTATTTCGAATATGTTTTTCGAAGTTGTGTTCTTTTGTTTTATTTTTCCTTGTGATTTGATTGTTCTTTTCGGTTAACCTAAAGTTATTTTAGGAAATTAAATATTAGATTTCTATAAAAGGTTTTGTCTAGTCGGTGGTGGTTGCTCCCATATCCAAGAAGGTCATGTGCCTCGCCACGTCAGTACTGGGAACCAATTATGGAAATTAATATTTAATGGAATTAATAACTTAAGGTGATTTGGGTCGAACGTGTTAAGTTCCACAGAAGATCCAAGTCAAAACCTAAAAGAACAAATAGATTAAGTTTTGGATCAAACGTATTAAGTTCCGCAGGCGATCCAAAATTTAATGTAAAAGAACACATGGTAGCTAGGAAAAGGTTCAGACCTTTGTACAAAATTTTTGTACAGTGGAACCCTAGGCTTTCCGAGTAGCAACCAACACCTTGAACATTCTTTGGACATTCTCCGATTCTCCCCCTTTTTGACACACATCAAAAGGAGTGATTCAAGGTCAAGAGTTTCTTTCTAATGAAAGTCTCATACCTTTCATTGAAACCCTTAATTTCCCCCTAGATACTAAAGTCAACAATCAACTTAGTGATAATCCCCATATCACTAATCATGACGAGTAAAAACTCCCCCTAAAAGTCAACTCCCCGCCTGACCAATAGGTAAAACTCCCCTAAAGGTCAACTCCCCTTTGACCATTGCACCAACAATGTCTCGGAGAGTTTCAAACCTTTAGAAATCCAAAACACAAACTGTGTTTTAACTTTCAGCTGAAATTTCAGAAATTTCAGACAGCATATTTCAGAAATTTCAGACAGAATTTGGCACGCCCGATCGGTCACCAGACCGATCAGGAGCTCCCTGGATCGGTCCAGTGACCGATCCAGCATCCCCTGGACCGATCAGGGAACCTCCTGATCGGTCACACATGTCTGATTTCTGAATTTCTTCCTCCCGAAATTCAGAAACCCCTACAAAATTACAGAAAATTCCAAAAATTATAAAATTTTGAGGATACATTCCTCATAACATATACTATCATGGAAAAATAGTTTTATATGAAAATAACTTCCATTTTCAAATCTTGATACAAAGTTTAAAAACTTTGAAATAGTTCAAGTTTAACTCAACTTTATATCAACTTGCTCAATGATGAATGCTATCACTAGAAAAACTTCATCAAGGTTTTTCAAATCAATTTTGAAATGATTTTAAACCATTCAATTTAGGACCACAATCTTAGGGCTAAGTGTACATGACTTGTACACAAGCTTTCCCTATGATCCTCCATTTTGAATTAGGCTCATCTAGGTACAAGAACTATGCACCTTGATCCTAACTCATGATCCTAATATCTCACACACATCTAAGGTGTATCAAACACATCCAAGACAATTTTGATGTGAGATATGGGTTTAGGTCATCTTAAGCTAAGTTCTCATGTATTTTCTAGACAATAATTTGATTTCCATATCAAATTGAGTTTTTATCCTTAAATCAATTTAATTGATCATAAATGCAAGAGATGATGACATGGCATAAAGTAATATCATAAGTGAACATATGTGCCAATGTCATGATGTCATGGCATAAAGTATGAAACTTAAATAAGGCACGACATATAACTAACCTATACATTATCATGACATTTCAAATGACAATAAACTAAATATGATGTCATGACATGGCATATGACAAACAATATATGACAAATAACACATAAAGGTATAGAAAATATCTAATTCTAGCCTTAGTTGCCATTTTGATCATTTTGCCATATATTCTATATTCCTAAGTGTAATAGACCTAAAATCATATACTAAAGATTTTTAGATCACTATGTGCCAATTAGATTGACCCTAGAAAGTTCCTCAAATGTGGTTGGCACATCCTAATCACCTTAGGAATAATTTTTAATTTCATTTTCAAGGCTTGGTTATACCTTGAAACTTCCTAAAATGCCACCTTTTGCCATGATTAGGTTAACTACCTATCCAAATAAGGTGGGCACACCCTAAACCATCTAGCGTGATGAAATCATGCTCCTAGGAACCCAAAACCTATTTGAGCTCATTGGGTTCACTAAATATTCACTAGGGATGACTTCCCTAGCAACCCTCCTAATGACCCTCCTAGGCTTTAAAGCCTTGGTCATTTGGGACTCATCAAGATCAACTCTAGGGGTGACTCCCCTTGTGACCTTGGTGATGGTCTTCCTAGCCCTAGGTCTTGTTCCATAATCGAATGAAACATTATGGTAAGTGGGCTTGACCACTTGAGACTTAGGTTTGTGACTCAAACCTCTCATGTCCTTGGGCTTTTGCTTTTGGCCCTTAGACCCTAGAGTTGACTTCTCCAAATTCTTAAGAGTCTTTTCTAAGGTGTCAAGTCTTGACCTCAAGACTTGATTTTCTTTCTCTAATACCTCAAGTTTTAATTTGTCATTTATCTTTGAGGTATTCCTAGGCATATGTCTAGTTGTTTTGGGATTTCTACCTAGGTTCTCCTTAGCCTTAGATGAGTTAATTCTAGGGTTAGCATTTCTAGAATTGTCCTTACCTAGGCTAACATGTTTGGCACCTAAGCACATGTATTGATTTCTATTGTTATCATGCCTATCTTTATTGACAATTGCAATAAAACTACTATAACATGTGTCTTATTCAAATTACAAGAATGTGCCTTAAAAGTTACCTTAGGGTTTGCCTTAGCTCCCCCTACCGATGTGCTCGGTCTCTTGTCCTTGTGAGGTTGCCTCCCCCTCGGACACTGGCTCCTATAGTGTCCCCTTTGCTTGCATTGGAAACACACCACGTGCTCCTTGCCCTTGCGTATCGGGACTCCGGTTGCCTTGACCTTTGGCGCCGGTGGAGTCTTCCTAATCCTCTTTGGACATTTACTCTTGTAATGCCCAAATTCCCTACACTCAAAGTACATTATATGTAATTTACTTAAAATTAAATTGCTTGAGTTACCTAGGGTTGAGGATGATTGTATGCTTTCTTCTTCATCCCTTCCGGAAGTAGAGACTTCTTCTTCTTGCTCCAATCTTGAAGAAGAACTCTCCTCCTCTTCTTCCTTAGATGTTGAGTAGTCCTCAACTTCTAATTCCTTACCTCCATGAAGTGAACTACTTGACTCACTTGACTCCTCTTCATGACTTGAATTGGAGCTTCCCTCATGGAACTTGGCCAAGTTGTTCCACAATTCCTTGGCATTGTTGTAACCACCTATCTTACACAAGATATCGTTAGGTAATGAGAATTCAAAAATTTTCATTACCTCGTCGTTGATTACGGATTGGTGGATTTGTTCCATCGTCCACCTCTTCTTCTCCAGAATTTCTCCTTCTTCATCCATCGGAGGAATAAAACCTACTTGTACACAATTCCAATTTACTAGGTTAGTCATAAGAAAATACTTCATTCTTACTTCCAATACGCGAAGTCGTCGCGATCGTAGAAGGGTGGAATCGTGACGTCTTCTCCAAGTCGATCCATTCTCTAGCTTGTGCTCCCCCGGGTGTTAATCCGTCAAAGAGCAACCTTGCTCTGATACCACTTGTTAGGACCTTTGGATAGCGGCTAGAGAGGGGGGTGTGAATAGCCGACCCCAAATTTTCGTTTCTTCCTACAATTTAGGTTAGCGCAGCGGGAATAAAGAGTAGAAACGAAAGTGGAGAAGATCAAACCTCAAACACGATGATGTAACGAGGTTCGGAGATGATACTCCTACTCCTCGGCGTGTCCGTAAGGTGGACAAAGCCTATCAATCCTTCGGTGGATGAGACCCCGGAAAACCGGCTAATAGAAACTCCTTCTGGGTGGAGAAACCTCGCCACAAACTTCTTGCAACAGCAAGATAGGAGTACAAAGATACAACACAATACAAAGGCAGTAAGAATGTAAAAACACAGCTTGCCTTCTCGTCGACTGGATGAAGCAGCAACTTCACGAAACACCTACAACAGCAGGAACCAGCCGAAGGAAGCTTCCACGAAGCTTCAGGAAAATGAGAGCTCAACAAAGCTCTGATTGCAGTAAGATCAGAAAGAAAAGAGAGGCAGTCTCCTTGACTGTAGAGGCACTCGACCCCTTTATATCCCTGAACCTGCGAACCTGTGAAGAGGGCAGAAGACACAGCAGAAATCTAGCCGTTGTGACTCAACGGCTAGACCTGGACCGATCAGGCTCCACCCTGATCAGTCTTGGGACCGATCAGGACCTATGCTGATCGGTCCCCAGACCGATCAGCACACTTCACAGAGAGTTGCCCAACTCTCTGATCGGTCTGTGGACCGATCAGGACTCAGGTGGATCGGTCCACAGACCGATCCCCCTCTTTCTTCTCCATATTTTCTTCGCTTCTGTATGATTACTGATCGGTCACCAGACCAATCAAGTAATTCACAGAAACACACTGTTTGGTTACTGATCGGTCACCAGACCGATCAGTCAACCAGCGTATCACTGGATCGGTCACCAGACCGATCCAGGTTTAGAGCTCCCAGCCCTAATCCCTACCTGGTCCTGAGAACGAGCTACCGAGCCCTCTCTGACCTAGTCCGGAGAACGAGCTACCGAGCCCTCTCCGACTTCCCATGCCAAGCTTCCATACTTGGACTTCTCCCGTGCCAAGCTCCCTGCTTGGACTTTTCCATGCCAAGTCTCCATACTTGGACTTTTCTCGTGCCAAGTCTCCATACTTGGACTTTTCACCAGATGTCTGGTCAACCTTGACCTATCTGGATTTCCCTTGCCTGGCTTCACTCACCAGGACTTTCCAACTGCCTGGCTTCACTCACCAGGACTTTCCCTTGCCTGGCTTCACTCACCAGGACTTTCACCTGGCTTCACTTACCAGGATTTTCCAACTGCCTGGCTTCACTCACCAGGACTTTCCCTTGCCTGGCTTCACTCACCAGGACTTTCCCTTGCCTGACTTCACTCACCAGGACTTTCACCTGGCTTCACTTACCAGGATTTTCCAACTGCCTGGCTTCACTCACCAGGACTTTCCCTTGCCTGACTTCACTCACCAGGACTTTCACCTGGCTTCACTTACAAGGATTTCCCGAATCAGGTCGACTCACCTCGGGTCAACCAAGTCAACCTTGACCAAAGATTGCACCCACAATCTCCCAAGTTTGTATTCTGTCAAACATCAGAATACAACTTTTCTATTCTCGTCAAACATCAGAATAGAACTTTTCTATTCTCGTCAAATATCAGAATAGAACTTTTCTATTCTCGTCAAACATCAAAATACAACTCGAGTCAGGTCAACTCGAGTCAGGTCAACCTTGACCTAAGGTTGCACCAACAATAATCACATTAGAATTACCTTGCTTATGAATGAAAAGTACTTATAATAGTGTGAGATGTATAAGATATTGCCTAGACTTTAGAATGCTTATGTCTATACATCAATATAAATCTGAGCTATAAATACTAATTCAATTGATCAAGTTAAGTTATCATATTTAGTCAAACTAACTGAATCACTTATTTAATTTGACTAACCAAGTGAATGCTAATACCTTATGGTAAATAGCTATAGCTAAAGGTTAGATATTTCTTCTAAGAAAAGTAAATGATTACTTTTAAGATCTTTTTTTGCTACAAAATTCCTTTTATTTTGATTTTTCCATTCTTGGACTCTAGGATAAAAATCATTCATTTTAACTATCCCCTCAAATTTAAAACAATTGGTTGAAAAACTTTTAAGGCACTAATATATCAAGGGGAACTTAAAAGTTAAAATATATTTTTCAAAATTAAATATTATTTTCTTAAGTTAAAAGACTTTTTCTCCACTGAAAGTTTTTTTTAATATACATCAAAAGAGGAATAAAAGAAACTAAATATTCAAAGTTAAAGTATTTTTCAAGTTAAGTATTTTTTTTTCAAGTTAAGTATTTTTTTCAAATTAAGCATTTTTTAAATTAAGTATTTTTTAAAAAAGAAATTAAATATTTTTGTGAAAAAACAAGTCAAATTATGGTTGAAAATTAAAAGTTTAAGTTTTTGTCTTGAAGTTAAAGCTAAGTTTTTTCAAAGCTCCAAATTTAGCTAAGTTTTTAACAAAACTAAGAATTCAACTAAGTCTTTTTTTTAAGAAAAAAACTAAGAAAGTGCTATATTTCAGGAGAGTTTAAAATCTTAAAGTTAGAAACTAATCTTTTGAAATAGCTTTTTCAAAATTCTTACTTGTGAAAATATTTACTTGTTCTTAACTTGTTTGAAATATTATATACTTGCTTAACTTAACTTTGAACTATATTGTCATAATAAAAAAAGAGGAGATTATTGGTGCAGAGAGCACTAGACAATTGAACCTGTATTTTGATAATGACAAAGGGTTCTAAGTTAAGGGTTATTATTGTTATAGCAAGTTGAAATGAGTGTGCAAGAAAGTCGTAGTTGAGGCTAGGCAGGTGGAAAGTCCTAGCTGCGGGTAGGCAATGAAGTCATGATCCAAGGGACTGGGCAAAGTCTTGACGGGTCGAGGATGTTGGACAATATCCTAGGGTCGAGAACGCTAGGTGAAAATCCTGGAGGCCGCAGACGCCAGGTGGAAGACTGGACGGGTTGGGAAGTGGGCGTTCAATGAAAAGTCCTGATGTCTCGGATACTGAGCAAAAGTCTAAAAAGATCTGGAGGACCAGTTTGCCAACAGGTAAACTCTCCTGAGAGGAGTAGGTGAGGACATGTTCCTCGTTGAGGGAATAGTAGACGTCAGTTCTGTTGGAGGATTGGTGGCCGACTTGAAGGGGGTTGGATAGCTAGGTCACCCTCAACTCAATTTCTTCTCTACAAGAAGGTTAGTACGCAGCGGAATACACTAAACAAAACAATGAAAGCAATCAAGGAAAAATATAAACGCTAACAAGCTCGATGTAACGTGGTTCGGAGATTGCTTGCTCCTACTCCACGACGTGTCCTTGAGGTGGACGAGCACTTGATCCTTCGGTGGATCAGCCCCCGACAATCTCCCACTAGAGCTTCTCCTTCTCGGTGGAGCAAACCTCTCACAAAGAATCTCTCCCTCTTTACAAGATGAAGTTTAGGTTTAGGAGGAAGAGAGTGAACTTTTGGAAGCTTTGGGCAGAGACTAGAAGTTATTCAATGTGCATGAGTAACCTTCTTCATGCCCCAAAGCTCCCCTTAAATAAGAGGAGAGAGTTGATCACTAATCAACTCAAACCCCGACACCAGTCGACTGGTCCATGCACCAGTCGACTGGTCCATGCACCAATCGACTGGTCCATGCACCAGTCGACTGATGTAGTTGTTAGACACAGCCAACGACTCTCTGTAGAGCCCATTTTCTACCAACGGCTATGTACCAGTCGACTGGTCCCCGTAGTTGACAAGCACAGAATCATTCTGTGCATTCTGTGAAATAGGATCAGTCGACTGATCCAATGACCAGTCGACTAGTCTCAATACATTCTCACACACTCATCCTCGGAGTCGCCTTCGAAGTCCTCTTCCTCGGTCTTCGTCCCTCAGATGCACCCGAGCCCGCGGCTCCTCTCTGTGCCATCCTTCACGCTGCCTTGAAGTTCACTTCCTTCGGCTCCACTCCATTGCTCCTCGTCCGGCGGTCGCTCAGATGTCTTCCACACCATCCTTCACCGACTCAAGGATCCGAGCCCTTGGATGAGCTTTCCCACACTTGGCCGCACCAAGTTCTCATGTGTTTCATCAAGTCCTACAAGACTCAAACACATATCAAATATATATGAAAGCCTAACTTAAACTCTTTGACACACACATCAAAACGTAGGTCGATTGCACCAACAAGTTCGACCTAAGATTTTTGGGTCAGAACCAGATAATCCGGAGACTGTCAAATATTTTATTTTTATATTATTTTATTGTGCTAACTTTGGTTTGCAGTGTATGTTTGGTATTTTGGACTAATATGTCTTGCAAGAAGTAGAATGCATAAAAGAGCCTGGGGTGAACAGTGCTTGGGACGCCTTCCATGGTGCTAATGGCACCTCTGACACCCTGGTTGTAGGCGCCTTCTAGTGCCTTGAAGGTGCTTTCGGATGGATATGTTAGAGTGTATATTAAAAGTCTAGCTTTTTGTATAAACAATCATTTTGAAATAAAAATCACATTAGTCAAATGTCTACATTTATGCTAAGTGTAGTTGTCTATTTAATTTATTGTAGATAACATGGTGTGAGAAGACACACAGAAGATTATGTTATGAGTTCCTTGTAAATTATAAATAGCTGCTCACAACCAAGATGGAATGGGACAAACCATTGGAATGATTATAGTGTATGATCCTGTCCGAATCAGGAGTCAACGGACACTGGGCACGTGGCGCTCCCTGCTGGATCTTCGAGTGCTCCGGCGAACTTGCAGCAAAACCGGGTCGGGAGGGGTGTCCCGGCGACGGCCCTCCGACGCTCAAGTCAGGCAAGCTTTTTCCGTGTACCTGCGGCGAAGTAAGAGGCTCTATATATAGAGCGAGGAGAGAACTAATGCACGTTCATCGAGGTACAGACGTGTCAGCAACCCACACCTCGGTACGCACTTGTCAGTGCTACAGTCCGAACATGTCTTCGATGGGACAACTGGACACCCCATTGCGGACTAGGAGTATGGCGAGCCATCGACTTGACTACGCCGAGGGTGTTCCTTCCTTCCCACCGCCCGGACGTCCGTCCGACCGGCGAAGAACGCCGTCCGACGGCCTTCAGCCGGGCGGCCAGTCCCTCCGCTTGGTCATTATGTACTGTTTCATTGAGCGTCGGAACCCTGGTCCCTACCAGGGTGCCTTTTACTACCAGCTGTCCCTTTCTTCTAAATCCGATCGGCTCGTCCTTCTCTGGTGGGCCGCTGGGCCCTTTGACCTCCCCGTGTTGTTGACCCCTCGTTATGGGGTTCCGGATTCTTACCACCGGATCACTTGCCTCCCCCTCGAGTCTAGTCGAAGGAGGCGAAGTCCGACTGACTGGACTGCCGATCTAACTGAGCAATGATCCTTGCATTAGTCCGCTCGGCCAGGCATAAGGATGCTCATCCGTTCGGCAGTATCTTGTCCGTGCCTTGTGCTTCTCTTGGAATCCATGTCCAATGCTCCTTCCCACTGTTTATCACGTGCACTGCGTACGGTAAGGGGAGCTCATTAAATGCGGCCAGTATCTTACTGACGCGTGGCGATCGTGCGCTTGTCAGCGCATGGCGGTGGCGTCACTTCCGATGGGACAGCCGCCGTTTGAAATGAACGGCTGGATGATGACCTCGTTATCAATGACCTGGATCGGACGGTGGAGATTGCTTCCGGGCGGCAATATAAAGCTTGCGGCTCCGCTTCCGCCGCCGCCTCGCTGCTTCATTCTCCTCCGGCGCTTCTCTGCTCGTTTTCTCTTCCGGCGACCTCGCCCCTCAACTCTTTGGCAACCCTCAGCCCTTCGTCGATCATCTTCTTTGTTTGTAAGGTCTTTTTTCTTGTTCCCAGCGTTTTCTTCTTTTTGTTACTCGTTTCCTGCAATCGGCTTTTCTCCATCCTTTGCTCGCCCCTTCTCTCGGAATCCTATATTCTCGTCCCTTGACCATGACTAGCACTTCACAGTCGACCGGCGGCGCTCCTGGTCTATGGTACACGACCATGGAGAGCCGTTTTGATGAGGAAGACGCATTGCGTCTCGTCCGGACCTATGATCTGCCGACCGACCACCAAATAGTGTTAGCCACACCGGCCGATCGGCCTCATGAACCGCCGTCCGGCACAGTGCTTTTCTTCCGAGACCAATTTCTGGCTGGACTGCGTTTTCCACCCCACAAATTTTTCTTAGAAGTCTGCAACTATTTCCGCATTCCGCTCGGCCAGGTAGTTCCCAACTCTATTAGGCTGCTGGGCGGAGTGATAGTTTTGTTCAAGCTGAACAACATCCCCTTGGACCCAAAAATATTCCACTACTTCTACTATCCCAAGCAAGCTAAGTGGGGTACCTTTGTTTTCCAGTCTAGGATAGGCTTCGTGTTTTTTGATCATATGTCGAGCTCCAACAAACATTGGAAGGAGCATTTTTTCTATATACGTTTTCCCGAGCGGCCGACTTTCCGCACCAAGTGGCAGACGGCTATGCCCTCGCAACCGGAGCTCGGCAAGTTTAGAGGCGACGCCGACTATCTCCATGCAGCCGAACGGCTAGTCGGTCAGCGCTATCATATTGACGAGATGCTCCTTCCGGGAGTAATGCATATATTCGGCTTGTCCTCTATCCCAGCCGATCTGCCCTGCAGCATGAGTAAGTTTCCTTATCTTCCCATTTGTTTTGTTCTAACTGATTTATTTTTTGCTTCTGCAGCTGAAGTCATGTGGCGTGCCAGAGCTACCGAAAAGCTCAGATTGAGGAGGTGACGAACAAGGAGGCCGCCGAGCGGGGCCTTGCTCCATCTGATCCGGCCGGCGGAGAAGGTGAGGGGGGACCAATTGTCCCCGAAGCCTCAGATGTCCCTGCCTTTCACAATGAGGCCGCGGGCGACCTGGAACCTCCTACCGAGGCTGAGGTAGAGGGCCGTTCGACCGATGATGTGCCGCTACGCACTCGGAAGCGCCGACGACCAGAATCTGCCCCTGCTTCTAAACTTGATGAGCCACAGCTCGAGCGGAGCGCGGGCGCACCGGTGCTGTCCGGGACGGTTTCCCTCGAGAGTACCCCAACCCCTCAGGGTTCTCCGAGGGCCAGCTCTGAGGTGCCGCCGTCCAGCCCTTCCAGAACTCTGCGCCGTATCAGGCGTCTCTGCTTCTCAGAGCGAGCCGAGCGGCCAGAATTTGATAAAGACCGTTCTGCGCCTCCCCTCAGAGGCGTACATGGCTGCTGCTGATCGGCCAATGGTCCCCGAGCAGCAGATTACTCTGACGGGCCCTCTTGCCCAAGCTTGGATAGATGCTCGGCGTCGCATAGCCAAGATGACTCCCGGGCAGCTCGGCGATAGCAACCTTCAACAGGCCACCGGGGTATGCTCTCCTTTTCTTTGTTTGCATATTCGAATTATGTTTTTAATCTGTGGACATTTGTTGGTAGAACTGGGTGGAGCAGATCGCTATTAGCGATCGATTGGCCGAGCTGGAGGACGAATTGAAAAAACAAAAGCCCGCGGGGGGCAACGGGCAGTCGACTGCCGCTCTGGAGAAGGCCAAAAAATCGCTTGATGCCGAACGGAAAAGGGCTAACGATTTGGCGAGCAAAGTCGTTCAACTGGAAGCGATGATCAAGCAACGGGAGAAGGAGCTCAAAACGGCGAACACTCGGAAGCAACAGGCCATCAATGATATGGACCATATGAAGGTGGAGATCAGGGGGTTGGAACAACGCATCAAAGACTTGGACGCCCTGCTGGCCACCGAGAAGGAGGGCCGCTCGGCGGATCTCCAAAGATTCGATGGAGATTTGGCAGAGCTCCAAGCCGCCAGCGATGCCGCCCACGCCGCGCTCAAGGAATACCAAGGGGGGGAGTCGGCCCGCTTTGACGAAGTGAGGAAAGCGTTCCTTTGCTCGGAGGGCTTCGGAGAGAAGTTTACCGACAAGATATCCCTCACGTTCGAGGAGGCGATTAAGGCGGCGGTGGGATATCTAAAGACCAAAGGTCACCTGCCTGCCGAGCTGACCATCCCCCCCGAGGATCTAGCGAGCGTGATGGACACCATCCCCGACGCTCTTTTTGATTTTGATGTGTGAGGAGAGTTTTTATAAACTTTTTTGTATTCCCGCCGTTCGGCCCAGGCTATCTTTGTAATGACTTTTTTGGCTTGCGTAATAGATGATCTTCTATTCCTTTCACCTTTTATTGTGGCAAGAACTTACTAAGTATTCTTTATAACCATCCCGCTCGGCACCTCGCTATGCCAGACAAGCGAATTATCTTTAACGTCTCATTACGCGCCTGATTAGCCGCTCAGCGCGCAAACTTGTTTGCCTCTTTAATTCCGATTAACCATCCTTTGCTTCGCGCCTTACTTCAAAGGGGTTTTCGCTGGATGAGAGCCGCTCGGCCGCCGACTCGTCTCTTGCTATTTATCGTCGGTGCTCGACGGTGCGGTTATTTATAGCCGGTCGGCGCGGCTCTCGATTTTTAACGACGGGGCTCGTCGGCTTTCCGATCGGACGTTTATAGACGCCGTCTCTCGATATTTAACGTCGGTGCTCGACGCGGTTATTTATAGCCGGCGGCTCTCGATTTTAACGACGGGGCTCGTCGTTTATAGTCGCCGGTACGCCTCTCGATATTTAACGTTCGACTTATTTATTCTCGATTTTAACGACGGTATAGACGCCGCCTCCTCGATATTTAACGCCGGTGCTCGACGTTATTTATAGCCGGTCGGCGCTCGATTTTAACGACGGGCTCGGCTTTCCGCCGGACGCTTATAGACGCCTGCCTCGATATTTAACGCCGGTTCGACGCGGTTATTTATAGCCGGGCGGCTCGATTTTAACGACGGGCTCCGGCTTTCGCCGGATGCTTATAGACGCCGCTCGTCTCGATATTTAACGCCGGTTCGACGGCGCTGTTATTTATAGCCGGTCGGCGCGGTTATTGGGGGCTTTATAGACGCCGGCTCGGCTCTCGATATTTAACGTCGGTGCTCGACGGTTATTTATAGCGATTTTAATGACGGGCTCGGCCGGACGCTTATAGACGCCTCCTCGATATTTAACGCCGGTTCGACGGCGCGTTATTTATAGCCTATTTTAACGACGGGCTCGTCGCTTTCCGCCGGACGCTTATAGACGCCTGCCTGCCTCTCTCCCTTTGTCTCTCATCGAGGAGACCGCTCGCTCATTCCTAGGAACGGATTAGCCACGAAGGAAGACTTCAACAATCCTCGTGTTGTGCGATCCGTCCGTGGAAGGAGCGAACATAGGGGTCCATCTCTTCTTTGGCTTGATACTTCTTGAACTTGGGACCTCACACGAGGGGAGCGGCCTCGGCCCTTGGTCCTCTAGGCGGCTGATGTGTGGCGTGTGGAGTTTTTTCCAGGCGGCTTGCGCTTCTTCCACGTTGATGTATTCATTGGCTCGGTGCAGCATGTGATCATAGGCGGCTTTGGATGAGCGACCGGAAGAAGTCCCCATCCACTAGGCCTTGTGTGAAGGCATTCATCATCGTCTCCGATGTGGCCGTTGGAATATCCATCGTCACTTGGTTGAATCGCCGGATGTAAGCTCGAAGCGCTTCTCTAGGCTCTTACTTGATGGCGCAATGTGACACTTGTCTTCCGATAACGCCGACTGCTTGGAGGAAGGTCGTTCGGAAGTCCTTGAAGCTAGTGATGGATCCGTCCTGGAAACCATCGTTGAGCCGATCCAGAGAGTGATAAGAAAGACTCGGCACTTTACTCCATCTCAGATATTGATGGAGCATAGTCAGAAGATCGAACTTACCCGATGATCATCCGGGTCTGTGGTTCCATTGTACTCGCCGATCGTCGGAGGCACGTAGTGCTGCGGAGGGTCTCGTAGAATAGCCTCCGAAAATTGGCGATTGATCCACTCGAGATGAGTCCGCCGGGAGCTTTCCCTTCTCGTCGCCTAGGCATTTCGCTAAGAAGATCCTCTATCTCTCGAGCGGCCGGTGCGAAATAAGGCCCGATGGAATGCGACGGTGGTTGGAGGTGCTTCCGCCCGGCCACCCGACGCAGATGTTGCTTGCTGCTCCACCCGCTCTCTGTTTTTGCTCCACAAGTTTGGCGGCCCTCATCTCGACAAGAGCATCGAGTTCTTCTGTTGAAAGCGCCACCGTGTGTTGTCTCATCCTCTCGGTTCGCTCCCGACCGGTGCCCCACGACGGCGCCAATTTGATCCTGTCCGAATCGAGTCAACGGACATTGGGCACGTGGCGCCCCTGCTGGATCTTCGAGTGCTCCGCGAACTCAGCAAAACCGGCCGGAGGGGTGTCCGCGACGGCCTTCGACGCCAAGTCGTGCAAGCAAATAATGCAAAAGGTGGCTCCAAATGATCTTTTCGACTGCGGCGAAGTAAGAGGCTCTATATATATAGAGAGGAGAGAACTAATGCACGCTCATCGAGGTACGACGTGTCAAGAACCCACACCCGTATGCACTTGTCGAGAGCTTACCGATACCACATCTGATCCGAACATGTCTCGATGGGACAACAGACACCCGTTGCGGACTAGGAGTATGGCGAGCCATACGACTTGACTACCGCCGAGGGTGTTCCTTCCTTTACCCACCGCCCCGGATCGTCCTCCGACCGCGAAGAACGTCGTCCGGACGGCTTAATTTCTCGTCGGTAGGCCCCTCCGCTGGTCATTATGTCTTTTATTGAGCTGAACCCTGGTCCCTACCAGGGTGCCTTTTACTACCAGCTGTCCCTTTCTTCTAAATCCGATCGACTCGTCCTTCTCTGGTGGGCCGCTGGGCCCTTTGACCTCCCCGTGGTGTTGACCCCTCGTTATGGGGTTCCGGATTCTTACCACCGGATCAGTGTAATTTGGTATGAGTTTATCTTGACTATAAATTATACTAGTACACTCTGAGTGTATTGAGCATGATCATTTGAGATTGTTCTTTTTATATTGACTATTAAAAAGAACAATATCTCTGTTATTATGGAAGTGTGTACTCTTAATCATGATATAATAACAAGCACGTATACTTAATATTTATTTTTTTAATTTATCAAATGGTACGATTTAGTTCTTTAAATCAATAGACCCGATAAGTTGGGAAATGATATTATTTATATGTTGTGTTGTTGATTATAGAATGAAACTGTGTCCTAGTAATCTAGGTTGATAATGTTCCCTTGAGGAGCTCATAAGGATTGTCATGTAAATCCTGCAGGTGGACTAAGTCCGACATGACAATAAGGTTGAGTGATACTACTCTTGGAGCTAGATATTAATTAAGTGAGTTATCAGTAACTCATTTAATTAGTGGGCATTCGATATCTTAAACACAAGGAGACTAACACACTCATGATAAGAAAGAACCCATATTGTAATATGGGATTGGTGCGGTAGTGCAATAATAACTTTTTAGTGGAATGAGATATTATTGATGAACTTGAGTTGGGTGTTCGAGGCGAACACGGGAAACTCAAGCTCATCGGAAGACCAAAACCAATTCCTCCTCTCGGTCCCTATTGTAGTATCTTATATAAAGCCTTATATCCACCCAAAAGCCTAGCTTCTTAGGGTCCAAGCTAGGGCCGACCAAGCCTTGCTTGGAGACCAAGCAAGGGGCTGACCAAGCTAAGCTTGGAGCCCAAGCTAGGGCCGGCCAAGCCTTGCTTGGTGCCCAAGCAAGGGGCTGACCACACACAAGAAGAAAATGAAGTTTTATTTTTTGTAAAATCTTTCCTTTTATAGAGATCTATAAAAAGGATTTAAAAGGATGATTTTAATATAAAACTTTTCTTTTTTAGATTGGTCATAAAAGGAAATAAAAGGAGTTTTTATTTTGTTAAAAACTTTCCTTTTATGATGGTTTTAAAAGAGAGTTTTAAATTTTAAAATATTTCCTTTTATAGCTTTCTACAAAGGAATAAAATAGAGATTTGAAATATTTCCTTATTTGTAGTTATATATAATGTGAAAGAAAGATTTTAATTTTTGTTATAAAACTTTCCTTTTTGTATCCATGTTTTATTTTAAATCTTTTCTTTTATAGATATCCATAAAAGGATTTAAAAGAGAGATTTTAATTTATAAAATATTCCTTTTATAACTATCCACAAAAGGGATCTTAATAGAGAGATTTTAATTTTGTTTAAAATCTTTCCTTGCTTGGAGCACAAGCTTGTGGCTGGCCATGTCATGGGAGAAAAGGAAGTTTTATTTTTTGTTATAAAACTTTTTTTTTGACAAGACCAAGGAATATAAAAGAGGAGGGGATGTCTCACCGAAGTACACATCTTCTATTCATCTTTATTCTTCCTTGGTGGGCGGCCCTTGTTCTTTCTCTTCTCTCCTTTTGTTTTTCTCTCTTGTAGGCCGGCGACATCAATTGTGGGAGATCTCTTGGTGGCCGGTTGCTTAAAGGAGAAGAAGAAGAGAAGGAAGCTCTCTTGTCTAGCATCCCTTGGAGGTTATTTGGTGGCCGAATCTTGGAAGCCTTGGAAGAAGCTTAAGTGGATTTCATCTTGGAAGATCGTCGTCCACATGACGTCCAAGAGAAGGAGAGGAATACAATAGAAGATCAAGAGGTCTATAAGGTACAAAAGGTATAACTAGTTATTAGTTTCCGCATCATAACTAGTTCATCTTTTTGTATAGATATTGAAAAACTAAACACAAGAGGTTATCGGTTTAAGTTATTGTTTTTGTTATCGATTTTATGTTTTCGATTTCATGTTTCAATATTGTGTTTCTATTGAGGTCTCTATAGTTAAACCTAGTTTACTGTAAGAAGTTAAATATCCAATTTCTTTGTGAGACTTTGTCTAGAAAGTGGTGGATGATCTCATACTCAAGAAGACCTAGTACCTCGCCATGTTTAACCTGGAAATCGATCTTTGAAATAGATATTTGATAACTTCTGTAATATGGTTTAACTTAGGAAGATCACATCGGTTAAACTTGAAGTAAGAATGTTAAGTTTCGTTCCCAATTCAAGTTTAACTTCTGAAGGATAATTTGGATTAATAATGTTAAGCATCGTTTGCAATCCAAATTTAATTTCAGTAGAGCAGATGGGTAGCTAGGATAGTTCTACGCTTGTACAA
Source organism: Zingiber officinale (assembly GCF_018446385.1). Classification (NCBI taxonomy): domain Eukaryota; kingdom Viridiplantae; phylum Streptophyta; class Magnoliopsida; order Zingiberales; family Zingiberaceae; genus Zingiber; species Zingiber officinale. Next base: position 98,902,313 of record NC_056003.1, on the reverse strand, counting down.
ATTTTTGTACAGGGGAACTAGGACGGTATTCCGAGTAGCAACCAACAGGATAAACAACACAGGTTGCGGAGGTTATCGAGTGCGAGGAGAAAGATATAACTTCTACAGCTAGAGGCGTCTTCCATGGTGTTGAAGGCACCTTCGACCCTCTATAAAAGTTGTCTTCGAGCATATGGTGAAATACAACTCATCTTCGAGATCCCTCTCTTACCCAATGTTCCAAAGACTATCCAACAAAGTCATAACGCTGCTTCGACGACCAAAAACTCTCAATTTAAACATCGTCATTGTCGGTATAATTTTTAGTTGTAATTCTAAACTTGCTGTATTCATCTTTGTATTATTCAGAATTGTTAGTGAATTTCTCAAAGTAAATACTCAACGAGTGTAGGGCCTTGGAGTAGGAGTCATCATGGGCTCTACACCAAGTAAAACTCGATTGGGTTAGGTTGGTTGATTTTGTTTCTTTCCTTCTCTATTTCCGCTGCACGAACTCTTATGCAAACGTTTTTCGAAAAATATAAAAAAGTCACGAGAGCTATTCATCCCCTCCCCTTTCTAGCGCTTTCGATCCTAAAAAAATTCAATTCTCTCCATTTAAGCTATCAAACTCAGATATTTCAATATAAATACATTATAGAGATTTTCAAAGAGAACATTGGTTTGAAGTAATTCGGAGTTTTCTAAATTTATTAGTCAATTTCGATCAACCTAGCTAATGAATCTAAAAAAATCATAGGAGTATTTTGAAAATATGAAATGTGATTTGAGTATTATAAAAATTGAATATGCAATTTGAAGATTTGAATAATATAGAAATTTGCTTACAAGGTTTAGTAAAATATCGTACTATATAAAGAGATCAGTGCTTACAGTTCGATATGCAGTTTTATAATACAATGTTCATGAGCAAATGTTGATAAGAAGAAACCAGTGCTATTAAATGGAAAAACCATATACTTCAGTCCATTTTCTACTGACGAATCTATATATCATGCTGCTTCTGCAATGCATAATAATACTTGTGGATAACATGAAGATAGATCTCTCGAAGCTTTGCGATGAGGGTAATCAAGATCACTTAAGTGGGGCTAAAAGTGTGTAGATGAGAAGCATTGAGACCAGTATGATGGCTCCTCCCAGAGTGAACTTTGGACTAGTCCATAGCATGAGGTTAGACCTTTCAGTTCTTTTTATGGGATCTACTTCTTCTGACAATGGATAATCAGATCGCCTCGGGTTCCAGCTCACGTACTTGTTGGGGTTGAGCTCTGAGAACATGGTTTTCTTTCCCCGCTTCCTAAAGCTTGACCATGCCTTGTCCCAATCTGTAGACACCCTATCACCTGCTTACAAAATAAAAGAAGCAACATTCACAGGAACTAAATCAAGATACAAAAACAAAACAGATGTTACAACAAATGTTTTCCATCTATTTCCTCCTGTAGATACACTTGCACTGGAAACTTTATTTGTGTGGTTTTTTGAACTTTGCAACATAAACAAACAGTGATTATAGCTGCTAGGTCTACTCACCAAAGGCAATGAGAATCCCAAACATCCCCTAAATACGGTATAAATTTGGATAAAAGTTCTTAAAATCATCTTTGACGGTGATCAAAAAGGAACTGAATCACCAAATTAAACAAGACTCCATCGCTCAAACTTCCCACAAAAGTGTGCAACAAAGTTACACCTAATTGGGAAATCCTCCTCAACCTTAAAATGTGTTATGTTGTGACAACTCTCTGCAAAACACACTTGAAGGTAGTAACCTAAAGAATCTAAGGCTTCTTGCAGTCGAAACAACCTGCTCTGAAGATCATCACGCGCTGCTATGAATTAGAGTGTTAACTGAGACACACTGTAAACAATGATCATCTTGATTGCAAAGATAGGAAGGAGAATTCTTAATCCTAACTCCAAAAGTTCAGATTGGTGAAGTTGGCAATTTGCTTCCCTATTAAAAAGAATATAGTTTTTTCTTCTTCTTTCTATTACTTAGTCTTAAAGCTCTTGCCATGTTACGTATACGTAGTTCATATATTTAAACACATCAAAGGAGGAAGAATAATGAAAAAAAGTTAACATGAGATGAGAAAATCGACCTTTATCGCTCTTGCCGTTATCAGGCGATCGAGGATCGTTCTTGGAGCAACGAGGTCGGAGAGGAATCCGCGCTGCGAGTCTCCCCAAGCCGACATCCATCTCACCAACCCGATTGCTAGATCAAAAATGTGCTCAGTATAGTCGATAATAGGGAAGAGAAAAAGTAGCGGAAGCAACAGGAGCTTTCAGAGAAGGAGGAAACCAGCTACGCTACGCCATCGACGATAGAGTTCAAAGCAGCCTCCGAATGAAGCGAAGATTGATGAGGTAGGGGAAGAAATCCTGGTCCATTTATTTCTCGATTGTTATCAGCTGTGTTCTTCATTACACCAAATAAATAAAACTATTTTTCTATTCGCTACCGAGTTGGCATTAAAGCATGACACGCTGGAACTGTGTTTGCCCCACCGCTGTCCTGCGGACAATTATCCTGCACCACGTTTGAGACCATGCACCGGATCTGCATTCCTCCGACCGCAAGTGAAGATAAGGCAACGCTATCTCATCTGGTAAACCTTTCGCTTCGTCCGTCGAGGTTTCCCGAGTCTCTCTCCCATGGAGGCCTCTCTCTGTTGCTCCTCCACCTCCACGCCGCCGCCTCTTCGCACTCAAGCACAATCCCTTGCCCTCAAACCTCTGTCCAACCCCTATTCCCTCTCCTTCCGGCCCGCACGTCGAAACCCCTCCTCCTCCACCACCATCCGCGCCGCCATCAGCCGCGCTAAGAAGGAACAGACAGTGGAGATCGTGAAGAAGGAACTCGAAGGCTGCCACCTCATCGCCGGCATCCGCTACAAGGGCCTCACCGTCAAGGAGCTGCAGGACCTCCGTGCTGCTCTTCCCCCCACCTCCCGCCTCCTCGTCGCCAAGAACACCCTCGTCAGCAAGGCCGTCGAGGGCACTCCCTGGGCCTCCATTGCTCCCTGCCTCCAGGGCATGAACGCGTGGCTCTTCGTCCACTCGGAAGAGATACCCGTAGCCCTCAAACCCTACCGCACCTTCCAGCGCGAGCGCAAGCTCGAGGAGAACGACTTCACTGGCGCCGTCTTTGAGGGCAAGTTCTATGCGCCTGACGAGTTCAAGTCCCTCGAGACTATGCCCAGTCGTGCGGAGATCTACGGAAAGATCCTGGGCGCAATCAAGAGCCCCTCGATCTCGCTTGTCAGCACGCTTCAGGCCCCCGCCAGAGATGTCGTCCTCGTCCTCAAGGCCTATGTCAGGAAGCTCGAAGAGCAGGGTGCTGCTGCGTAATTCCTATCCTTCTGTTTGCTACATGTTCAATTTGCCATTTTGGATTTGGATGATTAGATTATTTATTGATTAACTTCAAAATGTATGATGCTGTATACGCCTTCGACCTCAAATTTATTTTTCCATAGGTTGTATCTGCCAGTAACAAGAGTAGAAGACATCACTAACCAATGCGAGATCATTCCACAGAAATGCCTTTTTCTATACTGAATTTTATGAATTGGACTATTAAGGCATGATGAACATGACTGGGTTAAGTAGTTGAATTAGGTGTTCTTTGTAGCTTGACAAACTCATGGTTGTCATAATGGGCAGAGATAGTGCAGGGTAAACATAATTTTAACCACTGCAACTACTGAGGTTAGACTAGGAGAGAACTAAAAATGCTTGGCTTTGTTAACTAGCTGCTACTGTATGGTTATTAGATCCTACAAACATTGAACAAGATATTAGATAACCAGGTTTCTTTTCTTTGAGATATTTTTTTAATTCAGATAGAACACCACCTTACATTTACTATTTTATGTGTTTTTTTTCAATTCAATTGGATCACTAGGTTCACACAGTTTTGATCAGATAGCAAGCTTAGTTTTTTACTTAGCAGTCAAATAATAGACATACACAAATTTGTAAGTTGGGTAACCTAATTGATGATAAAAATGAGCTTAATTCTAATTCAAAACAACAATGGCAGATTATGGACCAATTGTATAAGTAACTAGCAATTGTGTCATATAACATTAGTTACTTTATTGTAGTGTTTAACCATGAGGGTTAGATTGTTTGGAAGCAACAAATGGGAAAAAAAATAGCAGAGTTAAGATGGCCATGCGGTGTTAGTAGAAAGAATAAAATTAAAAATTAGAAAACATACTGAGAGTGTATGGGCATGCTTAAATGCATTGTATCAATTAGACTAGAGTGTATAAGGACAAATAAGCTTGGTTCTGCTATGGAAGGCCGAAGCACTTTGTAGAGTAAATTGTGTTTGATATTCAACTTTTAAGTGCTTTTCCATTTAGTAGCACATTCCAAGTACTACTTTTCCAACCTAGATGAGAGCGTCTTTTACATATTATAGTGATATGAATATATTTTATATTATAACATAAAATATATTTAATATTTGAAATTTTAGTATTTAATAGATATTAATTAAAATATATATATAATTGTAAGATATTTTTAAATTTGTTTAATTAGTTTTATTAATAAAATAAAATTATAAAATCTTAATTACTATTAGTATCTTAACAATATCTAAATTCTATAAAGTAATATATTTCTCTCTTTGCTTGATCAAATGAATTAGTATTCTTATTCTGTAACTATATTATGAAATTTGCATTAATATTATAGGTAGGTTAAACCAAGGGGTATTATGGATAGCATAAAGAAACACAATTTAACTTACTGGAATATTGTAAGATTCATATAGTGTCGTTAAACAGTTGGCATGATGATTATGAGAGCAAATAGAAAGGTAAAATGTTTGTTATCTTATGCCTGTATTTATTACTCAGTTTGGAACCAAATGCCATCATCTTAATTTTGTTTGATTGATTACTTGTGTTGATGTTGCCACACTATATCCAAGCTGACTAACACACAAGTCAAGGGACTTTTATTTAGATAGAATACTGGACAATCTGTAGATAATAAATTATTATGGTTATTTGTTAAAATGATTGTGATGCATGATTCGATTAGTGACCATTCTGATATACTGTGATCAATATCATCATCTCTATGAATATGCAGTCTTTTTTCCAGTGTTCTTTTTATGCATTTTCCAGTCTCACCATGTAGGTTGATCTTTTGTTTTAGTTTTGTTGTATTTCTTCTTAGGAGTGAACACTCATTTCTTATACTACCAATATAAAGTCTAACTAGGAGATGCTTTTACAAAATTCAACTTGTTCCTTACGGAGACGGAACTTATACCTGTTCAATAGCACATCATCCATCCCATAGGCATTGTTCAAACATTTTTTTAATGATAGACTACTTTCTAAGAAGATTGGAATTGAGGAAATTCCTTTCTAGACTAGCTACCAAATTTATCAGAATGGAAAACTGCGTAAAGGTTATTTGTCTATGCATGTTTTCCATGCTTATATGCATCCCCTTTTTCAAGGTAATTACATGTATCTTTTCTTAATTGAATCCTTTTGAATACTTCGCCTTTGCTTTACTGAAAGCTTGAAACACGTCTAATATAACTAAGATCTCTTCTTATAGTATCTCAAGTTTGCCTAGGATGAATCATAGAAACTGTGTAGCACTTGCTCTCCATACTGTCTTTATTCTGCTTAGCTGAGTGGCGAAGGGTTCATGGACATCCTAAATTTAATTTGACTAAAGTAGACCATTTTTGGAGTTTTTATTTTTACAAGGACTCTTTTGGGTCATTCCCTGGAAACACTCGTAATGTTGCTTAGATATACAAATTGATGCATTTTGTGAATATTTAAGGCTGCTGATAATCCAAATAGCATAGAAGATCTTCAGTTGAGTGACAACATAAAATAAATAGCAGATTTAACTAGTTGTCGATATAGTGTAGTGCTAAGAAGTAATTCACCGTCATTATTAATCCGAGTCTATCAATACTGATGAAGGAAATATCAGTGTCAAAGTTTCTTGGTCAGCAGCATATAAACACGCAATTAGCTTCTTCCTTGTTTGTTCCTTTGATGGAATGATCTCACCAACCATTGACAAATTCTAGAGCAGTTGCTTTCCCCTCTTGATTACCTGGAATTACTTTTCATTATCAAGTAATTATCAACACCATATTCGTACTTATCATGTCTTATTACACACAGGTGGCAGTTGCCAATTCTAAATAATATTAATAATAGTAACGGGGTTCTAGTAGGGGTGTCAAAAATGAATCCGACCCGACGACCCAACCCGAGTCGACCCGAAAAAAATCAGGTTCGGGTTGGGCATTTTCGGATTCGGGTTGGAGGGTTGGAGAGTAAAAGAGTTTCGGATTGGGTCGGGTCGGGTTCAGGTTGACCCGGGTTGACTTAAATATAGGGTTTTGTGGATTTTTTAGGGTTAAATCAAATTTTATTTTAAAAATTTAGATGTTTTTATGTATATTAATATCATGTTTATATGATAATGATGGAGTATTGAGATAAAAGTGAAGAATTATAAGGAAAATAGCTTAAAAAAGTCGTTTTGAATTGAATTTTCAGATTATATGGGTCAGGTTCGGATTGATCGGGTTGGTCGGGTTCGGGTTCGGGTTAAGGTGTTTTGGGTTGAATTCGGGTTCGGGTTGGGTTAAAAAAAAAAAAAAAACTTAATCTGACCCAATCCGATCTGATCCATCTGAATTGACATCCCTAGGTTCTAGTGCTCTACCACAGTACTATTGTATTTGCCTGTGAATTGACTGTAGCTTATTATTTTACGATTATTTTGTATTCCTCGTTGCGGTTTTATGATTATTAAATAGAATAAGTAGGTATATTATTTAAATGAAAGTGGAGTATAAAATGGTTGTTCCTCGTCGCCAAGTCATCCATTGTGAGGGCGGTCGGTCTACGAAATAGCGAAGTAGCACTCTCTGTGACAAGTCATGATCACTTCGATCTGACCTTCCCTTACTAGGAGGGCATTGCTATCCACTAGAAATCTTGGAATGTAAGAGGAAGGCACCTTCCGATGTGGACCATCTTTAGCTTAGAGGCAGCTTTAGTCCTTGTGCAACAAATGTAGTTGCATAATAGTAAGAGAAAATGTCTTAATTCCATGGCAAATTCATAGGCAAGGTTCCTCATGAAACACATCACCAGGCCAGCCCAGTGTGTGAGATACATAGTTGTCCTTCCTGCGTGTCACATCGTCGCTGATGAGTCAATTATTCTGGATATGGTATCTATTTTTTATTTCACTTTTTGAGAGCGACATTAGGATTCCTCCAATCGTTTCATGGGAAACCACATGAACCAAGGAATAGGCTAATTGTAAGGGCACCAAGCTGTACCCTTGTGCAATTGTAACTTAGTTTTTAAATTTGCATCTATCCTTTTCTTTAATGATTTGGTTTTTGTCAATTGAAGAGGAATCATCTATCAGTTATATCTTAGTTTCCACTAACATTTACAACTTCAAAATTTTTGTCCATCTTTGTTTTTGTTTTCCCTTCTTGAACTTCTGCCATCTGGACGAAGAAGATCAAGATGCTAATTGAAGGCGTAAAAGTAGGTCGATAGAAGAAGGACCAACCACTTGATCTTGACAGTAAGTGCTGGTTATGCTTCTCCTAAATAGCTACCAAATTATTAAATATATCTATTGAGATAACTTTGTGTTTGTAGAGTAGCAATCCATGTCGTGCCTTTATAAACTTCTCTCTGAATTGCGAAATTGTCAATGTCTCTCCGCCAAAGACGTTGGCTTTTTTTATTTTGGACATTTCACCAAATCACACAATTATATCATTTTTTTTTCAATCAATGAGTCTCAAAATTTTCTACACCTTAATTTTACTTTACTTCTTCCTTTAATGCAACAAAAAAACAAGCTGTATCAGATGCTAAAATGAAAAATCATAGATTGAAAAGACGTCACGAGGTGATCTATAATTAAGTTTGTTGGTTGGTGTGAGTTATAAATCAATTTACAGGGTTAAAGCATCCATACTCGTTTTTCTATCTAAAATTTATAATTTAAAATAAAAAATTTATTTTATTAAATATTGATATTTATTTTTCAATACCTCATATATAAATTTTTTTCATTTCTTCTCCCTCTGGTAATGAAATTCATTTTTTAAATTAAAAAAATACTATTTATAAATATATAATTTAAGGAATCAATAGAGGTAGCTGACATAAAAGATTTTTAATTACTCTATTTAAACTGTAAGCTAAATTTTTTAAATAGAATATTTGATAAGGATATTTTTAAATGGGTCTAGTGACTAACGTATGAGATGTTATTATTATGAGATTTAGGATTTGAATTTTGACAAAATTGAGATAAATGTCTCCTTTATATGTTAGAGCGTATTTATCTTTTTTGCCACTTGAAGAAGATGCTTTTGAAATTGATCAACTGGATACATAGTTAGATAGGGTTGTACTTGTGGATACGTACGTACATGTAAAATAAACAAGCAAATGAATATCAGAAATCAACGAGCTCAATCGAGAACTCTCTATCTCTCTTGGAGTGGTGACGTATCTTTTTCCATGCTTTAACGACTTACACTAATAGTTACTAATCATTTATGATTTACTTCTTTTATATTATCTAGGGATGGAGACGCTAAGGGTGAATGAATCTCTTTTGTACCACATATATAGTGTTCGTGAATTAGCAATTGCTCATCTCCTCTGGATGGTCCAGTAATTAACACATAAAATATTATCATCATGAAATCTAAAATTCAAATCTCAATAAAATTAAAATAAATATCTCACCTTTTGTCATTGCTGAATCAGCAATTGCTCATTTCCTCAGCTAATCAATCAAGATCGAACGAATAGTAGCCGCTTCAACGATCATCCCGTCAAATACTACGGAAACGGCTACAGTGACGGTGGACTTTTGACTCTCGTTGCCACAATCCCATCCACAGATGTTTGTGCATTACTTGCTTGCTCCCGCACAAATGATATGTGCAGGATTGAGTGAAGGTGGTAGTAGCAGCGGCTCCCTGGATTTGCTCGTCCAATTCTCTCCTGTTTCATCGCTACTTTTCTTCTAGACATTTTGAGGTTGATGGAGTCGTTACGTTGCTGGTGAAGTCTTTTTTTTGGATTGTGGAAGCACGGGTTGGAGGTCGGGAGATGAGGAGTACGGCGTCGAGCCTGGACGGAAGGGGCGGAGAGAGCCCCGTGGATGGGATCGAGGTGGAGAGCCCAGGAATTCCCTTCAGCGGTCCTCTGAGTGGCCCCCTGATCAGCCCGATCAACCAGCGGGGTGGCGGTAAGAAGAGCCCCCGGTTCAGTTACCCGCCTTCGCCGTCCTCCGCCTCCTTGAAGGGGAAGAGCGATCACGACGACGATGATGACGAGACGTATGTGGAGATCACCCTGGACGTGCGCGACGACGAGGTGGCATTCCACAGCCTGAAGGCGGCGGCGGCCGGCCGAGGGGACGCGGAGGTGGACCCTGACGTGGCCGCGCTGGCTAGGGAGCTGGAGAGACGCGCCGGGCTCGGAAAGTCGATGATGCGCACGGCGTCGTCCAAGTTCAAGCAGGTGTCGCAGGAGCTCCGGCGGCTGGCGTCGTTCACACGGCGGCAGGGGCCGGGGAAGTTCGACCGGACTAAGACAGCCGCCGCCCACGCCCTCAGAGGCCTCAAGTTCATCAGCAAGGCCGACGGTGCCGCCGGGTGGGCAGTCGTCGAAAAGCGCGTCGAAGAGCTCTCTGTTGACGGCATGATTCACCGCTCTCGCTTCGGCCAGTGCATCGGTCCGTTCTCTATCTATTTCTCCCTTCTCCTCTTGAAAGAAACACTGCCTGTAAAGTTTGAAATTTTCCATTAACAGGAATGAAGGATTCCAAGGAGTTCGCTGGAGAGCTGTTTGATGCATTGACGAGGAGGAGACGCATCAATGGAGATAAGATAACAAAATACGAGTTGAAAGAGTTTTGGGATCAAATTTCCGACCAGAGTTTCGATTCCAGGCTTCAGATCTTCTTTGACATGTAATTCAAGAATGAATCCCCTGTTTTCCACCTTTCCCGACCATGCATAAAAGTAGAATAAATTGACCGAATTCATGCGACATCCTAATTGCTTCGTCCAATGCACAGGGTTGATAAGAACGCCGACGGGAGAATCACAGAAGAGGAAGTGAAAGAGGTAAACTAGCTCAATACTCTGTACTGAGTATTCTAGCATTCCGTTATTCATCATCAGTTAATTTGGGCACTGTTATTTGAGCAAACACATAATTTGCATGCAGATTATCACGTTGAGCGCGTCAGCCAACAATCTCTCGAAGATTCACGAGCAAGCAGAGGAGTACGCTGCGCTGATCATGGAGGAATTGGACCCGGACAATCTGGGATACATCGATGTAAGGCGCAGGACCTGTTCTTTAATCGAAACATGCCCCTTGTGATTAATTCGTTGCAGTGTGGCCGGAGTTATTGATGGTGATGAGGATTACAGATATACAACCTGGAGATGCTGCTTCTCCAGGCACCGAGTTACTCGTCGCAGATCGGCACCACAAACAGCCGAAACCTGAGCCAGATGCTGAGCCAGAAGCTGAGGCCGACAAGGGAGCCGAATCCCCTGGTGCGGTGGTACCATGAAGTGCGTTACTTCCTGGAGGATCACTGGAAGCGGGTGTGGGTGGTAGTGCTGTGGCTCTGCATCTGCGTCGGTCTCTTCTGCTGGAAGTTCGTCCAGTACCGGCATCGGGCAGTGTACCACGTCATGGGCTACTGCGTCTGCCTGGCCAAGGGCGCCGCCGAGACACTCAAGTTCAACATGGCCCTCATCCTTCTCCCCGTCTGCCGCAACACCATCACCTGGCTCCGCACCCACACTCGCCTCGGCAAGGCCCTTCCCTTCGACGACAACCTCAACTTCCACAAGGTCATCTCGGTGGGCGTTGCCGTCGGAGTCTGCCTCCACGCCGTCTCGCACTTGACGTGCGACTTCCCGCGAGTGCTCCACGAGACGGACCAGGAGTACCAACCCATGAAGCGCTTCTTCGGCAACTCGCGGCCCGGCGACTACTGGTGGTTCGTGAAGGGCACGGAGGGCTGGACCGGGATTATAATGGTCGTCCTCATGACCATTGCCTTCACGCTCGCGACCCCCTGGTTCCGCCGCAACCGTCTCCGCCTGCCCAACCCCTTCAAGCGCCTCACCGGCTTCAACGCTTTCTGGTACTCCCACCACCTCTTCGTCGTCGTCTACGTCCTCCTCATCGTCCACGGAACCTTCCTCTACCTCACCAGGGAATGGTACAAAAAGACGGTACGCGGCGAGACGGCGTTGTTCATCCTTGTAACCGACCATACGATCGTTAATAGATAGATAAATAACATTCGCAGACATGGATGTACTTGGCGATTCCAGTGATCCTCTACGGAAGCGAGCGGTTGATCCGATCCTTCCGTTCCAGCGTCCGGGCAGTCAAAATCTTGAAGGTGGCGGTGTACCCAGGCAACGTTTTGACTATCCAAATGTCCAAGCCGCAAGGCTTCAAGTACAGGAGCGGGCAATACATATTCGTCAACTGCGCAGCTGTCTCTCCCTTCCAGTGGTATTCTACGCACGCCCAATTTTTCATCAAATTATATTCTCCATGATTAATAGCTCTCGCCGTCCGTCAAAACGTACGCAGGCACCCCTTCTCCATCACGTCGGCCCCGCAGGATAATTATATCAGCGTCCATATACGGACGATGGGCGATTGGACTCGGCAGCTTAAAGCCGTCTTCTCGGAGGTAGGATTCGTGTCTCCGTCCCTTGAGTTGTAAAAGCTGACTTCCATGGTCATCCTTATCCATAGGTGTGTCAGCCAGCAGCAAGTGGACAGAGCGGTCTTCTGAGGTCGGACTACGACAAAAACAACAAACCCGTGTAAGTAATTTTGTTGACGATTTTACCTTGGATTATATTGTCCAGGAACGCATGGAATTAATTACTTGCTCCAAGAAATTGTACTGCTTGTGCGAGGTAAAAACATAGCTTTTGTTGGGTGTGCAGCTTCCCGAAGGTATTGATCGATGGGCCTTACGGGGCTCCAGCCCAAGAGTACAAGAAGTATGAGGTGGTGCTGCTTGTGGGGCTGGGCATCGGCGCCACGCCCTTCATCAGCATCGTCAAGGACATCGTCAACAACATGAAGCGGCTGGAGCCCGACGAGAGCGACAGCGACGGATCCTCCTCCTCCGACCGCGAGGACCATGTGACGGAGGAAGGCGGCGGGAGTGGGAGCGGCAGCAGGAGGCACGGGCTGACGCTGTCGGCGTCGGGGTCGAGCTCGTCGTGGTCGTCATCGTTCAAGACGCGGCGGGCGTACTTCTACTGGGTGACGCGGGAGCAGGGGTCGTTCGAGTGGTTCCGGGGTGTGATGAACGAGGTGGCGGAGACGGACAAGAAGAACGTCATCGAGCTGCACAACTTCTGCACCAGCGTATACGAGGAAGGCGACGCCCGGTCGGCGCTTATCGTCATGCTGCAGTCGCTCAACCACGCCAAGAACGGCGTCGACATCGTGTCCGGTACCCGCGTCAAGTCCCACTTTGCCCGTCCCAACTGGCGCAACGTCTTCAAGCGCATCGCCCTCAACCACCGCGAACAACGAATCGGTCCGCACCAAATCAATACACTCGATCAATAGTTTTTGCTCCTTGCGAAGTTTGCCGTCTTATCCTAAATTTGATTTGCAGGAGTGTTCTACTGCGGAGCCCCAACGCTGACGAAAGAGCTGCGTCAGCTGGCCACGGATTTCTCAAGAAGGACCAGCACCAAATTCGACTTCCACAAAGAAAACTTTTAAAAGCACTCATTCAACAATGTTACTTAATGTTAATATCACACCTATCTCGAAAGCCTCTTTGTACGGTTATTGGTTTTGCAGCAACACCTCTTGTCATCTGAATAAGATATTACGATATATCGACGACCGGAGAGAATGTCCAATAAAATGTTGGCTGGAGGATATACAGCGTTCGTCACCAATAACTCGGTTACAACTTTCCCAGTTGATCTTTTGTTATATTCCTTGGCTCGGTGTAAAATTTGGCAGTGGATTCAACGGATTGTTAATTAACCGTGCAGTAACAAATAATTTGGAGGTGGTCGGAAGGCCCGTCCTTATTTCAACTATAAGGAAATTTCCAAGTTGGCTTTACTCGTTTCCTTGTTTTTAGTCTCTAGCTTTTCGTCGACTGACATGTGTAACTGTAACGTAAGTACGATAAGATTGGGCCTCTGCTTATGACTGTGGTTACTGAGACGGTATATAACGATGGAATCTGTTAAAGTTGAATCGTTAAAAATTAAAAAGACGTGACAGTAAGAAATCAAAGAAATATGACAGTCAAAAGTCAAAGGGATATGATAGTTAATAGTTAGGAAAAAAAGATAAAAGACTGTATGACAACCTCAGCAACTTGATTTTCGGTCGGGTTCTCACAGATTGAGATCCTAAATCTGAAACACCTGGGTCTAAGACATGGGAGGCAATCGGGGTAATATCTGACCCGAATTTGACTGATCGGGTTCTCACAGCTTGGTTATGTCCAGGTCTGATTCTCTCAGCAAGTTAACTCATAATCAGCCAACTCCCGATCAACTCTTGGACGATTTCATCACAGTTCCCGGCCCCTCTGTTTTGACCAAATATGTAGCTAGAGGGGGGTGAATAGCTCGGCGCGATTCCGTGCTCGTCGTTGCTTGTTTCTTCAAAGATATGCAGCGAAAAATACGAAGAAACACACCCCCAACGCTAACAAGAGAATTTACTTGATATCCACCTCACAAGAGGTGACTAATCCAAGGATCCACACACACACACCCTCCACTGATAAAAACCTTCTTTACGGTAACTACCGAGGGCGGAGAAACCCTACAAGCTCTCAGTACAAGAAGAAAAGGAAAGGGAACAAAATACAAGCAAAAGCTTACAAGTTTGCACAAGAAAACCCTAACCCTAGCTTTCTTCTTCTTGCTGTAGATCCGCCTCTTGACTTGAAAAAATCTCCAAGAACCTTCAAGATCTGGCGTGAGAACTGTGGAGAAGTGGCTGGAGTCGCTGTGAGAATCGGAGATGAAAGCTGTGGAAGTTCTACCGAGAGAAGCGCTCACCAACAGCTATATCCTACGTCAACGGTCGGATCCCGATCGATTGGATTGCTCCCAATCGATCGGGGAGGTTTTGGATCGATCGGTCGATCGATCCAGAGCGCCTCTGTGCTCTCGGGAAATGCCTAGATCGATCGGTTGATCGATCCAGGGCTTATCGTGCGAAATCGCACCTCCCAATCGATCGGCTGATTGATCGGAGGCTCCCAATCGATCGACTGATCGATTGGGAGGCTTTCTGTTTGTGCGACACTTCTTCCCAATCGATCCACTGATCGATTGGAAGAAGGCTTGTCGCGGGGACTCTCCCAATCGATCGCCCGATCAATTGGACATGAGCCAATCGATCGGCTGATCGATCCAACCCTTGTTTTTGCCCAAAAACTAGTCCAAAGTCCCCTAAACCAATATCCGGTCAACCATGACTTGTTGGTACATCACGTCTAGCATCCAGTCATCCTTGACTTGCTAGAACTCCCTCACGAAGTGTCCGGTCAATCCCTTTGACCCACTTGGACTTATCTCTGCCAGGTGTCCGATCAGCCTTGATCCACCTGGATTTCCCGTGCCAAGTATCCGGTCAATCCCTTTGACCTACTTGGGTTTCCCAACACCAGATGTCTAATCAAACTTGATCCATCTGGATTTCCTGTGCCTGGCTTCACTCACCAGGACTTTCCATACTGCCTAGCTTCACTCGCTAGGTCTTTCACCTGGCTTCACTCACTAGGATTTTCCAGTTGCCCAGCTTCACTCACTGAGACTTTCACCTAGCTTCACTCACTAGGGTTTTCCCTTCTGCCTGACTTCACTCACCAGGACTTTCACCTAGCTTCACTCACTAGGATTTTCCTTCTGCCTGGCTTCACTCACCCAGACTTTCAAGCTGCCCGGCTTCACTCACCGGGACTTTCACCTAGCTTCACTCACTAGGGTTTTTCCTTCTGCCTGGCTTCACTCACCAGGACTTTCAAGCTGCCCGGCTTCACTCACCGGGACTTTCACCTAGCTTCACTCACTAGGATTTTCCAGTCAAGTATCCAGTCAACCTTGACCTACTTGACTTTTATTCACAATCTAACCACATGAACAATTGCACCTGCAATCTCCATGTCTTGTCTCCATGTATTGTCAAATATCGAAACCCAAACATCAGGACTCGAACTTGAACCAATTCAAGCTCAGTCAACCAGGTCAACCTTGACCTAGGGAATATTGTACCAACACCTTCAAGGTTTAGACCAGGTATTATACCCGACAGATCATCCTGAGCTGCCCTATTCATACTCGATCGGGACAGAAGGTCGGGGTAAAAGGTGTTACATGACAACAAGGTCAGAGAATTGTAACCACTTGCCAGAGGATAACTGTTGAGTGTCAAGGAATATTCCAATGGTCGGCGGTCATCTGCGAATGGAACCTTCCTTCAGTCCACAGGAGGATGTCACGTGTCCTTCATCACTCGACAGGTCCTAACACCCGACATTCTCTAACATCAGTCAGTCGCTAGAGGTACGCATTGTCATATAAAAAGGGTGGTCCTCTCTCTTGCGCAGGTACGTTCTCTCGCACATTCGCACTTGTCTTCTACTTTTCTTTTTTCCTTCGTACACTATTCTTCTGGGGAAAAAGTATCTGACTTGAGCGTCGGAGGGTCTACTCCGAGGACATTTCCCTGGTTTCTGACCTCTAATGTTCCATGTGCTTGTCCGAGTGTGCGCAGAGATCAAGTACCGCCGGCTCAGTTATTGTCGTTCGTCAGTGTCATGTGGGGCTCCATTCTTATAGGCGCATAAGAGAACGTTGTCCCAATCGCCCCTCCGTCAATGCCAGCAACAGCTCATCCGACCTTCATCTGACTCGGATTCTGGACAGGATCAATTTGGTGTAGTCTATGGGAACTTTCTTCACATGTTATGGAGTGTGAAGATAGAGGACACTGGACGAATTAATGTGACCATGACGACAGGGGAGTACGAACTGTTCAAGGAGACTAAAAGGCGAGCGACTTCCGAAAAATATATCACTACTTCGAGACCGTATAAGATGCTTGTAGTTTCTAAGGACCCGACTCATGTTTCTGACAGGGGGTCTAAGAGGAAACAACCCGAGGAGTTCCCCCCAGCCTTCTATCGGGAACCTGGCCCAGACTATTATCACAAGAGCCCAGACTGTTATAATAAAAAAGAATAACTGCAAGCCTCCATGGTAAAAACTCCCCGCCCAGGGACTCAAAGAAGGGGAAAGCCATAGTCCTTAGGGAGGAGCCCTAAGGAGAGTCTGATGAGCAAGTGCCCTTCTCTCTAAGGGTACTCGAGGAGAAGCTACCGAAGGGGTACAAGCCCCCGACCATCGGAGAGTATGACGACAGCAAGGATCCGGAGGATCATCTTCAGAAGTTTCGGAACGCTGCGTTGTTGCACCAATATTACAACACCATCAAGTGTCGAGTGTTCTTGAACACTCTGTCTGGTTCAGCCCAGAAATGGTTCAACGGACTGCCGAAACGATTCATCACCTGTTTCCATGATTTCAAGATTGTCTTCCTGCGCCACTTCGCCAGCAGTATGAAGTACCAGAAGATAGACCACTGTCTCTTCGCCCTCAATCAAGGGTCGATCGAGTCCTTGAGGAGCTATATCAAACGCTTCAACCATGTGGCCCAGGACGTCCTATCCGCTACCTCTGAAATACTGATGAGCACATTCTCTCATACGAGACCTCGTGAAGAACTTTGATGAGATGTTAGGGAGGGTCGCTAGTTACATTAACGTAGAAGAGGCTTAGGAGACTCGACTGAAAGCAGACAAGGCACCTACTCTCGTCAATAAACCAGAGAGGAGGCCACCCCAACCACCAGCTTAGCCTCTTCCGCGCCCTCAGGATGCCCGACTACTATTCCCTCCCGGTTAGGATCCTAGGCTGGCCCAACGTGTGGTAGTTGTCCAAGCCCTAAGGCCTGGTCAATGGGAGCCCCACTATTACACTTACCACCGGTCTCACACTCATTCTACGAGAAATTGAGTCCAGTTCACTCGTGACTCTTGACGCGCAGCCAAACTTGGCATATCTCCGCCCGAGATCGTGCCCAAGCTTCAAAGGCTGCTAGCCAATCAGCCTACTGCGACAATAGGCCAGGAAAGAAAATGTAGGTCAAGGAAGTCAGCAGCCAGGTCGGGGTAGAGAGCCAGGAGAAGCCCGGAAAGAGGAGAACAGGGGAAACGCGGTCATCCGCAAGATTGGTATGATCTCCGGAGGGCCCACTGATGGAGACTCCGCTAAGGCTCGGAAGTCTCATGAGCGGCGCCTGGAGATACACACTGTAGGATGCAGTCGGGAGCAAGTTGCAGTGCCCATCATCAGCTTTGGGCCGCAAGACCTGGAGGGGATGGAACTTCCCCACGATGATGCCCTAATAATCAAAGTCATTATCGCAAACAATCACGTGGCTAGAGTTTTTGTTGATACCGGAAGCTCTGTCAACGTGCTATTCAAGAGTGCATTCGAGAGCATGCAAATTGACGCTAGTGAACTCTAGCCTGTGGCTACTTCATTGTATGGTTTCATCAGTAATGAAGTACAACCCATGAGCCAGATCAAGCTAGCTATATCTTTGAGTAGCGAGCCCCTGATGAGGACGCGGAGGAGCACATTTATAGTGGTAGATTCACCGTCCTCATACAATGTCATCTTAAGGAGACCGGCACTGCACGAGTTCTGGGCGGCAGTCTCCACTTTTCATCAGATGATCAAATTCCCTGTGGGAGACTAGGTT
Source organism: Zingiber officinale (assembly GCF_018446385.1). Taxonomy (NCBI): domain Eukaryota; kingdom Viridiplantae; phylum Streptophyta; class Magnoliopsida; order Zingiberales; family Zingiberaceae; genus Zingiber; species Zingiber officinale. The sequence continues at coordinate 98,884,374 of NC_056003.1, read as the reverse complement.
GGGGAAGTTAAAGGTGAGCAGTTGGTCTCTCGCAGATGTTACATTGGCATAGTGAAGGTGGAAGCTCGCAAGGCTTAACAAACTCAGGCTGGCAGGATCCACGTCATCCCAGAGGAGTCTTTGCCCATAGCAGAGGAGCCTATCCCTTAGGAGGAGGTCCAGCTCTATCCCGAACGCCCGGAGAGCCTCATCCGCATATCAAGAGATCTACCTATCGAGCTCAAGATGGACCTGGTTCAATGCTTGATGAGGATGCTTGACATCGTGATTCGGTCAATATTTCATCCACCTCACCTAGTGGTCCGTCTGACTCAGATTCCAAACATGATCATGTGTAATTGTGTTGAGCCCGATCAAATTGAGAAAGGTGTTTGTTTTAAATTGTGCAGGGCAATTCACCCTGCTTTGATCGGCCACAAGGGATCTACCAGTGGTATCATAGACCAACCGTTTCAGAAGAACCAATCGCTAACTGAAGCACAAAAGATGATGGTCGGACCGAGTATCTACCCGCCTAAGTTTGAGGGGGAGTTCGTGATTTGGAAAAAAAGATAGAGGTATTCTTCAAAACTGACTTTGAATTATTAATAATAATGAAATATGATTTTGTAACACCGAAGGATTAGCAAGGGAATGACAAAGAAAAATATTAATGGATGAAAAAGGAGCAAGTCGACTTCATGGCAAATGGCAAGGTAAAATTCCATCTGCTAAGCGTTTTACCGCTATAAGAAGTCAACCGAATCGGAACCTACAAGTTAGCTAAAGAGCTTTAGGATAAATTTCTAGAACTATACGAAGGGACCTCGGAGGCAAAATCCATGAGACGAGACATGCTCCGGAACCATATCAGCAACCTCTGGTTAGAAGAAGGCAAAATCGTTGCACACCTCCACTTGAGAATCAAAAAACTCATCATCGGACTCACGAATCTCGAAAAAAAAGATAACCAACTGAGATTCGCTAAGGAACGCGCTTAGCATTTTTCCTAAGACTCCAAATGGGCAACCCTAGTAGATGCATATTTCATCTCTAGGGACTTAGAGGTAAGCAATTTAGAAGAATTGTTCTCTATTTTTGAAATTCATAAGTCAAGATATACAGATCCAAAGAAGGAGTCAAAGTATAACATTGCCTTAAAGGCAAAAATGGATAAACCGGATTCCGAGACATCCCTTGACGATGACGAAATGACATTTTTTGGTAAGGAAGTTTAAAAGTTTTTTTAAGGCTAATAAGTTTAATCAAGTGTAGGCTAAATAGGGTTGTAAATGAACCAAACGTTCGTGAACAAGCTTGGTGTCCGGCTTGGTAAGAGCTTGTTTATGTTTGTTCAATATACATTAGAGTAATTAAACAAACAAGCTTGAATAACTCGTTAAGCTAAACAAATAAGCTTGAACACATATGTGTTCAGCTCGTTAACGTTCGTGAACAATGTTTGTGAACAACGTTCGTGAACAATGTTCGTGAACAACGTTCATGAACAACGTTCACGAACCATATTTATTAATAAAACTCTTTTCAATATGCAAAATAAACAATAAAATAAATAAATAAATTTAAATTATCAATCTTAATAACCAATCAAACAATTAAAAGTTTCAAACAATCAAATAAGCTTGAATTGAGAGCTTGATAACATCTAAACGAACCAAGCTCAAACCAAGCTCAAGTCAAGCTTGAATTGAGAGCTTGATAACATCTAAACGAACCAAGCTCAAGCCAAGTTTCAAACAAGCTCAAACCCATAAAAAATAAACCAAGCCAAGCTTGAACACTCATTTCAAAAGCTTGGTTCATTTTAAGCTCGGCTCGGCTCGGCTCGACTCGGTTATCTTATCAAACAAGCTTGAACACCCAAAAGCTCGGCTCGGCTCGGGTCGGTTTGTTTACAACCCTAAGGCTAAAAGAAGAAAAAGGAAAGTAAGGTGCTATTATTGCAATGAAGGGCACATCAAAGACAATTGCCCAAAACTGAAGAACAAGGACAAGGACAAGGATAAAGGCAAAAGAGCGACCCAGAAGAAGCGCAAGAATCTAAAGACGACATGGGATGAAATATCGTCATCAGATTTGGATGTCGTAGACTATGACGGACTTACACTAATGGCAAGTCACCAAGAAAATGACAAAGCAAGTTCATCAGAGATGAGCATCGAGAGCACCAATAAAGGAGGAGTAACATAAAAAAAAAAGTAGCTTTATAAGGGGAGCATCAAATAATGAGATTAACAAGGTATGTCAGGTACGATCTCTACCTCATGATAAGTTATTTAAATTTATAAAAATATTGTCAAAATTTTTTTATAAATTAGAAATTGAAAATGAAAATTTTAAAAAGGAAAATGAGGAATTAAAAATAACTTTAGCAACATCTTGTCGATTAGAAAATTTCAACAAGATAAAAATTGAAAATAAAAAATTAAAAGTAGAAATAGAAAATTTGAAGAATTATGCGTGCTCACATGTTCAACAAATTAGAAATTATTTAGGACTTAATTGACATTTTAGATATCATAAGAGTCAAATTAGAAAATTATCACCAAAATATATCTCTAGAAAGTTTTTGATTAATTTGGTTGGAAGGAACCTATATTGGATTCCAAAATCGTACTTAAATTAAATTTTTATATATGTCATACTTTTAAATTGATTTAATTTTTGTTGTTTGCTTAGAATTTTTTTCATATAATTTTTATTCAAAATTAATTAGATATTAATTTTTTTTAAAAAAGAGGATTCATTTTGTAGAAAATAATGTCAACATTTTGTTACCGTTGTATTAATTCTTATGAATATTTTTAACAAAAATCATATTCTTCAATTAAAAAATATTTTATAGAACTATTTTTTACAAAATTTATTTCTCTATCAAAATTTATTATATTCTCTATTCAAGGAAATATTTTTGAATTTTTTAAATTATTATTAAATTTTCTATGAATTATTTATCTAAATAATAATTTTTAATATTAAAAATTCTTGAAGATTGAATTTTTGAATTTTTTTTTCTAAAAATAATTACTCTATTACATTCTTAAAAAAAATTCATGATTTTTTTTGCTTAGAAACTAATTTTAAATATTTTTTTTTTGAAAATACAACTTTTTATAAAAAAATATTTTATTTCAGCTTAAATCAATTTTATAATTTCATGAAAATTTTATCATATATTTGATTATATTTGTTTAACAGTTATAAAAAATTTTTAATTTTTTTCACAATTAAAAACAACTTTAAAATTATTTTTCTCATAATTCATAAAAATCTAGATTTTTCAAAATTTAAATTTTTTTGTTAGTCAATTTTTTCCTAGATCTTAATTCAGATTTATTTCCAATTTTTTTCCAACATTTCCCCTATTTTTAATGTAATCAAGAGGGGAGAATTAGAGATAAGTTTAGGGAAGGGTACATTCTTTTTGTATTAAATGTTATGAATTTCAAATTATGTACTTACTATTTTATTGTTATTTATTTTTTAATTTACCCAAATTTAACTTAGTTTGCTCACATAAAAAAGGAAAAATTGTAAGTACCCACTGTTAGTTTTGATATGATCAACCAAGTCAAGTTAGATCTTATTGTTTTTTGATATCTTGTGTCTAAGTGTGCAGGAATTTAGAAGCGCGTGAAGTTGAGCAAAAGACACAGCTAGCGAGAAGGATGACACAGGAGAGAGTCAACGGACTCGGTGCGTCCGAGGGACGAGGCGATGCGAAAGAGTATGCCGACAGAAAAGAAGGAAGTGTTGGTGCAACCTTAGGTCAAGGTTGACCTGATTGACCCGACTCGAGTTGACCTGACTCGAGTTGTATTTTGATGTTTGACGAGAACAGAAGAGTTGTATTTTAATGGGAGATTGTTGGTGCAACCTTAGGTCAAGGTTGACCTGGTTGACCTGACTCGAGTTGACCTGACTCAAGTTGTATCTTGATGTTTGACAAGAATAGAAACTTGGGAGGTTGTGGGTGCAACCCTTGGTCAAGGTTGACCTGGTTGACCCGAGGTGAGTTGACTTGGCACGGAAAAGTCCAAGCAGGGAGCTTGGCACGGGAAAAGTCCAAGCAGGGAGCTTGGCACGGGAGAAAGTCCAAGTATGGAGACTTGGCACGGAGAAGTCCAAGTATGGGAACTTGGCAAGTGGAAGTCGGAGAGGGCTCGGTAGCTCGTTCTCCGGACTAGGTCAGAGAGGGCTCGGTAGCTCGTTCTCTGGACCGGAAGTGAAAGACGGAGAGGGCTCGGTAGCTCGTTCTCCGGACTAGGTCAGAGAGGGCTCGGTAGCTCGTTCTCTAGAGCGGATGGAAAATCGGTGAGTGAAGCTAGGTGAAAATCGTGGTGAGTGAAGCCAGGGAGAAGGGAAAGTCCCGTGAGTGAAGCCAGGCAGATTGGAAATCCTGGTGAGTGAAGCCAGGTGAAAACCCTAGTGAGTGAAGCTAGGTGAAAGTGAAAGTCCTGGTGAGTGAAGCCAGGCAGTTGGTGAAAGTCCTGGTGAGTGAAGCCAGGCAAGGGAAAGTCCTGGTGAGTGAAGCCAGGCAGTTGGGAAGTCCTGGTGAGTGAAGCCGGGCAAGGAAAAATCCAGATGGATCAAGGCTGATCGGACATCTGGTGTTGTGAAGGTCAAGTAGGTCAAGGGAGTGACCGGATACTTGGCACGAAGAGAAAAGTCTAAGTGGGTCAAAGGGATTGACCGGACACTTGGTAGGGAGTCTTAGCAGGTCAAGGGAGTGACCAGATGCTAAGCATGAGATACCAATAGGTCAAGGTTGACCGGATATTGGTTTGGAAGGCGTGGGACTTGGTTTGGGCAAAAACCAAGAGTTGGATCGATCAGTGGATCGATCCAGTGATACACTGGGTTATCTGATCGGTCTGGTGACCGATCAGTAACCAAACAGTATGCTACTGTATGTTATCTGATCGGTCTGCAGACCGATCAGAAAGCGAACAGAAGGCAAAGAGAAAAGGAGGGGATCGGTCTGTGGACCGATCCACATGCACCCTGATCGGTCCACAGACCGATCAGGAGACGATCAGAGAGTTCTCTGTGAAGAGTGCTGATCGGTCTGGGGACCGATCAGCATAGGTCCTGATCGGTCCCCAAGACCGATCAGGGAGGCCTCGGACCGATCAGGGTGGAGCCTGATCGGTCCAGGTATAGCCGTTATGAGTGACAACGGCTATCTCCGTCTTCTTCACTGTCTTCTTTGCAGTGCAGGTTATAAAAGGAGATCGAGGACTTCTACAGCAATTCTTCTTCTTCTTCCTCTCCTCAGCTGCTACCTCTTGCTTCTGTAAGAGCTTGCTGTTGCTGAGCTTTGCTGAGCTCTTCTTAGCTGAAGCTTCGCGTGAGCTTCCTCGGCTGGGGTCTCCAACAGTTGCTGCTGTATTTGGCCCGTGAAGTTGCTGCTTCATCAACAGCCGACGAGAAAGCAAGATTGTTTGTTTATACATTCATATTGTTGCTTCTTCTTGTGTATTCTTGTACTCCTATTCTTGCTGGTGCAAGAAAGATTGTGGCGAGGTTTCTCCACCCAGAAGGAGTATATATATTAGCCGGTTCTCCGGGGACTCATCCACCGACGGATTGATAGGCTTCGTCCACCTTACGGACACGCCGAGGAGTAGGAGTATATCTCCGAACCTCGTTACATCGACGCGTGTTGAGGTTTGATTTCTCCGCTTTCGTTTATATTATTTTTATTTCCGCTGCGCTAACTTGATTTGTAGAAAGAAACGCGAAATTGGGGTCGGCTATTCACACCCCCTCTCTAGCCGCATCCGAAGGTCTTATCAGGAAGTGCGCGACGTTTACGAGGGACGAGAAACCGGAGAGAAAGGATGCTTGAGAAGCCGAAAAATGGGTTCTGGTGATCCCTTATCCAAATGACCAAAATCACCTAGACGAGCGGAGCGGGAGCGGAAGACTCTGACAGAAAGTCAACGAGAAGTTGATTGTGGTTCGGGCACCCAGAGCTACTCCGGGTGCTTGGACCAGTTTGGTCCAACTAGGAGCACCTTGGCCAAGGTGCCACTATGCGAAGGCGGTCCAAGCGCCCGAAGCTGTTCCAGGCACCTAGACAAGATAAAATATTATCTTTCACCCGTTGCGTAGCCGTTGCGATATAGATAAAGTTTTATCCACACCCAAGTGCCCGAATCCCTTTGAGGCGCTCGGACTGTGCAACATCAATAACGGTCAGTTTCGACCAGTGGATTATAAATAGAGTTTTGGTCTTCTGCTTTCAGAATAACATACTTGGTACTTCAAGTTCTATTAAATTCTTTATTTCTGAGCGTCACTTTTGTGTACGAGGCTTCTCTACCTCTGACGTTTTGTTCGAGAAGGAGATTTTTCTACTGAATTTATTTTCCTTGGAATAACAATCCTCTGATTGTCAATAAAGTAAATCGTTACTTGTCTCCTACTTATTTTACTTTCATTCTGTTTAATTAAGTGTGTAATTGTGTTGAGCCTGATCTAATTGAGAAAGGTGTTTGTTTGTAATTGTGTAGGGCAATTTATCCCCTATTGTCAGTCCCAAGGAACCTACATTAACTTCTAGACATATTTCTTAGCTTATGATTCCTCTTAATAACTAATAACTAATAACTAAAATAAAAAAAATTAGTAGATCTGTTTCGTCCAAAATAAAAATGAGCTAGACTTATATAAATTTATAATAATGAAATCGATTCAATGATCAGATTATAAATTCATTCCACATCGTACCATATCGGAATTGGGTTACTTTCAATAATTTAAATCGAAGCAATTGATGTCCCGAACTTATATGATATGTCTTGTCATTGATGTCTCATCCGGACCTATATTACCCGTCTTATCTTTTGATTCTGGCAACTATGAGGTCTTCCAAACTTCGTACAAATAATTAGGGTGCGTTTGGTTCAAGTCATCATGTATAACCTTGGTTATGTGATTACTAGGTAATCACATAACTAAGATTATGGGGAATAAAACATAACCAATGTTGTTTGGTTCAACCTAGATAATGCAACAAAAACTTATTTGTTTGAAGGTTTTAATGAATACCCTAGTTTAATATTTTACCGTATTATCCTCAGTTACAAAACCAACTATACTAAATAATAATAATAATAATAATAATAATAATAATATTAATATTATTATTATTATTTATTTTTTTAATATTTTTTTACTTTTCTTTTTCCTGTATATTTTTTTATTTTTTTATGTTTTTTTTATTTTTTAATGTTTTTATATATTTTTTTATAGTATTTAAATTTTTATTTTTTTAATGCATTATCGTACTGCATGCCGAGAAAGATCTTGGGGAGATCAAAGACAAGTTTCATAAGAGGAAGAATGTTCCCCTTGAACATGCAGTGGCTAAGAAGACTTCTGGAGACAACGAGACCTTTCTTCTCGCTTTGTTGGGTGACTGATCTGCTCTTTCAGTGTTCTTGTGGGTCTAGTTTTGCTTTCAGAACTTGGTTGTGCTTGAGGCAAACTTTCTTTATCAGCATCTGTCTAGTGCTTGAAGAGTTTGGTTTGGTTTGCTAAATAATTTGGCATGTTTGCTGTTTGTCAGCTATGTTGTTGAGATGTTGCATGAACTAGCTCGATATAAGAATAAATCTTCATATCTTGTCTTCTTTTGCTTCTTAATGAACGAAACTTTGTTGTTTTTTATTGTACACAATTAGTCAATTACAATGTCTGAATTGTTACTGGTCCATCCAGTCTATTCTCTTTTTATAGCAGCCAAGTTCATATAGAAATGGCAGGCAATGCGAATATATATTTATTCACAATTAGTTTGTAAGACACATTTTCTTTTCCTTTTTCTTTTACAATAATAATACATACTGAGAACATTGATCCCATTTATATTTACAGCAAACGGAATTTGTAGTTTTTCACCAAGCTAAATGTTGTGCAACATGAAGAGTTTGTTCAACACCATAGGCGGCTAATGTAAAATGTATTATACAATCTGTAATACGATCAAACTAGGCATTAGCTCAATAGCTCAGCCTCATCTTCCACCATCTCCCAGTCATCATCAGAATGCTCCTTTTTATCGATGCGGTAATCCTCCTCGTCAATTGTGGTAGTTTTCTCATTTAGCACAGAATGATGTGTGCCTCCAGACAAGATATTCTTCTCAAAAGTGGAGCATTTTGAAGTGTTGTTAGGCATGCGCCCATCAACACTATCTTGCAGTAACAATACATCCTTGAAGGCATCAAATATTTCTCCACTGTGATCAGGTCAACAGTGTGTTAGATTGTGCATTTTCTATTGTACAACTGTAGAAGAATTGGTAAACCCAAAAGGTACGCAAAGATCAAAATTGCTGTCTAAAAGAACTATATATGCTATCAAAGAATAATTTTTTCCGCAATTAGACAGACTTACTATAGGTTATCGAGAGTGCGACCACGGTCCATCAAGAAATCCCACAACTGTAGCACAGTAACAGAAGAAAAGTAAGTAACTTCTAAATGAATCAGTTACAAATAAATCTCAGATTCTCTACTATGAACATTCCAAGTTTTATTAAAATATTTGATAAGCACATTTTTATATCCAGGATATGTGCTTAACCATGCTTAAAGACATTGGTATATAACAGAGTAATAAGGAATGCTATAATTAAAAACCCTCTGCATTGAAGTAAGTATATTACATTTTAACCCCCAAAAAAGGTAGAATAAATGAACCTGCAGAACAAACTATGAATCTGTTCTAGCTATTTTAAAACTATTAACAAAATCGATTCAGATTCAAATTTGTTATATGATATCATATAATTTTAATAACTTTAATAATCAAAAAGTATAATCAGATTAGCAACCTACAATAATTAATAAAAAAACATGAACTATTCAAATTAAGGAATATCAGGTTAGAGATAACATTAGCAACGCTAATAATACAAATTAGAAATAACATTGTACCTAGGTACTTAACGCGTTATTCATCTCAACCATAGGTTGCTATATCATGTTGGTGTTCTCTATTTCTAGTGGATATTAAATATGCAATTAATCATTATCCTTAGTTCCTAATTACCTTGGCATTCTTCTTTGATTCTTTCTGGATCTGACTTGCAAGTAGTTTCTCACAAAGTCCAGGATACTTCAAAGGTTGCCACCCATTATTCCCTTGGTACTGAAACATATGACGAAGAGAACATCTTAGGAAGAAGTGGATGTAAAATGTAACATAGATGATAATGGCACGTTAATGCATTATCTTATCTTACTATAATTTATTCTGGAAGAAGAACAATAATGACACGTTTACTAAAGGCAATCCAACAGTTCATACAAGCACAGAAGGAATAAATGAGGTAAGGCAACATCAATATGTGCACTTTTAGATAATCTATTTTGGGGCAGGACAATAGTTTTATACAAAATGTGATAAGAAAACTAAAAGGTTATTATCATACTATATTACAAACTATATCCGCACAACATAATAAGAATGTCTAATTTAGCCATTGTTGAATGTTGGAGCCAAGGTTCGTGGATCATACTGCACACTATTGATGGAACACACTTTGTATCACATGAAGCAACCAAAATACACACAAAAACAGAGTCAAAGAACAAAGAATAATAAAAAATGCTCCTTATTCTACTAAATGCACAATATTATATTGATTTGTTGATTGTAAACTCATAACTAAACATATCTAAAAAATCTTCCCTCGGTTGCTAACTTCGTGAACACAATAAACAAATAAAAGTTTATTTGATAATAGTAACAAAATTATTGGATGCACAAAGTTGTGAATCCAAAAAAAAGTTGGCAACAGCACCATAAGGATTGTCACATGGATGCACAAAGTTGGCAACAACCAAGGTAGACCCAACACATTAAGTTGATTAAAGTTCAATCCAATAACATCCAAGTTCAATCCAAAAAAAAAGATTCATCCAAGTTCAATCCAAACAAAAAGGTACATCCAAGTTCAATCCAAACAAAAAGTACATTCAAGTTCAAACCAAAGTATCAAAACATAAGTACCAAGAACCTAATAGCCTTATCATTGAGCTCATTTTGGATGGATCTCATTGAGCTGCTTTATCACATAATTTCTCCTAAATGCCTTTGGCATTACAAAGAAATTGTCAATCTTGTGTTCATCCTTGAGAATATGCTCTGCGACATCCATAATTTCTTGCTCAGAGAAATCAGAAAGTTCTATTAGCTCATCATATATCTTCATTTTTCTATCACCACTCTCGGTTTGTTTCTTGAAGTATGTGAAAATTCCCTTCATCTCCTCATTAGCCTCATTAACAGCAATAACATACTTGTGAATCTCTCCCACCAAGTCATCTAAAGCATCATCAGCCTTTCCTTTTCTCTTTCTAGTGGTTGGCTTCTTGTTTGATGGACAAATTGATGAATCCAGAGTCTCAGATTTCCTTATTGTTTGGTTGGCATCATTAGATTCTTCACCTTTGTAACTTTCAGCAAATATTTCTGCATTAGATGTGTCGACCTCTTCATCGCATAAATTTATCTCTTCTACTGCATCAGCAGGGGTTTCTGCATTAGCTCTTTTTGTGAAGAAATGTTAAAAGATATTTCCTTTGAGGTAAACATAACTAGGAGACATCTTAAGTTACTTTTCGCGTTTTACATTCATTAACATATTAGTTTGGTTTATTAATGATCAGCATTCAGAACCCTCCAACTAATAAACCTATATCCTCAGAACCCATTTCCTGAATCACTCTTCAATCAAAGGTTATAAAACTCTTGTCAGTAGACTAACACTACGCATCCAGAACACACTTCTTATCAATATGAGGAAACACATAACACCAAAAAAAAAAAACATCATCCAAATGACAATTGTCAGTACACAGTACAAAACGATGGTCGAAGGAAACTCAGAACCCTAACCTTATCGGCAGTGGAAGGCAGAAGAGGAACAAATGGAGTGCGTTTCGCTTCCTCTGCAGGGGAGGACAAGGACATGAGGCATGGACAACTAACCAAGACCCAGTTTTATGCAGTGTATAAAATCAGTTCAAATCGACCAAATCAGGATGCAACAATTGCTAAAAAAAACCCCGCTAGACGCCCTGAGCTTCGTGTGCGCGAGAGGGAGGATGTCGCGGACAACCGGTGCAGAGAAACGCTAAGATCAGTTCTAAGATCATACCTTTTCCAAGAAGCCGAGTGGGGATCGTCGACGAAAATGAGTACGCCGCTAGAAGGCCTGAGCTTCGTGTGCGCGAGAGGGAGGATGTCGCAGAGAACCGGCGCTAGGTCGCCGCGAGAGGGAAAAGGTCGTGCGTGTACGCGAGAGGAGAAGCGGCGAAAGGCTAGGGTTTTCGTGCTGTTCGCGAGAGGAGGAGCGGCGAAAGGTAGGGTTTCCGTCTCGTGTTCGCGAGAGGAGGAGCGGCGGGTTGGGTTTCACGTGTTCACTCGAGAGGGTTGGATTATATTGGAGGGGTTGATTGAAATTTGGTAAATCTATAAGGTTATTTATGTCTCAAAGGATAAATAACGAAGGATAATATTGTCTTAATTTTTTGGTTAACCAGGGAATCAAAGATAACCCCAGTTTTATGGGGTTTTCTGTTTCCGGACTATATGCCCAACTTGCTGATGTGTCAGGCATGTAGCATAACTTAGGAATCATAAATTACCAAAACCAAACAAGGTTTTGGTGGATAACCTTCGATGAATAACTAAGGTTATCAAAGATAACCTTGAACCAAACATGTCCTTAGAGTGCTTTTAGATGCTCTCTTGTCCATGCATTACATTATGAAAAAAAAGTATAATTCCACTGAAAGAATCATCACAATAAAATAAAAAATACCTACTTTTCCATCTTAACACGTAGTTCATTTTTGGTAGTATAGTTGTAGTTACCCTAAGTATTCTTACGGTAATTTTAAGAGTATATACCATAATTATCGTTCACAATTAATATTAATAAGGTTGTATCATAAATGAGCAGTACTGCATGCATGCAGATTATTCAACTACAATAATAGCAACGAAATATAATTTCTTTTGATTTTCTCCTTTCTTCACAGAGTCCTTTGCACCAGGCGAGCTAGAAACGGGTGCTTTATGCCCACAGTGAGGCCCGGTTCTTCGGCCAGCTCCACCTCCTTCCCCGCCACCTCCACCCACCGGAATCTCCACACCAAATTCGCCACCACGTACTGCAGCACCAGCATGGCCATGCCCATCCCTGGGCACAATCTCTTCCCGGCCCCGAACGGCATCATCTTGATTCCCCGAACCCCAGTCAAGTCCACTCCCTCTCCCTCCCCACCCTCCATAAATCTCTCCGGCCGGAACTCCATCGCCTCCTTCCACACCGCTTCGTCTCGCCCCATCTCGGCCACAGCGAAGTTCACCACTGCCCCCTCCGGGATCACGTACCCAGCCACCTCCCTCTCCTCCGCCACCGTGTGCGGCAGCAGAAGGTGCGCCGGCGGGTGCCGTCGCAGCCCTTCCAGCACCACCGCCTTCAGATACTCCATTTCTTTCACCTCTTCCTCCCCGATGATCGTTGATTTGTTAGCTCCCATCACACTCGCGATCTCCGCCACCAATTTGTCTTGCACGTGCGATTGCTTGACGAGATTGGCCATGATCCATTGCAACGCGGCGGAGGTGGTCTCAGTGCTCGCGTTGAGAAATTCCGAGCAGAGATTCACTATCTCCTCCTCGATCAGCCGACGTCGACGTACCTCCTCCTCGAGCTCGACGCAGAGGAGTGCATCGAGGTATGATGGCATACTTCTGCAACGAAGGACCGCAAGTTGATCCCGGCTGCGAGCTCGAATGATAGGAATTAAAAGATCATCGAGCCGCCTCCGGAGCCGGACCAACTGCACCCATCTCCTCCAGAACACCACCAACACAATCTTGGGCAGTAAATTGAAGACGCTGAGCTTAACTGCGAGGCTTATGATTCCGACTTGAGCCTCCCTCACCGCCCACAACGTACTCTCCTCGAGCTCCTCGCCGAAGCAGAGCAGCGAGAATAACCGAAACAGAGCCCGCGCGAATATCTCGCTGGGGCTGACTTCGTTCTCCCTGGCGGCGACGGAAGCCGAGGTGAGGTCGTCGACGAGTGCTTCGAGGGCCCACTGGCGCGCTCCCGGTAGGAGAGCCACGGAAGCGAAGGCTCGACGGAGGAGGCGCCAGTGAGGGCCGTAGTCGGTCATATTGACGGTGTGGACGTTGCTGCCGAGGGCGCGAGAGGTGCCGAGGGGCGGAGGACGGCGCGCAAAGGCGGAGCTCTGGTGGACCAATGCTGCCTGCGCGACGTGTCCTTCCATGATGAAGACGGCGGGTCGGCGGCCGATGTAGAGTGTGACAGTAGGGCCGTAGGCGGCTCGGAGATGAGTGAAGAGAGTGCCGATTCGTGAGAAAGAGGGTGGAAGCCAGAGAAGGTTGCCCACCAGAGGAAGGGGAGGAGGGCCTGGCGGCAATGATCTAACCTTCGCAGTTCCATTACATGGACGCGGAGTTAATACGAGTGTGATTAAGCAGTAGGAGAGCGGGATGAAGAGGAACAGCGAGAGGAAGAGGAAGCTCATGGCGTCTAAAAGATGATTCGCTCGCCTCTGCCAGCGCGTCCATGCAATATATCTTATTGTTAGGCAATAATAATGTTAGATGATTTTAATACGGCAACCGAAGGCCTATTTTACACAAGTTGTATACGATGACATCCATCTAGTGTTGATCTTGATTAAGATGTGTAAACCTCTATTATTATTATTTTTATTGTTATTATTGATATCGTGTATAAAGGAGGGTTATCTGTTAAGACCAGACAGTTAATAATCAAGAAGGCGTAATAGTCAATAGTTAAGGAGATGTGACAGTTAAAAATCAAGAGCACGTGACAGTCAACAGTCAAGGCAAGGCGGGAGTCAGACCGTCTCGCGTTATCGGCCGTATAATTCTTGATCGGGCACAGGCAAGGCAGGTCCCCAGATCTGAGACGTAAGACTCGGCCTGGACTAGTTCCTGACCTGTCCCTGACTGATCTGGTTTCCCCAATTCAGGCTCTGTAGATGATCCTGTTGCTTTTGTTAAGACAACTCCTGATCGGCTCTTCAATGGTCACATCGTGAAGAAGGAGTCCCTCGACATAGCTCATCCTCTTTATCAAGACTCAATCTTGGTGGTACCTTTGAATGGTCATTCTAAGTTGTCACGCCTCGAGAGAGTCCCTGTCCGAAAAAATTTCGACAGCATCTCCCCTGTACAGGTGACAATCTGAAACTCTTCTACATCCATAGTCATACACGGCCAACACGGCCGGAACATATGTATATAACAACAAATAAATAAGCAAACAATCACACCATCCACGCAGTTAAATAGTGAACTAAAACAAATGATAAGTAAACATCTCAAATCATCCTACTCAACTACACTCATAAAGCACAAAACCGATATCCTATTCAACTACACTCATAAAGCACAAAAACTCAACGACGCAAATAAAGTCAACTTACCTCTTCTGCCGTCCAGGCAGGCATGTAGAAGATCATATCGAATAAAAATCCATCAACAAGTAAAAATCCATACAAGATCCAAAGTATCAAAACAGAACAAGTCTAAACATAGTTTAATAAAGAAAAACCAAAAGACCAACAAACGTCCTCGTAGACTGCAGGAGACTAGCGACTAGAACTTTCCAGACAGCATCAACCTGAAAATAGCAACGGAGGAGGGTGTGAGTCCAACACTCAGCAGGTAACAACTGATATGCATAATAAAGAAAATAACAACCAACAGTAATCATGCGTACAGTCTCCTGATACAAGAAGGATAAATGCAACTGAAACAAGCAGGAGAAAATTGTACTAACCAGGACCAAGATATAAGTATAACAGGGTCGTCAGACCGAGAGGTATCAAAATCTTGTATGCATGTCAAACATATGCATCCATCCAAATGCAACATATAAGTGCAGCAAACACAATTAGAAAATGCATAAATGCATATGATGCCAATGATGGGTCCTGGTCACCCCGACGCCAGTCAGCCATCTCACACACGATGGTGAGACCGAGTGGGTAGGACTGTGACAACCGTGCACTCTGATATCACTACTCCTGATGAGTGACCGAGTGGATGGGATGCTGTCGGAGTACACCTATCCTCCTACCCCAAATCATAAGTGGGGGAGCACAATGCTCTCATCTCCGGGTACACGATGACTGGGAGGAATCTCTACCGGCTACCACGCTGCGTCGCACTGCCCATGAGCGGACCATCGGAGCCTAACAAAGTCCAACTGTCTGTCGGCTACCACGCTGCTACACTAAACCAGCGGAGCCTAACAAAGCAGAACTGTTTGCCGACTACCACACTGAGTCACCAGACCAACGGAGCCTAACAGCAGAACTGTCACACACCTGCCTGACATACCACTAACCCATGAGTGGTGGTGGTGTGCAGATCCATGTAACTGGCGATGTGCTCAATAATAATGGAGCTGACTATCGCACAGCATGCAATCATGCGAGATGATGGATGACACTAAGCATGACAATATCCTGAACCAATCCATATATATAATGTGTACCCTACAATAAGTTGACCTAATCAATGGTCTAGGTACACAGGTCGGATAAGGAATTAAAATCCTAGGTCCTGAACATAATAACAAAAACATGGTTGTGTCACTACCCCTATAAGCATGTATAATCAGGTAGGTACTAACATGAAGTGCATAACAAATAAACAAGCAAGCATATAATAGATCAGGTAGTGACCAACCGAAGTAGATAAGAAATACAATCATTGCTATTTGTTAAAAATATTACTATGCATATCAAATGACATAAAGTCAAAGTACCCGCCTCCAATCGAAAAGATCAATCCGGCCCAACTCGGACGTCGAGATGCTCGTCTCGTGTCAAAATCCTAAGTCACCAATATATACATTTTATTTATCTAAAATTCAAAGAAATGGCTAAATAAAATCCTTAAGGCTAAATTAGGGTAAAACCCTAATCAACCTAACCATAGAGTATAATTCACCTATAACAAAATTGATCATACCTAACGAATATCTAGTTCGAAACATGAACTATAATTTACCACGTATCAAGAGCGTGCCAACCCAATCCACACACCAAACCCTTACCTCACGGCTGCTGGAGCAAGATTCTGTTGGAGAACTTCTCTGCTGGAAACAGAGGTTGTTGCTTGAGCAGGAATCCACCGACTGGTCCAAGCAAGATCATGAACTGAGATCAATATCAGAGATCAAGCCACAACCCTAAGTCCACACCACACATCTTACCTCCAAAACCAACTAAGGCTCGGCTAAACCTGGTGGTCTGCGACAGTGAGGTGCAGAGGTGCAGCGGCGGCTGTGAACCCAAAACTAGGGCATGAAAGGGGGCAGATCAGGAGAGACCAGTGAGGGGTGCTATGCCGGGATGCGTCCGTGCGGAGGTGGCCGAGGAAGAGAGGGGAAACGAGCGGCGTCGTCGAGTGGAGGACGAAGGGATCCGGAGAAGGGCTCGGCCGGTGGTGGCTTGAGCGTTGCAGAGGTCAGAGGGAAGGTGGAACCCGTCGACAAGGTGGCGATCGGCGCTGGGGTTCTTGTGGCCAGTGATCTGTGTCGACGCGCAGATCCGAAGAGGGGAAGGACAAGCAAGAGCTTGGTCAGCATAGCGAGAGAGTGAGGGAGGAAGGATCGGGAGTGTGAAGAAGAGAAGGAAGGGGATCGACAAACCCTCGGCCGCGACTTTAATCGCGAGGAAACCGTCGTGTGCGGCGGTTAGGGTAGATCTGCATCGGGGACGGCTCAGCGCGAGTAGACGTCCAGTGAGGGGCTCGGGCACGCGGGGGCACGCGAGGAGGAAATGAAACGGAGGAAAGAAATAAAGGAAATAAAAAGAAAAGAAAAAGAAAATAGGAAAAGAAAAATAAAACTTTTCCTCGTTCAGTGGGGTAGCCTAAACAGGTTTTTCCCGGGGCCCAGTTTTCATCCCCTTAAACCCGTCCATACGAGCTCCGAAAAATTTCCGAAAAATTCCAAAAAATTACGTTTAGGTGATTCGCCCATTTTCAGTATTTTACATTCTCCCCCACTAATAAAAATTTGGTCCCCAAATTTCGTGTCTACCATCAGCAAGTACTAACAACAGATAGAAAGCATAAATGCTAAACGGAAAATAACTCATATATCTCAAGTGAAAAGATGGGGATATCGAGCTCGGATCGTATCCTCGAGCTCCCAAGTAGCCTCCTCGTCTGAATGATGCCGTCATCCGACTTTAACCAGTCGGATAGTCTTGTTCCACAACTGACGCTCCTTCCGGTCCAGAATCCGTACCGGAACCTCCTCATAAGTGACGTCAGGATGAACGGGAACTGAGATATCTGTCAACACATGTGTCGGGTCGGGAATGTATCTCCTCAACATGGATACGTGGAATACATCGTGGATGTCTGCCAGGGACGGTGGTAGTGCCAACCTGTAAGCTACTGCTCCAATCCTCTCTAGGATCTGGAAAGGGCCAATGTATCGCGGAGCTAGCTTACCTCTGAGGCCAAATCTCTTCACCCCTTTCGTGGATGAAACTCGCAGAAAAACATGATCACTAATAGAGAACTCCAAAGGTCTGTGTCTCCAATCAGCATAACTCTTCTGGCGATCCTGCGCTGCTGACATCCTCCGTCTGATAGTACGGACCAACTCTGTCTCCTGCTGAGCTCTATGAGGTCCCAACAGCTGGGCCTCCCCAACCTCATCCCATAGGATGGGTGTCCGACAAGGCCTACCATACAACGCTTCAAACGGTGCCATCTGGATAGCCGAATGAAAGCTGTTGTTGTAGGCGAACTCTACCAATGGCAAATGGTCCTCCCAACTGCCTCCAAAATCTAATACACATGACCTCAGTAAGTCCTCTAGAGTCTGAATGGTCCGCTCTGACTGTCCATCTGTCTGCGGATGGAAAGCTGTACTGAAACGGAGCTGAGTGCCCAATGCCTGCTGCAGACTCTGCCAGAATCAAGACGTGAACCGGGGGTCTCTATCCGAAATAATAGTCAAAGGGACACCATGTAATCTGATGATCTCCCGGCAATACAAATCTGTTAATCGATCCAGGGAATCAGTCTTTCGGATCGCTAAGAAGTGCGCGGATTTGGTTAATCGATCAACGATTACCCAAATCACGTCATGGCCTCGTCGTGCCCTCGGCAAACCCACCGCAAAGTCCATGGTAATGTGTTCCCATTTCGACTCGGGAATAGGAATCCGCTGAAGTAAGCCGGCAGGTCTCTGGTGCTCGGCCTTCACCTGCTGACAGACAAGACATCTTGCTACAAATTCCGCGATGTCTTTCTTCATACCGTTCCACCAGTAGGAACTGTTGGTGAGGTTAGCACTAACGATTTAACCCAGGTTTTGATGAATGACAAATCAGGTTAAGTTAGTTTGTTGTTGTCTGACACTTTGATCGAGTGTGCAGGAGAAGTCCAGACAGGTCGACGGGCTGACAGGATGTCTGGCACGAAGCCCAGCTAGGTCGATGGGCTGACCGGATAGCTGGCACGTAGTCCAAGCGGGTCGACGGGCTGACCGGACGCTTAGGCACGAAGTCCAGCTAGGTCGACGGGCTGACCGGATAGCTGGCACGAAGTCCAGACGGGTCGACGGGCTGACCGGACGTCTGACAGGTAAGTAAGGTAAGTCACTGGAGGGGAGTGACTGCGCGAGGACGCGCCGTGAAGGGAACATTAGGCGTCGATCCGCTTAGATCCATTTCGGATATCTAAGTCGAGATCGTGCCTAGATTCCGATCTCGGAAAGACGAATCTAAGTCATACTCTTTGCTAATTCATACTCACTTTGCTTTTGCTAACAACTGTTACAGGTAAATTTGCCTCCGGACTAACGCTTGTCTTGCAGTGACCTGAGGAATGGGTCAGCGCCAAGGATCCGGCGCCGGAGGCAAACTTCATCCAAACTCGCTCCGCCACGGAGCATCTCGGTTTGAGCAGTTACATTCCGTGCGCCGAAGGAATCCAGCCCGAGCAACATATAAAGAAGCCTCAGGGGAGCTTCAAAATCAACCTTTCACATCGAGAACTCGAGATTACTCGCCTCCGCTCACGCCCAACGACGCTCACAAAGCTCCGACAACACGATCCCGCTCTTTTAAATTCCTTGTCTGTCGGTACAGCTTTGTTTTTTTTTTCATTAGCATCTTTTTGTACTTAAATTGTAATTATCCGAATTGCTAGTGAATTGCCCAACGAAAGTACTCAAGGAGTACGGGCCTTCGAGTAGGAGTCGTGACAGGCTCCGAACGAAGTAAAAAACCTTGTGTCTAATTTACTTTTCCGCTGCGCTTATACTCGATATTTTCGAATCGATATTCACCCCCCCTCTATCGAATCTAACGGTCCTACAAGTGGTATCAGAGCAGGTACCGCTCTGATTTGGTGCAACCACCAATCAGACTGGGGGTGAATTTTTTTTTTCTTTTTCTTTTTCCGGTCTTCAGTTTTACACTTAATTCCAAACTGGTTTATCATTTTTTTTAATATTTTTTTGTTGCAATTAAATCTAAATTGGTGCAACACCAATCTAGATTTTTCTACTATTTTTTTCTGCCCACACTACTAATCCAAGACCAAGTCTTGGGATATTTTTTGGTTATTTACTTGTGCACAGGATGTCCCAACAAGAAGGCTTCAGCACAGTACGACCTCCACTCTTCAACGGGGACGATTTTCCGTACTGGAAGAAGCGCATGGAGGTTTACCTCAAAACAGACTTCGACCAATGGATGAGCGTTACGAGACCCTACAAAATTCCAGCAGACACCTCAGGGAATATACTGGATGCTGAAGACTGGACAGCATATTTGAAGAAAAAGGCGTCAACAGAAAATAAAGCGATCAACACTCTACAGTGCGGACTAACAAGAGAAGAACTGAACAGAGTCGGTCCACATAAAAACGCTAAAGAGCTGTGAGACAAATTGATCGAGCTACATGAGGGAACGAGCGACGCCAAGGTAACAAAACGAGACCTGTTTTTAAATAAAATTTTTAATATAAAAATACAGGAAGGTGAAACGGCGAATCAGCTTCACGCGAGGATCAAGGACATCCTCAACGGGCTTCATGCGATAGGCCACCAAATGGAAAATAGAGACTTAATAAGGTACGCATTAAATGCTTTTCCACGTAATAGTTTGTGGGCATCAATTGTAGATGCCTACAAAATTTCTAAAAATCTTTCTAAGTTAAAATTAGACGAGCTTTTCTGTGAATTAGAATTACATGAACAAACTAATGCTGGAGCCGAGAAAGGTATAGCTTTATTTGCAGGTTCCTCCAAAGAGAAGAAGAGCAAACCTGAATATGAAGAAGATTCTGACCAAGACTCAAGAACACCGTGAACTTGGTAAGAAAAATGTTCACCAGAGAAAAAGAGCTTCAGCAAATCAAAAGATCAGCTCTCCCTTAGAACAAAGGAACGTGACTTGCTTGGTTGCAATAAAAGGGACACTACAAGAACGAATGCCCAAAACTCAAGTTCGACAAACCAAGCCAAACAAAAGAAGGCCCTCAAAGCAACGTGGGACGACTCCTGACGAATCGAGGAAGAAGAGAAACATCGAGACACCTCGCGATGGCTCATGAAATGTAAGACAGCAGTCAAGATGAAGACGGTCCGAACTCAAACAAGCCACGAGTCCGCATTGCTTCCAAGGCTCGAATGAGATATATTTTAATTTAAACAAATTTTTTTTTAGAATTATTTCCTGTTTAAATAGTAAATTAATTAAACTAGAAAATGAAAACAAATCACTTCTTGAGGAAAATCAAAACCTCAAAGAACAAATAAAAAATTCAAATCCAACTCAAGATCTAACACTTGAGGAGGAGAATTTATCATTAAAAAATGAAATAAACAATTTAAAAGAGATGTTAGAAAAATTCACAACAAGATCAAAAAATCTAGACTTAATCCTAAATAATCAAAAAGCATGCTATAATAAAACCGGACTAGGATATAAGTCGAATTCAAATAAAACCTTCAAATCATTAATAACCCAATACAAATCAACCAATCTAGCTTGGGTTCCAAAAGCGTGCTTAACCACGCAAATAGGACTTAATCAATATTATATACCTAAAGAAAAAAAATACATTATATAAAATCGAATAAACCAAACCAAAATCCAAAATACAAACCTAAATCAAATTCAAAATTTAAACACTTTAAAAATCAACAAAATTATCACCAAGTAATCATAACTATAAAAGGAATCGACACAAACCTAAATCCAAAATTTAAATTAATGGCCAATAATTCAGGGGGAGGCTCCAGAATAGCTAGCACCTCCAAAACTAACTTACCCGACAGGGTAACCTAAAACAAACTAACCCGGAAGGGTAATTAGGATTAGAGACCAAGTTTAACTTGAATCATGGTACTGGTGAAGTTTTTGGATGATAGTACGTTAGGGAAACTTGGGCATCGCATGTCTAGAAAGATATGGTTTCGATCTGGTGCATTTGGCCAAGTGGAACTGACCGAAGCTACCCTTAAATGAATCCTAACCAGTTAGACCAAGATTTAGTACTAAGCTCCGTGGATAGGACTATTCGGAAAACCTCGAAAGGTTGGTTACTACTAATGACGTCCATGTGACTCACCAAGCTTAGAAGTTTATCCGAAGAATGCCTATCTGTGGAGACCAAAGCTAAATCTGAATCTAACACAAGTTAAACCAAAACTCCATAATTAAAAATCCAATTTCATCTCACAAAATCATAGGATTCCCTGATTGATAATATAGATCGGGTGAGATGAATAAGGCTTAAATTTGTTAACTCAAAAAATTAATTTCAAAATTTTAAACTTAAAAATTAATTTCAAAATTTTAATTTTAAACTTCAAAATTAGTTTCAAAATTTTAATTTTAAACTTAAAAATTAATTTCAAAATTTTAATTTTAAACTTCAAAATTAATTTCAAAATTTTAAATTTTAAACTTAAAAGTTAATTTCAAAATTCTAATTTTAAACTTAAAAAAATTAATTTTAATTTTAAACTTAAAAATTAATTTCAAAATTTTAAATTTTAAACTTAAAAATTAATTTCAAAATTTTAATTTTAAACTTAAAAATTAATTTCAAAATTTTAAATTTTAAACTTAAAAATTAATTTCAAAATTTTAATTTTAAACTTAAAAATTAATTTCAAAATTTTAATTTTAAACTTAAAAATTAATTTCAAACTTAAAAATTAATTTCAAACTTAAAAATTAATTTCAAAATTTTAATTTTAAACTTAAAAATTAATTTCAAAAATTTAAATTTTAAACTTAAAAAATTAATTTCAATTTTAAACTTAAAAATTAATTTCAATTTTAAACTTAAAGATTAATTTCAAAATTTTAATTTTAAACTTAAAAATTAATTTCAAAATTTTAACTTTAAACTTAAAAATTAATTTCAAAATTTTAATTTTAAACTTAAAAATTAATTTCAAAATTTCAATTTCAAACTTAAAACTCACTTTAATTTTAAAACTTAACTTTAATAGTGTCTGCTCAAAAATAAAAAGACTAACGTTAAATCCCATTTACTGTAGGAAACCAAGTGGATTTTGGACAGTGGTTGCTCCAAACATATGACTGGAGATCACACCAAGTTCACTCAACTCACTTACAAAAGCTTAGGAACTGTTGCCTTTGGAAACAACGACAAACTCAAGGTAATTGGTATAGGTAATATTGAATTAAAAATAGACTTTATAATTACAAATGTTTTACTTGTTGAAAATTTTAAATATAATCTTCTAAGTATAAGTCAATTGTGTGATACTAGGTATAAGGTTAAATTTCTATCCACAAAGTGTTTAATCAAACATCTAGACAATCCTACCATAAGCCTAAAAGGTTTTAGAAAAGACAACATCTATGCCATCAACTTAACCACTTCTTCCATTAAGTGCTATTTAACACAAAAAGAAGAAACTTGGTTATGGCATAGAAGGATGTCTCACACCAACTTTAGAAATATAAGTAAACTAAATGGACTTGTGAGAGACTTACCAAAATTACCTAACTTAGATTCAATAATATGTAATGCTTGTCAACAAGGTAAACAAACTAAATCCACTCACAAACAAACAAATCAGCCACAAACTAACTCAATATTAGAACTTCTACATTTAGACCTTTTTGACTCCCATGGAGTCAAATCTATAAATGGAAACTTATATTGTTTAGTAATTATAGATGATTATTCTAGATTTACTTGGGTAAAATTCTTAAAACATAAAGATGAAACTTTTGAAATCTTTATAAATTTCTGCAAACAAATTGAAAACGAAAAAGATATTAAAATTAAAAGAATTATGAGTGACAATGGGGGAGAATTTAAAAATCATAATTTTAACAAATTCTGTCTTGAAAATGGCTACCATCACGAATTTTCATGTCCTAAAACCCCCCAACAAAATGGAATTGTAGAAAGAAAAAATAGAACCTTACTAGAAGCCTCTAGAACCATGTTAAATGAATATAACCTACCTAAATATTTCTGGGCAGAAGCTGTTAGCACAGCCTGCTATGTGCAAAATAGAACAACATTAAATAAAAGACATAATAAAACCTTCTTTGAAATATTTTATAACAAACAACCTAACATAAAATATTTTAAAGTATTTGGGTGTCCAACATTCATCCTAAATACTAGAGAACACTTAGGAAAATTCACCTCTAAAGTAGAAAATGAAAATTTTGTAGGATATTCTCTAAACAGTAGGGGTTACAGAATATATAATAAAATAACGCTAAAAATCGAGGAAACCACAAATGTAAAATTTGAAGAAACCCAAGGACAAACTCAACTTCAACCTACTGAAATTAATAATTCTGAAGAAATCAATCAATCCCTAGACTATGAAGAAGATGAACACACTCAAGAAAATGAACCCCCTAGAACTATAAGAGTAAATCCTAACCATCCAACTGATCAAATAATTGGTGACCCAGACTTGAGAGTTCAAACCAGATCATCCTTTAGAAACCTAAGTCAAATTTCTCTAATTTCAAAAATTGAACCCAAAATTGTGGATGAATCCCTACTAGACCCAGACTGGATTATAGCTATGCAAGAAGAACTAGCCCAATTTGAGCGTAATGAAGTTTGGGACCTAGTACCACCACCTAAGAATAAGAAAATAATAGAAACAAAATGGGTATTCAGAAACAAGTTAAGTGAAACTGGGGAAATTACTAGAAATAAAGCTAGGCTAGTTGCCAAAGGGTTTAGTCAGGTTGAAGGACTTGACTATGATGAAACTTATGCCCCAGTAGCCAGATTAGAATCCATTAGAATGTTACTAAGTTATGCAGCCTACAAGGGATTTAAACTATACCAAATGGATGTTAAGTCTGCTTTTCTTAATAGACTAATTAAAGAAGAAGTTTATGTAGGCCAGCCTCCTGGGTTTGAAAGTCTAGAACACCCTGATTATGTTTTTAAGTTAAAGAAAGCATTATATGGACTTAAACAAGCACCCAGGGCATGGTATGAAAGGCTAACATCGTACTTAACATCTAAAGGATTCAACCAAGGTCAAATTGACCCAACCTTGTTTGTTAAATCATTAAATACAGACATATTTATTGCACAAATATACGTAGATGATATAATATTTGGTTCAACAAATTCAAAATTTTTAGAAGAATTTATTAATCTAATGGAAAAAGAATTTGAAATGAGCTTAGTAGGAAAATTAACTTATTTCTTAGGATTACAAATCAAACAAACAAATGAAGGAAATTATATTTATCAACATAAATACACTAAAGACTTACTTAAAAAATTCGGAATGGAAAATACAAATGAAATAAAAACACCTATGGCAGTAAACACAATCTTAAACAATGACCCAAGTGGAAAACCAATTGACTTAAAATATTATAGGAGTGCAATAGGAAGCCTACTGTACTTAACTGCAAGTCGACCTGATATTTTATTTGCAGTTAGTATGTGTGCTAGATACCAAACTTGTGCTAAGGAATCTCATTTGACACAAGTTAAAAGAATTTTTAGATATCTTAAGGGAACAACGAATGTAGGAATTTGGTAACCTAGGACGAATAATTTTGAACTAATAGGGTATTCTGACTCAGATTATGCTGGATGTAAATTAGACCGCAAAAGTACAAGTGGTGGATGCCAATTATTAGGTTCATCACTTGTCAGCTGGTTTAGTAGAAAGCAACATTGTGTTGCTCTATCCACAACTGAGTCAGAATACATAGCTATAGGCGAATGCGTTGCACAATTATTATGGATGATGCATACTCTAAAAGATTTCAACTTAAACATCACAAATGTAAAAGTATTAATTGACAATATAAGTTCAATTAACTTAACCAAGAACCCTGTGCATCATTCAAGAACCAAACATATTGAAATTAGGCACCACTTTATCAGGGATCATG
The DNA here is from genome assembly GCF_018446385.1 of Zingiber officinale. Taxonomy (NCBI): domain Eukaryota; kingdom Viridiplantae; phylum Streptophyta; class Magnoliopsida; order Zingiberales; family Zingiberaceae; genus Zingiber; species Zingiber officinale. The sequence continues at coordinate 98,858,863 of NC_056003.1, read as the reverse complement.
TTACTAAAGGTGATATTGAACTCAAGTACATTGAGTCCAAATCAAATTTAGATGACATTTTCACAAAACCACTCCCTGAAAGTGAATTTAGCAACTTACGTCAAAAATTAGGGATGTGCTTAATAGACTAGGATCTTTCAAAAATATTTTCAAAAATTGTTTTCAAATTATAAGTTAAACCTGTTTGTTTTCAAAACTTTCCATTTTTAGATTTTCAAAAACACTTTTAGCCTTAGACTAGTTCAAAATCCTTAGAGAACATGCACCCACAGGACTAGTTTTGAGCATCTCACCAACACCTTAGGTTTACCTTGCTTGTGTTTGACAAACATAGAAAGGGGTGAGATGCATAGGCCAACTGTCTGGACTTAAGATGCTTATTTCAGTGCATCAGCATAAGTCTGGACGTTAAATGCAAATCAGACATTAATCAGATTAAGTTCATCAGTCAAGTCAAACACTGACTGCTTATAATCAACTTAATCTGACTAACCAAGTGAAAGCTACTATCTTCTGATAGTTAGTTAGTACCTAATTGGTTAGACAGTTGTGTAATTTTAAGTGTCAAGTTCAGGGGGAGAAATTAATTAAAATTTTGTATGTTTTTGTACATCTATTTTAAAACTAACTTATTTTTGAACACCAGTCTTCAAAAAGGTTAAAATTCAACTGAGTGTTTTGGAAGTTTAAAAATCCCACTTAATCTTTGAACTTGATTTTAAAGTTGAAAATTATTACAAATCTAAACTTATTCAGTTTTGTAACATATGCTTGAAACTTAAACTTTCCAAACTTAGCTTTTATCAAATTATCCTTAACAATTTATTTTGGATAAAATTTTTACTTGTCTTTTGAAAAATTAAAAATTTTGCTTTGTTTTAAAAAAAATCAAATTTGAAAATTGGAATTTGAAAAGTAGAAATTACCTTTTGACAAGTAAATGTTACTTAAACTTGAAAAGTAAATTTGAAAAATCGGATTTGAAAAATTTTACACATTTGAAAAGTTAAACTTGATTAACTTTAAACCTATACTTTTTTTTGTCTCCCCCAAGTCAACTTGACTATTTTTTTAACTTGCTGTTAAAAATTATACTTTTATCAGTATGTTTGAATTTTTGAACTAAACTTTTTATTACTCTACACTATGCTTGTTTACCCCTACTTATTTTTTGATGAATGCCAAAGGGGGAGGGTTAGGTGGTTAAGTTAGCTAAACCAATTTGAAAATACAAACTAACTTTAAAACCACATAAATGCATGTTGTTTCTTCCATATGTTTTCACTAACTTAACCAGGTTGTCATTCCATCAAAAAGGGGGAGATTGTTGGTGCGGTTAGCACTAACGATTTAACCCAGGTTTTGATGAATGACAAATCAGGTTAAGTTAGTTTGTTGTTGTCTAACACTTTGATCGAGTGTGCAGGAGAAGTCCAGACAGGTCGACGAGCTGACCGGATGTCTGGCACGAAGCCCATCTAGGTCGACGGGCTGACCGGATAGCTGGCACGAAGTCCAAGCGGGTCGACGGGCTGACCGGACGCTTAGGCACGAAGTCCAGCTAGGTCGACGGGCTGACCGGATAGCTGGCGAGAAGTCCAAGCGGGTCGACGGGCTGACCGGACGCTTGGCAAGAAGTCCAGCTAGGTCGACGGGCTGACCGGATAGCTGGCACGAAGTCCAGACGGGTCGACGGGCGGAGTGAGTCGGCAGGTAAGTAAGGTAAGTCACCGGAGGGGAGTGACTGCGAGGTTCTCGTGAAGGGAACATTAGGCGTCGATCTGCTTAGATCCATTTCGGATATCTAAGTCGAGATCGTGACTAGATTCCGATCTCGAAAGGACGGAATCTAAGTCATACTCCTTTTGCTAATTCATATTCACTTTGCTTTTGCTAACAACTGCGGTTGGGTAAATTTGCCTCCGGACTAACGTTTGTCTTGCAGACGGATTCAGCGGGGTCCGGCGCCGAAGGAACCGGCACTCGAGTCCGGCGCCGAAAGGATCCGGCCCGGAGGCAAACTTCATCCAAACTCGCGCGTCGCCACGTGGAGCATCTCGGTTTGAGCAGCTACGTCACATTCCAGGCGCCCTGAAGGAATCCAGGCGCCCGGAGCAACATATAAAAGAAGCCCCAGGCAAGAGCTTCAAAATCAACCTTTCACATCTGAGAACTCTGAGATTACTCGCTCTGCTGCTCTGCGCTCCAACGACGCTCACAAAGCTCCGACGACACGATCCCGCTCTTTTAAATTCCTTGTCTGTCGGTACAGCTTTGTTTTTCTTTTCATTAGCATCTTTTTGTACTTAAATTGTAATTATCCAAATTGCTAGTGAATTACCCAACGAAAGTACTCAAGGAGTACGAGCCTTCGAGTAGGAGTCGTCACAGGCTCCGAATGAAGTAAAAAACCTTGTGTCTACTTTACTTTTCCGCTGCGCTTATACTCGATATTTTCGAATCGATATTCACCCCCCCTCTATCGAATCTAACGGTCCTACAAGAACGTCTCAAATCTTGATACATGCGGATCCCGTCCGGGTGGATCGCAAATCGAGAGCGATGAGCCTCTTGAAGTAGCTCCTGCAAGACCGGGTGAGACTTTGGTATGCACAATCTGCCTCAGTAGTATATAATACCCTCCTCATCTCATGTGAACTAGGTCTGCTGCCCGGAAGCTATCTGGCTGCCAATAAACTACAAATGCTGATCACCGGCCTGGGCCTCTCAGATCCTCGTCCTGATCGACGACTGAGCAACCATGGTAACCAGAATACCCTGCTCTGTCTGTCCCTGCTCCTGAAGGCCTAACTCAGAGAAACCCTGAATTAAGTCTATGACTGAAGCCCGGTGGAAAGCCAAAGTCCCTCTGGACTTCTTGCTGAGCGCATCGGCAACCACATTAGCTTTCCCAGGGTGGTAGCTAATGGTACAATCATAATCCTTTAGGAACTCCATCCATCTCCTCTGTCGGAGATTAAGCTCCTTCTGGGTAAAAATATATTTGAGACTCTTATGATAAGTGAGAATCTCAAATGTAATGCCGTACAAATGATGCCGCTAAAGCTTCAGAGCAAAAATGATGGCAGCTAGCTCCATATCATGAACTGGGTAGTTCTTCTCATGCTCCTTCAACAATCGAGAAGCATAGGAGACTACCCTGCCGTGCTGCATCAGAAAAACGCCCAAACCCTGAAGAGACGCGTTAGTGTAGAGTACAAATCCATCCTCTCCTGAAGGTAAAACCAAAACTGGAGTCGACACCAAACCCTCAAAGCTGGTCTCTCAATCCTCGGACCACGTGAACTTCACGCCTTTCCTAGTAAGGCGTGTCAGCAGCATAGCAATACGCAAGAAACCCTCGACAAAACATCGGTAATATCCGGCCAGTCCCAGAAAACTACGGATCTCCTGAACGGACTTCGGCTGCTCCCAGCTGGTGATAGCCTCGATCTTCTGAGGGTCTACTGAAATACCTCTTCTAGAGACCACGTGTCCCAGAAAACCGACTGAAGGTAGCCAGAAGGCACACTTGCTGAACTTCGCATATAGCTGATGTCGTCGAAAAGTCTCCAAGACTATGTGAAGATGCTGTGCATGTTCCTCCTCGGAACGCGAGTAGATCAATATGTCATCGATGAAAATGACAACGAACTGATCTAGATACTCCTGAAAGATGCGGTTCATCAAATCCATAAACACCGCTGGAGCATTGGTAAGCCCAAATGGCATTACCAAAAACTCATAATGACCGTATTTGGTACGGAATGCTGTCTTCTGAATATCAGATTCTCTGACTCTCAGCTGATGATATCCGGACCGCAGATCAATCTTAGAATACATTGATGTACCTCTGAGCTGATCAAACAAATCCTCGATCCACGATAAGGGGTACTTATTTCTGAAGGTCACTGCATTTAGCTGTCTGTAGTCAATGCACAACCTCAGTGTACCATCCTTTTTCTTGACAAATAATACTGGAGAACCCCATGGTGAAGCACTAGGGTGTATAAATCCCCTGTCTAAAAGCTCCTGGAGTTGAACCTTCAGTTCGTTCAACTCTTTTGGTGTCATACGATAAGGAGCTTTCGATGTCAGTGCGGTCCCTGGAATCAACTCAATAGCAAACTCCACTTGCCTTCGGGGAGGCAAACCTGGTAGCTCCTCTGGAAATACATCCGGATACTCTCGGACTACGGGAACGTCGGAGAGTTGAGAACTACTACCTTCTTCAGTATGAATCAAGGATAACAGAAAACCCTAACAGCCATGTAACAGTAGCTTCTGAGCCTGAATCGCTGAAATAGTCGATATGCCGTCGTCTCTGATGCTAGTGAAATTCCACGAGGGTTGGTTCGAAGGCCGGAATGTGACTACCCTCGTCTGGAAATCAATAGTAGCATGATATGCTGACATCCAATCCATGCCTAGAATGATATCGAACTCAACAATCTCCAGTACTAGAAGATCTATCGTAAGTATCATGTTGCCAAAGTCTAACGGGCAACCTCTGACCTCCTGGGTGACATTCAATGTATCACCGGACGGTAGAGAGATGGTCAGTCGCTGCAGTCTAATAGTGGGTAATCTACCAATCTCCTGCATAAAAGTACGAGATATAAAAGAATGAGAGCTACCAGTATCTATCAGTATATATGCAGATAAGGCATAAATAAAAATCGTATCGCGGAAAATGGATCCGTCGGCTCGCTGCGCATCCTCTCTGGTGACCGCATGAATACGCCCAGTCTTTGGCGGAGGAAGAGGTGGTAACGCTGCCTGCGACTGCTGCGTCTGGGCAGGGGCTTGCCACTGAGGCGGTGCTAGATACTGTGCCAGAGAAGTCTGAGAGGGCGGCGACTGATACTGTACCGATGGCTGGGACTGCGTCTGATACTGAGCATGTGGCTGGGGCTGCGACGGGTACTGGATTAGGGGCTGAGGCTGCAACTGATACTGCCCCTAAGTCAGGTAATGAGGTCCCGGAACGGAGCTCTGGGGTACTATGGGAGTACTAGGGTACTCTTGTCCGAGCATGCCAAATGTAGCTGCTGCAGGGGGGTCGAACATCTGCTGACTCTACGAAGATTTGGCTCTCCGCCCTCCTCGATAAGTTCCAGACTGATTGAGCTGTCATCCATGACCAGACCCTCCGGAAGCCATATGCTGAGTATTCAGTGGACAATCTCGGCTCTGGTGCCCAGACAGTTTGCAATAAAAGCAAACTGACTGTCCCAGAGAGCAGGCTGGGGTGATGAGATCTCTGGACCCACATCTGAAACAGCGAATGTTGCTGGCAAGTTGTTTCCGATTCGGCTGAGGAGACCGGAAACGTCTTGAGGAAGACTGCCCTGACTTCTGAGGCCTACGAAATACCCCAGACGTACCCTGACCAAACCGACTGCGACCACTCTGCTGTTGTCTGGTCGTCTGTGCCTGCTGGGTCTGTCCTGATGTCTGACTCGTCTGCTTCCTTTTTCTGTCCGGAAACGCTCTCTGCTGAGCTGACTCAATCATGAGGGCTCTGTCCAACGTCTCTAAATAAGATGTGCTACCAAGACCGACAAGCCTTACTTGCAACTGTCCATCCAGCCCCTGAATGAACTGCTGCATACGTGAACTGTCCTCAACAACTAGTTCTGGACAAAATCTGGCCAATCGGTTAAACTCTGCATTATACTCTGTCACCGACCGGTTGTTCTGTCGCAGACTCAGGAAATCCTGCCGGCGGGTCATCTGATATGCTCGTGGGAAGAAGCGGCTCTCAAACACCTCTCTGAACCTGGCCCAAGTGATGTTCCGCTCGCCTATGATAGAACGCTGAGTAACCCACCAGGTGTCGACCTCGTCCCGTAAGTGAAAAGTAGCCAGCTCCGCTTTCTCCCACTCGGAGCAAGCTATGTAGAAGAATGTCCGCTCCATGGTCTCTAACCAGGACTGGGCCACACTCGGATCAGTCTCTCCTCGGAAGAGTGTGAATCGACTCTTCATCGGTTCTGCCAATGCTGGAATCCGAGCTCATGCCGCGACAATGTCAGTGAGGTTGGTAGGGACGGCTGCAGGAGCTGGCGGAAATACTGGAGCTGGTGCTACAGGTGGTACCACTGAATAGACCGGGGGAGGTACTCTCGGTGTTGCTGCATAAACTGGGGCATATGTCGCCGGTGGCACTGCAAGGTCAACATAGGTGCCCGCGGCTAGATGAACGGTAGGTAGTGGCACCGGATGTGGAGCAACCGGTACCGCTGGTGTAGGTGCTGCTGGGTACACTGTAGGTACTGGGGGCATAGGTGCCGCTGGTGTCAGGTACACGGTAGGTCCAGGTGGTGGTGGTGTCGGGTATGCCGTAGGCTCGGCCGGAGCAGGTGTGGGGTATGTCAGTGGTACCCCTGGTGGTACCATAAATACAATAGGGGTGGGTACAGCCGGTGCAGCCGAGGTAGATACCTCTAAAGGAGCCATCGGGGTCTGAGAGCCCGACATGCCCGCAGTATCCTGAGTCTGTCCTTATCTGACAGGCTCAACCCCAGTAGACATCTCTAGCAAGTCTAGAGATCCCAAGGTCCTCGTACGTGGCCATCCAGTACCACGTCTTACAGTAATACGTGTAAATCTCCTCATATCTGTTAAGTTATAACACAAATATCACAACAAATATAAAAACTATAAAATTACCTTTATACCTATTTGCCGTCTGGAGATGTTCCGTCGTTGTCCAGTCCCCCTTTTACTTCGGAATTTCGTACAAGAAAACCAACGAAAATCCATACAAATCCGAAAAATAAGTACCCAAGTTTACTCGTAAACTTGGGCTAACCCAAAAATCCAGAACACCAAAAGCAGGTATTCGTAACCCGCTCTGATACCAATAAATTGGTATCAGATAAATCTCGTAATCCGTAACACGATATACAACCAAGTATCGCCAACTTGGCTCTGATACTAAATAAATTATCACGCCTCGGGAGAGTCCCTGTCCGAAGAAATTTCGACAGCATCTCCCCTGTACAGGTGACAATCTGAAACTTTTCTACATCCATGTCATACACGGCCAACACGGCCGGAACATATGTATATAACAACAAATAAATAAGCAAATAATCACACCATCCACGCAGTTAAATAGTGAACTAAAACAAATAACAAGTAAACATCTCAAATCATCCTACTCAACTACACTCATAAAGCACAAAACCGATATCCTATTCAACTACACTTATAAAGCACAAAAACTCAACGACGTAAATAAAGTCAACTTACCTCTTCTGCCATCTAGGCAAGCATGTAGAAGATCATATCGAATAAAAATCCATCAACAAGTAAAAATCCATACAAAATCCAAAGTATCAAAACAGAACAAGTCTAAACATAGTCTAATAAAGAAAAACCAAAAGACCAACAAACGTCCTCGTGGACTGCAGGGGACTAGCGACTGGAACTCTCCAGACAGCATCGCCCTGAAAATAGCAACGGAGGAGGGTGTGAGTCCAACACTCAACGAGTAACAACTGATATGCATAATAAAGAAAATAACAACTAGCATTAATCATGCGTACAGTCTCCTGATACAAGAAGGATAAATGCAACTGAAATAAGCAGGAGAAAATTGTACTAACCAGGACCAAGATATAAGTATAACAGGGTCGTCAGACCGAGAGGTATCAAAATCTTGTATGCATGTCAAACATATGCATCCATCCAAATGCAACATATAAGTGCAGCAAACACAATTAGAAAATGCATAAATGCATATGATGCCAATGATGTGTCCTGGTCACTCCTGACGTCAGTCAGCCATCTCACACACGATGGTGAGACCGAGTGGGTAGGACTGTGACAACCGTGCACTCTGATATCACTACTCTTGATGAGTGACCGAGTGGACGGGATGCTGTTGGAGTACACCTATCCTCCTACCACAAATCATAAGTGGGGGAGCATAATGCTCTCATCTCCCGGTACACGATGACGGGGAGGAATCTCTGTCAGCTACCACGCTGCGTCGCACTACCCATGAGCGGACCAACGGAGCCTAACAAAGTCCAACTGTCTGCCGGCTACCACGCTGCTACACTAAACCAGCGGAGCCTAACAGAGCAGAACTGTCTGCCGGCTATCACGCTGAGTCACCGGACCAACGGAGCCTAACAGCAGAATTGCCACATACCTGCCTGACATACCACTAACCCATGAGTGGTGGTGTCTGCAGATCCATGTAACTGGCGATGTGCTCAACCATAATAGAGCTGACTATCGCACAACATATAATCATGCGAGATGATGGATGACACTAAGCATGGCAATATCCTGAACCAATCCATATATATAATGTGTACCCTAGAATAAGTTGACCTAATCAATGGTCTAGGTACACAAGTCAGATAAGGAATAAAAATCCTAGGTCCTGAACATAAAACATGGTTGTGTCACTACCCCTATAAGCATGTATAATCAGGTAGGTACTAACATGAAGTGCATAACAAATAAACAAGCAAGCATGTAACAGATCAGGTAGTGACCAACTGAAGCAGATAAGAAACACAATTATTGCTATTTGTTAAAAACATTACTATGCATATCAAATGACATAAAGTCAAAGTACCCGCCTCCAATCGAAAAGATCAATCCGACCCAACTCGGACGTCGAGATGCTCATCTCACGTCAAAATCCTGAGTTACCAATATATATATATATATATATATATATATATATATATATATACATTTTATTTAGCTAAAATTCAAAGGAATGACTAAATAAAATCCTTAGGGCTAAATTAGGGTAAAACCCTAATCAACCTAACCATCGAGTATAATTCACCTACAATAAAAATGATAATACCTAACGAATATCAAGTTCGAAACATGAACTATAATTTACCACGTATCAAGAGCATGTCAACCCAATCCACACACCAAACCCTTACCTCACGGCTGTTGGACCAAGATTCTGCTGGAGAACTTCTCTGCTGGAAACAGAGGTTGCTGCTTGAGCAGGAATCCACCGACTGGTCCAAACAAGATCATGAACTGAGATCAATATCAGATATCAAGCCACAACCCTATCGATCAGCTGATCGATCTAGGAGCGCTCTGTGCGCGCTGAGCTTTTGCACAAAGGTTGGATCAATCGAACGGTCGATCGCTTGGTTACCTACAATCTATCGGCTGATCGATCCAGGAGTGCTCTGTTTTATAACCGTGCTTCTCAATCGATTAACCAATCGATTATTGGCTTCCCATTTAATAATAAGTGAATTAATACATATTTCTTTTAATACAATACCTCATGCCAGATGAACATATGTCCCTAGACTTTGTGCCTGGAGCTTTTTCATCTCCAGGCTTTTATACCAAAAGCTCGGTCCTCTACCTCCTTGGTCTTCTCTTTGCCTTGCATTCGACCTTCTGACCTGCAAAGACTTGTCTTGTCAAGAATCCGGTCCTTAACCTTCTTGGACTTCTCTTGCCTTGCATCAAGTCTTTTGACCTACAAGGACTTTGCTTGCCAAAAATCCGGTTCTCGACCCCCTTGGACTTCCCTTGCCTCGCATCCAGTCTTCCGACCTATAAGTGTTGGTGCAACATCCCTCAGGTCAAGGTTGACCTGGTTGACCAAGCTGAGTCTTGGTTTGAGTTTAGATGTTTGACAATAAGATGTTAATTGAAGAAGAGTCAAGTAGGTCAAGGTTGACCGAATACTTGACTGGGAAGTCCTAACTAGGATGTTAGGCAGAAGGAAAATCCTGGTGAGTGAAGCCAGGTGAAAGACCTAGTGAGTGAAGCTAGGCAGATGGAAAACCCTAGTGAGTGAAGCTAGGTGAAAGTCCTGGTAAGTGAAGCCAGGTGAAAGACCTAGTGAGTGAAGCTAGGCAGATGGAAAACCCTAGTGAGTGAAGCTAGGTGAAAGTCCTGGTGAGTGAAGCCAGGCAAGGGAAAATCCAGATGGATCAAGGATGATCGGACATCTGGTGTTGGGAAGTCCAAGTAGGTCAAAGGATTGACTGGATACTTGGCACGAGGAAATACAGATAGGTCAAAGGGATTGACCAGACATCTGAATAGGAAAGTCCAAGTAGGTCAAGGGAGTGACCAGATACTTGGCATGACGAGAAAAGTCCAAGTGGGTCAAAGGAATTGACCGGACACTTGGTGGGAAGTCCTGGCAGGTCAAGGGAGTGACCAGATGCTAGGCATGATGTACCAACAGGTCAAGGATGACCGGATGTTGGTTTGGGAGTCTTGGAACTTGGTTTTGGGCAAAAACCAAGTGCTGGATCGATCAGGGGATCGATCCAGGAGCTGGATCGATCGGTGGATCGATCGAGGCTTTCCCAGTGAACAGAAAGCCTCGGATCGATCCGTGGATCGATCCAGATGTCCCAATCGCTGGATCGATTGGGAAGCAGCATCAAGTTGGATCGATCCGTGGATCGATCGAGCTGGATCGATCCGTGGATCGATCCAAAGCCTCCGATCGATTGGGAACATTTGAATCGATCGGGTTCAGACCGTTGGCGTCGATTTAAGCCGCAGGCGTGCATGGGCTGCGTATCTCTTCACCGATTAACTCCGGATCTTCGCCAACTCCTCCACAGCTCTCTCAAAGATCAGATCGCCAGTTCTTGAAGGATCTTGGAAGCTTTCCAAGTCAAGAGGCGGATCAAAGGCAAGAAGAGAAGCTAGGGTTAGGGTTTTCTGTACTCATTGTAAGCTTTGCGCTTGTATTTTATTTCCCTTTCCTTTCTTCTTGTACTGAGAGTCTTGTTACCGAAAAGGAGTGTTTTCATAGTGGAGGGTGCGTGCGTGGTGTGGATCCTTGGACTAGTCACCTCTTGTGAGGTGGATACCAAGTAAACCAACCTTGTTAGCGTTGTGTGATTTGTTTCTTTGTATTTTCCGCTGCACATCTTAGAAGAAACAAGCAACGCCGAGCAACGAGCACGCGACGAGCTATTCACCCCCCCTCTAGCTACTTTTGGTCCTAACAATAAGGACTTCTCCTGCAAACTCGCAGCTTATGTTAGATCCAATATATTAATCTAAACTTAAATAATTGTCAACACATTAAAACTTTCAGGGCATAATTGCACCAACAAATAGGACTCCGTAACTATCGAGTTATGCAAAGTTCCTAAAAGATGCATTTGTTGGGACACTCTAGAGCTAGAGGGGGGGGGGGGGTGAATAACTCACCCTGCTTCGTCGATGATGATTTATAGCGAAAAACATGAACTGAACTCCTCCAATACTAACACAAAGGATTTACTTGGTATCCACCTCAAGATAAAGTGACTAATCCAAGGATCTAACCCTCTCTCACACATCCACTATGAATACACTCCTTCTTAGAAACACTCCGAAGGCAAAGAAGCCTTGTATAAACTCTCAATATAACAAGAATATAAGAGAAGCACATACAAATGAAATCTTACAAGATTTACAACAATGAAACTCTAGCTTGTTCTCTTCTTATTTAGAAACACCTCTTGATGCTTGAACATGCAACAGTACTTTGCTCTAAGAAACTTCAAGAACCGGCAGTGAGAATTGTCGCGTTTGAACTTTTCATTACCTTTATATCTGTGCTTTTATGGCTCCTAATTGATTGGGAGCAGGCTTACTCCCAATCGATTTCCACGTCAAATCCCAGCGATCACACCTGTCCAAAGCTCGCAACCTACACAACGGTTATATCCTAATCTATTGACCAATCGATTGGGGAGGTTTCAATCGACCAACTGATCGATTCAGAGCGTCTCTGTGTTCTCACAAAAACCCCAGAATTAATTGATCAATCGATTTTGGCTACCTCACGATCTCGAGAGAAAACCCAGCCCAATCGATCAACTAATCGATTGGGGAGTAGCCCAATCGATCGGTTGATCGATTGGGAACCTTTCTATGCTTATGAGAATGGATGCTAATCGATCAGCTGATCAATTGACATATCACTAATCGATTAGCTCGATTGGGCTAGCTTTCTTCGCAACAATCTTCTAATTGATCGATTGATCGATTGGGCTCTGGCTCAATCGATCAGGTGATCATTTGACCAACCCTAACTTGCTTAGCTCAAGTCTAGGGTTCCCATGCCCAATATCAGGTCAACTGTGACTTGTTAGGGCTCTTCATTACCTAGCATTTGGTCAACCTTGACCTACTAGGACTTCGTCACCAAGTGTCCAGTTAACTCTTTGACCCACTTGGACTTTTCTCCTCTTGCCAAATGTCCAATCAACCTTGACCCACTTGAACTTACCGTCTCGTGTCAAGTGTCTGGTCATCCATAATCCATTTGGATTTCTACTCACTAAATGTCCGGTCAAACTTCACCCACCTGGATTTCTACTGCCTGGCTTCACTCACCAAAACTTTCTCACTGCCAAGCTTCACTTACTAGGACTTCCTCATTGCCTAATTTCACTCACTAGGGCTTTCCCACCTAGCTTCACTTACTAGGATTTCCATCTGCCTAGCTTCACCACTAGGACTTCCTAACTACCTAACTTCACTCTCTAGAACATCCTCACTATAAGTGTCCAGTCAATATTGACCCACTTGGATTTTCTTCTTCTACCAACCTTCCCATTAGACTTACCCTTGCCTAACCTCTAGTTAGGACTTTCCAGTCAAATATCCAGTCAACCTTGACCTACTTAACTCTTCTGGTCAACTTTTGATCGTCTATCTCCCATATAGATAATTACACCTGTAATCTTCATACATTGTCAAATATTAAAACTCAAACAACAAGACTCAAGATTGAGCCAACTCAAGTTTAGTCAACCTGATCAACTTTGATATAGGAGAAATTGCACCAACAATTTCTCCCTTTTTGATATTTAATAATACATTTAAGTTAGGTTAATCCCTTAATTTCAACTTTTCTTTATGTTAAAGTATGAATGAGGGGTTCCTTCATTCTTTCCTTTTCCAAGAGGGTAATCTTCACCTTTGGGTAATGAATGTTTCATAACTTAAATTCTACATTCTTCCCTTTTGGTACACATAAACAAAAACTCTTCTTCTTAATAGTTATCCACATGTTGTTCATAACCTGATCACTTGTTGTTCACAACATTACAATGAAAGTCTCGTACCCTTCTCTGTGTCCAAATGCTCATCCTTGAACATTAACTCATCATACAATTCTCATTCTAGAGTATTCACAAGCCACAATGATCCAATCACTCCATTGGATTTGGCTTTCATTCCTATCACTTAACATTTCAGTAGCAATGGAGAAGAACATGCACAGTACATCAAGAAATTATATAAATAAGTTTGACAAGAAAGTTTGATAAGAAATTATTAAGCTGAATGAAAAATATCAACAAAATGTGAATAAGCATAGGAAACAATTAGTTTTCAAAGAGGGAGATTTGGCCTGAGTTCACTTGCGAAAGGAACATTTTCCTCATGGTCGACGTGGAAAGCTGAAGCCTAAAACTGATGGTTCTTTTAGGATCTTGAAGATCGGTGATAATGCTTACAAAATTGAGCTGTCAGTGATTATTGTGTTTCTTCAACTTTCAATGTTACTGACCTTTCTCCTTATATTGCTAATGAACTCAAACTTGATTCGAGGATGAATCTTTTCCAACCAAGGGAGATTAATATAGAAACATTCCTAGAAAACATCTCAGATTTTAGTAACAACTTCCAAAATTAATCTGATTTTATTAGAAATACATTACAAAGCATGCTATATATCATTAGAAAGCTACATATGTATAATTTCTAACAAAAAAAAATGATTCTCAAAAATAATATTTCAAAGAAAGTTATGATCATTTTGATTGAAGACTGCTAGGTTGAAAATGTTACTTGGAAAATCTTAATAATATTATTTAGGAAAGGTAAATTGTTTGGAAAAATCAAATTGCTCAGAAAAGACAAATTACTTGGGAAGGATGAATTGCTTAGGAAAAATGAACCCACTCGAGAATTGGAAAGACTCAACATGTGTTTTTGGTTAGTAATCTTCTTAGAATTTAAAAAGGTTGATGAGTCTTTAATGGCACTACATGTTTTTTTATTATTAAATTCACTTTTATTCTGAAGATTTAGAAAATATAAATCTAATTAATGTGATCTTATGAAATATAAATCTCATTTAATACATTTTGACTCATGAAGGGTTGATCCATGTTTTATCTATAAAGATTATCTTTTTATTGTTGGTGAGAGAAGATATTTGTTTTGAGATTAAAATATTTTTGAATTTTTAAGTTTGTTAGAAAATTATCTTATTATTTCTCTAAACTTTTGATGAATTTCTTAGAGTAATGGATATTGAGTGTGGTATTATCTCCTATTTCTCTTATACTTTTTCGGTGTCAATCGATATGGTGCCCGACAATACACCAATCATGAGGATAACGATTGCAAGTCATAAAATTATTTTCTTCGGGGAAAAAACAGGAAAACAAAAAAACAGACAGAAATTTTGGCATTCGAGCTGGAACCTGCTCATTGATGCACAAGAACACGTACGAAATATCAGCTCAGATTGTACGTTCCATTGATTTAAGATTGAAGAGGTGAGAAAGAAAGGCCGAAATAAATCTCTGTCATCATCAACAGGTTACCCGATGACAACCATGCGAGTGGCTCTGTAAAGCTAAAGAGAGAAGACATAAATCACGAATTAGGAGCAACGTCAATAAGAAAGCATCTCGCTGCCTACTCCACGTACAAATAGTGACGCACCGAAAAACCACACCGAAGGTATGGAACCTGCTTCAGTATTGTCCAAGTGTGACACCGCCCACATAATTGACAAGGAATGCACAGTGAAATAGATCCAGCAACCACGAGAACTCGCCCCTGGTCTTGCAATTATGCCCTGCAAGAACGTTGCTTGATTAATCCTTTCTCCGTTTCACGGTAACTTCTACACTTGTCCCTTTAAAAACAAGAGATGCAAAACTAGAGCATATTCCAACTTTAATTCTTTTGCGACAAAAAAAAAATAGCTGCTATCAAGAGACAAGGACACAATACAAATTCAAAATTATCATTCTAATGGGAAAAAAAAAGGTGTTCTTCCACTAGAAGCCGTGAAGATCGACCAACTGGGAAGTACGCATGACACCAACAAATATCCAATGGTGGAAAAATTCTGCACCTCAAATTAAGAAACAGTCACAACAGGGCGTAGTTTCTGTCCTTTGAGAAAACATACGAGGCAAAATTCCCATGAGTAAAATATTTCAAGCCAAATACTTCTTTAAAATAACTATAGAGTATATACATGTTGATCCCGTCCGGAAGCTGAGTAGGACATAGGCTGATTGTGCTATCGCTGGTACTAACGAAAAGTCGTCGAGATGCCTGGTTGATTTGGCACCTACTGAAAGGGTTCTCACGAGCGGATGACGGGGACGACGACGCGAGGGCTCTACGCACACTCAGACAAACCGCCTCTGCGTTAGAGACCAAGAATCAGGGAAAAAGCCCCCGAGTTAGACCCTCCTACGCTCAAGTCAGGTACTTTTTCCCCAGAAGCACAGTGAAATGACGAAAAGTAAAAGACGAGAATGAAAAGACGAGTAAGTGTACTTGCGTAGAGACAAAGCCTCTCTTTTTATATGACAATGGATGTTTCTGGAGTCTGACGAGTGTCAGGGAATGTCAGGTGTCAGGATTTGTCTGACGGTGAATGACATGTGGCATCTTTCTATAAGTCTGAGGAGGGATCAGGAGGCAACGAGCCACAGACTGTTAGCATATTCCCTGACATATGATGTTTATTCTCTGACGGGTTGTTACGATTCTCTGGCTTGATTGTCACGTAGTGCCTGTTCGCTCTGGTCTGTTAACCTTAGACCGGGTCTTCGTACCTGTAAATCTTGACCTGTATGCCCAGACCTGCCTTCTCTGGCGTATTCCTCAGCTTGTGTTTGGTGTTCCACAAATCCAGATCTGTACGTCTCGCCCTGCATTTGCTATTCAGTCTATCTCGGTAGATCCAGATCTGCGCCTACCGCCCTGCCAATCGAGGTCTTTGCTTATCGTTCCTTAAGTCTCGTCCCATATTCACGGCTCTGTTCCGTATATTACCTTGACCTGTAAGCCTTCGTCCACATATCCTGACCTGTACGTCTTTAGTCCGTGTATCCTGTTTTGTTTATCTTGTCCTGTAGATCCCGGCCTGTAAGCCCTAGTCCACATATCTCGACCTGTATGTCTTTGGTCCGCATATCCTGCTCTGTGATACTTGGTTTGCGTGTCCCGACCTGTACGCCTGGGTCCATGTATCCTATTCCGTAAATTTATAAGTCCTGACCTGTAACCCTTGATTTATATATCCCGATCTGTACGCTTTGGTCCGTGTATCCTGTGCCGCAAGTCTATAAGTCATGCCTTGTAATCCTTGGTTTGCATATCCCGACCTGTACGCTTTGGTCCGTGTATCCTGTGCCGCAAGTCTACAAGTCCTGTCCTGTAATCCTTGGTTTGCATATCCCGACCTGTATACTTTGGTCCATGTATCCTGTGTCGCAAGTCTACAAGTCCTGCCTTGTAATCCTTGGTTTGCATATCCCGACCTGTACGCTTTGGTCCGTGTATCCTGTGCCACGAGTCTATAAGTCCAACCCTGTAATCCTTGGTTTGCATATCCCGACCTGTACGCTTTGGTCCGTGTATCCTGTGTCGCGAGTCTATAAATCCTGCCCTGTAATATTTGGTTTGCATATCCTGACATGTACGCTTTGGTCCGGATATCCTGTTTCGCAAGTCTATAAGTCATTCCCTGTAATCCTTGGTTTGCATATCTCGACCTGTACGCTTTGGTTCGTGTATCCTGTGTCGCGAGTCTATAAATCCTGCCATGTAATCCTTGGTTTGCATATCCCGACCTGTACGCTTTGGTACGGGTATCCTGTTCCGCAAGTCTATAAGTCCTGACCTATAGGTCTTACCTTCCGAGTTCCTACTTGACATGTAGGCTTAACTCCGGAATGCCACTTGTGCTTGATCAGGATCATCCTATAACCTGGCCCTTTGAACCCCACGTAGGCCGGACTTTTGACATCCACGTAGGCCGGACTTTCTACCACCACGTAGGCTTGACTTCTGACCGCCACGTGAGCTTGACTTTTGACTGCCTCATGAGCTTGACTTCTGACCGCCCCGTGAACTTGATTTCCGACCACGTCTATTGTCCGATCCCACTATCATACACCATATCACATGTCTATATGACTACCATATATATCTTAAATAAAAAGGAGCATTATCATATCAAAAATATCCCCAAATAGGTCTAAGATTGTTTACACAAGTCATCCAATGCATGCATAGATAACTATTTAGAGATCATCAGATACATAAGGTTTTGTGCAAAGACATTATGTATATAATCATTTCCAACTACCTTGATATAAATTTAGAAGAGAAAACATTCAGAAAGTAAGGGAGACTTATAGTTATAGCCCGCTGTATTTTCCTAATTTAGAAGAGTTGTAGATAGGGGCGGATCTAAGATTTTAAGTTTGGGGAGGTCATATATCAAGTGACAAAATTAAAATAATTATTAAATATATTATATAATAATAATCCTTCCTAACTTTCATGAATAATATATATTTAATTGAAATATGAAAAAAAAAGTCTTCTAAGGATTCGAACTTGAGAGGTGCGTTTGGTAAAATATTATACATACCATTAGACCAATAATACATATTACCTCTTAAGGGGGCCAAATAATATATATACTAAATTATTTTTAAAAAATTAATATAAAAATAATATTATTTAAAAATTTTGGAGGGGCCGTGGCCCCCTCGGGTCATTAGGTAAATCTGCCCCTGGTTGTAGATATTATTATCCTAAAATATATTATTGTAATCTCTGGAACTATTTATTTAATTAAGGAAATTTATTAGATTAGGTTATAATTTAATTAGAATTTAGAATTATTTAATTACGGATTCATTTGATTAGTTAAGAAAATAATAAGATATAGATATATAAAGATTTTATATTTACTATTCATCTAATTAATACCAGAATAAAATATAAATAATATATTATATATAATATAAAGTATATAGAATAAATAATATATATATATATATATATATGAAATTTGATCCATATAAATAATATACTATAGAGTATATATTATAAATAATAAAAAAATAATTATAAGATTAAAACGTGTAGATGATAATTAAGAAATTATGACATTTTAATTTATGAATTATATATATATATATATAGGAAATTTGGATTTGTAAATTATATTAAGGAAGTAATATATAAAGATTTAATATTTATATAATTTATGTATATAAATTATTCATCAAATCACAATGGAAATGAAATATAAATAATATATAATATATATATGATATATATAATAAATTATAGAGTATAAATTTAATATAACGTATGTATGATAATTAAGAAATTATAATAATGGATAAAATTTAATATATATGAATTAAAGGACTTAGCATTTGCACATAATAAATTAAGTAACTATAAGATTATAAATTATACATTATTATGTATCATGAATAAAATTTATATGACTAAGTAAAATATATATGAAATTATATAACCATGAATATAGATTTCTATTTAGACTTAGCATTTAGTTTTATAAAAATAATATATAGGAATTAGCATTTATAAAATATATCTAGTATTTAAATAAAAGTATAAGAATTTGTGTATCAACTTATATGCCTCATGTGTATACACAACTTATAAAATGTATATGTTGTAGATAATGACTAAGAACTACTACATTATCACATGCAAATTATATGTATATATGAAATTTATATAATTATGGATATGGATAAAGGATAGGGATAAAAACTTAGTAAGAGGTTTTATATAAAATTTATAGGAATTAAAAATTTAGATCAAGTCCTAAAAATAATATAGATATGTTACATTAATGACCCCTCTAGTGTTAGCCCCACAGATATGGAGGGAGGTACATATAGGTACACAGGCGTCAGGCGCATGGTCGGTTAAACCCCAGGTTGTCAGTTCCTGAGAATCGACCCCTGGCCATTACGCTAGAGATGTCATACGCCCACCGTCTGTGCTACGCCCTAGGGGCTTAGACCAAGTCCTAAAGCTTCCACATTATATAAAACCCTCACCTAGAACTCCACCTGGCTTTCTTATTGCCACTGGCCCTAAGCTCCCACCTCATCAAGTTGCACCGGTTCTATAGCCCTAAGGGAAGACAAGAAGAGAGGGGTAATAGCTAAAGAATCAAAGACATGTTCTCAACCATGTTATTGTTTTATTTAGCTTCTATGTCTTGTGAATTTCGGGTACCGTAGATTGGGTTGATGTTTCATAGATGTTCTGGAATTATGTTGTGACCCTGCTGCTTTTGGTTCTGTTGTGGTGTAAATTAGCCTCAATGGGTGAACAAATTTCACTTTAGTATTTTCTGTTGAAATGTAGCAAATTTAGTTAGTTTTCATTATCAATTTACAAAACCCTTTTCAGATCAAAGATGAATTTCATATGATTTTTATACCACTGACTGACGAATCTGAAATTATGTTGTGACCCTGCTGCTTTTGGTTCTATTTTGGTATAAATTAGCCTTAATGGACGAACGAATTTCACTTTAGTGTCTTATGTTGAAATGTATAAAATTTAATTATCTTTCATTACCAATTTGCAGAACCTTTTTCGGATCAAAGATGAATTTCATATGATTTTTATACCACTGACTGACGAATCTGGAATTATTTTGTGACCCTGCTACTTTTGGTTCTATTGTGGTGTAAATTAGCCTCAATGAGTGAACGAATTTCACTTCGGTGTCTTCTGTTTAAATGTAGAAAATTTAGTTATCTTTCATTACCAATTTACAAAATCCTTTTCGGATCAAAGATGAATTTCATATGATTTTTATACCACTAACTAACGAATCTTGAATTTTGCTGTGACCTTATTGCTTTTGGTTCTATTGTGGTATAAATTAACCTTAATGGGTGAACGAATTTCACTTCGGTGTCTTCTATTGAAATGTATAAAATTTAGTTAATTTTCATTACCAATTTATAGAACCCTTTTCGGATCAAAGATGAATTACATATAATTTTTATACCACTGCTGACAAATCTGAAATTATGCTGTGACCTTACGGCTTTTGGTTCTGTTGTAGTGAGTTTTAAATCCTGTTTTAGATCTTTAGTCATCATGATCTTACTCAATGAGTTGTTTTATATTTTACTAATTGTATACCCTTAGGAACTAGAGAATTATGCATGCTCAAAATAAGTTATAGACCTTGCAAATTTTGGACATGAAAAATGTAGGTTTAAATTCTATTTTAAGAGTTATGAATATGAATGTTGCATTACAATTGGGGCCATGTTTCTAGTTACTTTCCATTAGAAGATAGGAAACTTTCCTATGCTTAAATCACCTTACAAAACTAGTAAATTTCAGTTTACTGAGAGTAGTTTTTAAATTCTATTTTCAAGGTCATATTCATCATGATGCCGCCCTACGCTTTCAGGATGTTGTCGGAGTACACCTATCCTCCTACCCTAACAAAGTGGGGGAGCTCAATGCACTCATCTCCCTGTATCATAGTCAAGGGGAGGGATCCCTGCCTGCTACACGCTGCAATCATCGCTACCCAGGAGCGGACCAGCGGAGCCCGGACAGAGCAAGCTGCACACACCCTGCCTGATGTACCACTAGCTCATGAGTGATTGTGTGTGCATACCATATAACTAACGATGTGCTTAACAATAATGGAGCTGACCATCGCTAGCATGCAATCATGCAAGATAGTGCATGACACTAAACATGTAGATACAGACCGTATACCCTCCATATAAAATGCACTACAAGAAAGTAAATCATACGATGGTCTAGGTATCAACAACCTAAGTACACAAATCAGATATGACAAACAACAAGACTACCATATAGTAGGCACTATAAGTCATTATTTCTATGAACAGGGATACACATGGCGGTAATCAAAGAAAATATAAGTAGGAAAGCATAACAGATAGGAATGTAGGCAGACAATAGGAACTAGATAGTAGCATCTCAAGCAGATGCAAACATAATCATTACCACTAGAAATAAACTATTATGCATATCTAACATGACTATATCAAGAGATAAGTCAGAAGTACCTGCCTCAATAGAAGATCGTGACCAGAAATCCTACGTCGAGACGCCCGTCTCGAATCAACATCCTGCGATCACATAACGTATTTAGCTAATTACATATACAGCAAATAGCCTAACAAAATCCCCAACCCTATTAAACTAAGAAACCCTAATTCATCATTTAATCTCGGTTAGCTCGATCACATAAGTCAACCTAACTTACCCAAAATTGACCTATCATTTAACCATATAATCAAACTCATACTTAATTCAACAGTCTTACCTCAAAAGTGTCGGTTGTTGACTCTTGGGAAATATCAAATCCCGACAGCCAGGACTAATGCAAAGCGACATAGAAGGCTCAAGCCACAGCAGCAACCTCCGACTCAAATCTAGCCGCCAGAAACCCTAGGTCAGTGCTGGCGAAGAGAACTTAACTGAAGAAGGACTAAAGCTAGAGCACGAGATATACGTCAGACGTTGGCGACGATCCAAGGCAAAGGGAGGGTGGCGATTGTTCTAGGGCAGAGACACGATCTGGCACAATTGATGCGAGGTGAGGGCTCGACGTCGGTTGGCTACTCTGTAGTGGCCGATGAACAGGAGAAAAGTCCAGCACTGGTTGGCGGAGTCTCAGAAGCTATGTAGTGGGGAGGCGATCCATGCTAAGGCAGAGACACGAGCGGCGATCTAGGGTAGAGGGAAGGCGCTCGACACTAATTGACTAGCCCTTGTCGTGGCCGGAGGTGGAAGGGGAATCGACTACCGACACTAGGGTAGAGAGGGAAATAAGGCGGCGCCAGTAGGTGTCGGGTGTTGCTCGGGTGCCGGCGAGGAGGAGACGTCGGCGACGTGTGGCTCGGGAGGGAAGAGGAGGAAGAGAGATCGGGGCTCAGCGGGTTGGACGGCGCTCGGGCAGAGAGGGGAAAAAAAGATCGGGGAAGAGACGGCGGCGCGAGACGAAGAGGAGAGGGCGTCGGGTAGAAATAGGAGAAAGGGGAGGGAAGAAAAGGAAATAAATAAAAGAAACTTAGGTTTTCTTTTATTAAAGCCTAGGTTATTTCCTTAATCTACTCCTACCTTAGGGTATTCCAAACAGGCTTTACCTTGGCCCAAGAAATTCGTCCCCTTAAAACCCGTCATACGAGCTCCTATTAAATCCCAGAAAATTCTTAAAAATTTCTAAAAATTCCGTTAAGGTTATTCGCATATTAACTCTTATTATTAAATCTTTATTTGTGGTACCGTATTTTACATATTTTATGCTTATGTGTATGCTCATGATCAAGTTTATCATTATGCCTAGGTCATTTACCATGCTTATGTTTATGCCGATGCCTATGCTTACGTTCATAGTATGCTAGTAGGGAGATCCCAAGTTAGCTTGTATGTGGTTTCCCTTAGTATGCTAGATTATAGTTGCTAACTAATGCATAACACCATTTTGAACATGCTGAGTCTCTTGACTCATATATTATAACTTTTTTTTCAGACAATGAGACGAACAAGATAGGAGGCATTGACCAGTGAGCTAGCTCAGAACAAGGGCAGTACAACTAGAAGACCATCTAGTTTAAATTTTGCATTTAGTTATGTTTTCTTTCAAACCACCTATGTAATTTTATTTGAAATAAGTATGGGTAAGTGATGTTCGCGCTACATTTATGAATTGTGAAAAAAAAACTAGGGGTGTTTCAATTGTTAATTCTATTGTGGGATGAAGATGTTCGTGTAATCATGTTGGTTTTGATATTTTTAACAAAAGTTAAAGTTAGAAGGTGTTGTGCTAATTAAAAAGGTATGTCTTCTGGTCAAATAGATCAAGTAATCTGTCAACAAACTCACTGACATGCATACGCACTCCAAAGACCATCGATGAAGGAGATGAAGAGACCTGAGATACACTCAAGAGGGTTAGACTGGCCGAGGGACAGATCCCGGGGTCACTCTGACGTTCAAGTTAGGGTTTGCTTGAGGTAGTATGTAGAACATATGTTGCGCAAAGAGGGGGTAACTCCTCTCAACCTCTAATGTGGAATAAGAGGAAGAGAGAAAGAAATCACGCTGAGCAACAAGACAAAGACACGCAAAAGGAGCAAACACGAGGAAGGAGAAGAAGAAGAAGAGTTATCATGGTTCGATGACTTGCCTACTCTACAAAAATAGTCGAAACTTTATTAGAATTCTCTCTACATAATTGAATTATATTCCATGATTCTTGTGATTATACAATAGGTTTACAATGATCCATATAAATAGTATATAAATCCCAAACTCGGTAAAATCGTAACAGAATTCTGTTATGAAAAACCGTAATAGAATTCTATTATATAAAATTGTAACATAATTTTATTAGGATAAATCGTAATAGATTTTTCTTCCATGACATCCATCGCATTGGCCTTCATCCAATATAAGTCACCCGTTAATAATCTCCACCTTGGTGAACATTCACCCCTTCAAAGAACATGAGTATCTAAAAATCTCCACCTGGATCTCTATTTTTGGGCTTCCTTCCTCTAGCATCTAGAGATATGGATCATGTTCAAGCAATGCTTGAACTTATCTATGGTCACTGGCTTTGTCAGCATGTTTGAAGCATTATCTATAGTGTGAACCTTCTCAAGTTGAATTTCCTTGAAAGCAATCAACTCTCTAATCTTGTGAAACCTCACTTTAATGTGTTTGTTTCTTATATGATACACCTGATTTTTTACCAAATAGATAGCATTTTGACTATTGCATAATAACTTGACTCCACCTTGCTGAACGCTCAATTCTCTGACCAACCCTGTAAGCCATAAAGCTTCCTTTGCTGCTTCAGTTACTACCATGTACTCTGACTCTGTAGTAGATAATGTAATAATAAATTGTATCATAGATTTCCAATAGATAGATCCTTCTATCACATTGAACACGTATCCTATAGTAGACCTCCTGTCATCTAAATCCTGCATAGTTTGCATCTACGTACCCAGCAACTGAAAGATCTTCCAATTGTCTACTAAATATAATGTCATATCAGTTGTATTTCTCAAGTATATAAAAATCTACTTCACTACATCCCAATGTAGTCGACCAGGATTTGAGAGAAATTTACTCACCATACTAACTGTTTATGCCAAATCTGGTCTCATGCAAACCATAGCATACATCAGACAACTAACTGCACTAACATAAGGAACCTTTGACATCTCTTGGATCTCGTCATCCATCTTTGGGCACTGTGTACTAGATAACTTGAAGTGATGTGTCAGGGGTGTGCTCATCGACTTTGCATTCTTCATGTTGAACCTATCCAGCATCTTCTCCACATAGTTATGTTGAGGCAACCATAATCTCCCTGCAGCTCTATCCCTGTGAATCTCCATCCTAAGAATCTTTTTGGCTTCTCCCAAATCTTTCATACCAAATTCCTTTCTCAGTAGCCTCTTTAATTTATCAACCTCTTTCATCTTCTTTGCAACAATAAGCATGTCATCTATGTATAGTAGTAAAACAACTAGTGATTCATCTTCAAAGCTCTTCACATATATGCAACAATCATATTCACATCTCCTATATCTGTTTTGAATCATGTATGAATCAAAATGGTTGTACCATTGCCTATGAGATTGTTTCAATCCATAGAGAGATTTCTTCAACTTGCAAACCTATCGCTCTTGTCCGGGTTGACTAAATCTCTTAGGTTATGATATAAAAATCTGCTCCTCCAAATTTCCATGAAGAAATGTCGTCTTCATATCCATTTGGTCCAGTTGCAAATCGTGATGGCCACTAAAATCAACATTGTTCTAATTGATGTATGTCTTACTACTAAAGAGAAAATTTCTTCATAGTCAATCCCCTTTCTCTATTAATCCCAACCGAACCTTGAACTTCACTTCTTCTCCCTCTGACATTGCTTCTTTCTTCTTGAATATCCACTTGCACCCTATATCTTTCATTCTTTTAGAAAGTTCCACTAGATCCCACGTTTGGTTCTTATACAATGACTCCATCTCCTCTGTCATAACACCCGTCCACTTATCCTTCTCAGAGTTGTGTATCACCTCTTGAAAAGATGTAGGGTTTCCGCTACTAATAATAAGTGCATAAGGTATCAAGTCTTCGAATCTGTATCTAGTGGGTGGTTGTATGACTCGTCTTATCTTACCACCAGCTATAGTGTGATACTCCATGTGCTCTGAGCTAGAATCATCGGAGTCATGAGTCTCTAGATCCACCTGTACAACATCTTTCTCCATGTTGTTCTATAGTATTTCATTTCCTTCTTCATGAGTATGTTGTAGCATAACCTTCTTGTCAAGCACTACATCTCTGTTGATCACCACCTTATTTGTCTTAAGATCCCAAAGCTTGAAGACTTTAACCCCATTTTGATACCCCAAAAAAATGTACTGCTTTGACTTCGTATCCAGCTTTGATATTTCTTCACTAAATATGTGCATATATGCTGAACATACAAAAACTCGAAGATGAGAGTAATCTACTTGATTCCCTGACCATACTTCCTCTAATACTTTACCTTCTAGTGCTACCATTGGTAATCTATTAATTAGATAACATTCCATGTTAATTGTTTCCGTCCAAAAATTCTTTGCTAGCCTTGTATTCAGTCTAAGACATCTTGTCTTCTCAATGATTGTCTTATTCAACCTTCCGCTACCCATTCTACTAAGGCGTCCAGCGAACCAAGAAATGCATCATTATCCCATACTACTCACAAAATTCCTAAAACTTTGCATTTGTGTACTCAGTCCCATTATCTGACCTAAAGCATTTGATCTTCTTTCCGGTCTGGTTCTCCACTTCAATTTTCCACAATTTAAAATTTGTAAAAGTTTTCGACTTATGACGCATAAAGTATACCCAGATATTTCATGAGCAATCATCAGTAAAACTTACAACATACAAGTGCCCTCCACGTGATGCTACACTTGCTGGTCCTCAGAGATCCGTATGTACGTAGTCCAGAATCCCCTCCGTCTTGTTTGTTGTAGTCTTGAATTGTACTTTGCTTTGTTTCCCAAGAACACAAAATTTACAAAATTCAAGGTTGCATGTCTTGACACCTTTCAACAAATCTCTCTTGTGAAGTTCTAGCATCCCACGTTCATCGATATGCCCTAGCTTCATATACCACAAGACAGTACTGTCTGACTCAGACTCCATCGAGGCAACTCCATTTACAACTATAATCTCTATCAACTTATAAATGTTCCCTTCTAACTTTTATCCTTTCATTACCGTTAGAGATCCCTTGTTAACTTGTATCATCCTGCTCACTGATTTGTAACTACAACCAATACCATCTAGTGTGCATAGCAAGATCAAGTTCTTCCTTAGCTCTAATATAAATTTGACATCACATAGGGTTCTGATCAAACCATCAAACATCTTGATTCTGACGTTCCCTATGTCAATAACTTTGCATGATGCATCGTTTCCCATTAACACTAACTCAGAATCTACTACCCTATAGGCGTCAAACCTTATTTGGAGTCATGTGATATGAATATGTAGAGTCTAAAATCTATGCATCCGTCAGCTACTCCGAACTCGACATAACTGATAGTAAATCGCCATCAACGCTCTCTGATATTTCCTCTTCAACTATGTTTACAAACATTGCTGAACTACCTTTATTCTCTGTAATATATTTCTTTATCTCTAGACAATCTTGTTGGTGCAGGAAGCACCAGATGACAAAACCTGGGTTTTGATTATGTCAAAGGGTCCAAAGTTAAGTTGTCTTGTGATCTAACAAGGTTGATTGAGCTTGCAGAAAAGTCCTATGTTGACTTAGGCAAAAGTCCTAGTAGATTCTAGGTAGATGGAAAATCCTAGGGGGAGGTAACCCTAGATCCTAGGTGGTGGTAACCCTAGGTGATGGAAAGTCCTAGCTACGGTTAGGCAAGTGGAAAACCCTAAGGGGAGGTAACCCTAGGCGGAAAGTCTTGGCGGGTCGAGCACTTTGGACGAAATCCTAGAGTCGGGGACTCTAGGTGAAAATCCTGGTGGTCGCAAACCAAGTGGAAGACTAGACAGGTTGGGGATCAGACGTCCAGCGAAAAAGTCCTGAAGACTCGGACGCTGAGCAAAAGTCCAGTCAGTGTGGAGGACCGATCTGACAATAGGTAAACTCTCCTAAGAGGAGTAGGTGAGGACGCGTTACCCGAAGAGGGAACAGTAGGCGATAGTTCAACCTAGAGTTTCAACGAAACTCAAAGTCAGAACTGGATAGTCCAGAGATTGTCAATCACTTATATTTATTCATATTTTATTGTCCTACCCCTGTTTTACAGGGTATTTTTGATATTTTGGACTAATGTATCTTGCAGGGAGCTAAAAGGACTTAAAAAACTTGGATGTACAGTGTCCGAGGCGCCTCCAAGGCTGTTGGAGGCACCTCGGGCATCCTAGCTGTAGCTACGCAAGAAGTAGGGCAGAAGTCACCTTAAAGGAGCTTGAAGGCACCTTGGATGCTGGATGGAAGGCGTGTTCTATGGAGCTTGAAGGCACATTCGGATGGATAAACAGTGTAGGCTTCGGAAGCTATCGTGTCCGACGCGGAAGGATAAAAATCCCTACTGGAGGCACCTTCCATGGAGGCTGAAGGTGCCTTCAGCAGGCTATTTAAGCAGTCTCAAGCAAGTGCTAAAATACACTTGTTCTTCGAAATCTTTCTACTTCGCACTGCTCAAAAGATGATTCGACGAAGCTGTAACACAACTTCGACAACCGAAGCCCGAAATTCCTTATTTGTAGTTGTCGGTATACTCTCAATTATTGTACTTATAATTATTGTACTTATAATGTCCGGATTGATAGTGAATTACCCAAAGTAAAGACTCAACCAGTGTGGGCCTTGGAGTAGGAGTCACCACAGACTCCGAACCAAGTAAAAGAAAAGTGTTAGCGTTTGTTTTTGCTTCTCTTTATTTCTTATTTCCGCTGCGTTACTTTGTGCTTTCCAAAATGAGTGAAAAAGTCACAAGCACTACTCACCCTCCCTCTAGCGCTTCTCAATCCTATATTTGGTATAAGAGCAAAGCCGCTCTGAATCGGTACAACTATCGTTCGAGCATTTTTTTTGTCGCTTTTTCGTTCTTTTTTAGTAAGAATAAATTCTTACGCCTTTTGTTTTTTGAAAAATTCATTCTAAAATTTTCACCATTAGTTAGAATTAGTAAAACATCGCTTTTAACAAAATTTGTCATAATATTTTTTATTATTTTACTATTTTTTTCTAAAAATTCGTGAAACACTCTTATTTTATCTTCTCCAACACTACTAATCCAAGACTAAATCTTGGAACAAGTTTTATCATTTTTCTTTGCAAGAGACTTTTCCTAAATGGCCCACCAAGAAGGGTACAACGCTGCACACCCTCCCCTCTTCTCTGGCGAAGACTTCGGCTACTGGAAGAGCTGAATGGAGTATCATCTCAAGATGCAAGTCGAGATGTGGATAATCATCCAAACCGGCCTCGTGCTCCCTCTCGACGGCACTAGAAAACCAGTGTCATGCGAGAACTGGGACACAAATCTAATGAAGAAGATCGAGGCTGACGCCAAAGCAACATGCACTCTCCAATGTGGATTAACAAAAGAGGAGATAAACCGAGTAGGACCTTTCTCAAGCGCCAAAGACTTGTGGGAGAAACTAATCAAGCTGCACGAAGGAACCTCTGATACTAAGGTAAGTAAAAGAGATCTAATTTTAAATAAACTTTATAATATAAAAATGTTGGAAGGTGAATTGGCAAGCCAACTTCATGCACGAATTCAAGACCTCCTCAACGGTCTCCACGCAATTGGACAAAAGATGAAAAATCGCGACGTCATCAGGTATACACTCAACGCATTTCCGAGGAACATGTTGTGGGCATCCATGGTAGATGCTTACAAAATTTCCAAGGATCTTTCCTTAATTAAGTTTGAAAAATTATTTTCTGAATTCGAATTACATGAACAGACTAATACACTTTTGGTCGAGAAAAGCATTACTCTTGTTGCAGGTATAAACAGAATAAAGGAACCAAAAGTTAAGCATCAAACCAAACTCAAACCTGAAGACGAGTCAGACTCAGAGGATGACGATGAGATCATTGCTGAACTCATCAACCTTGTATAAAAATTGTACAAGAAAAAGAAGGGCTTCACAAAACGGGAAATCAAAAAGGTGATTCAGTCAAAGACGACGCGACCAAGCCCAAGCTCCAAAACGAAGTTTGAAGTCACCTGCTATGACTACAACAAGAAGGGGCACATCAAGGTGAATTATACAAATCAGAAGGAAGTGAAGAAGTAATGAAGAAAGAAGGCGCTACAAGCAACATGGGATGGATCATCATCAGAAGTCTCCAATGAAGATGTCGAACAAACAAGTTTTCTCGCACTTCCGGCTCGAGAGCAAGTCATCAAATTCGAGTCTGAGATAGAATCAGAAGCTGAGTCTGAGTAAAGACACGGATATGTATCCGGTTCACAAGGTTTCCAAACCAATATAAGTATCTCTTTAATTAGATCGTATAACTTGATTTCTTACCTGTCAAGAAAGTTAGCCAAGTTTAACCTCCGGGTCAAGTCGCTCCAAGAGGAGGTCAAAGCCCTCAAGGAAGTGACTATCCCAAGCCCCTTGACAGAATTGGTTCAGACTGGAACTTCAACTCAAGTCCAAAAACTTGAGGAAGAAAATTCTAATCTGAAAAGCCAAGTCAAGGAACTGAAAGATACATTGGAACGGTACACTTTGGGTACTAAGAATCTTGATCTGATTCTTGGAAAACAAAGAGTTGTATACAATCGATCTGAACTTGGACACAAGGGTAAGCATAAATTGAAATCCTATTTATCACTTGTGAATCGAACAGATAGGAGAATAGTCCAAGCATGGGTTCCCAAGTCTAACTTGATTAATCAAGTTGAACTTAGACAATATTGGATCCCCAAAGATCAAATCCATTACCTTGATAGGCCCTATCGAGTCTATGATCCAGGGGGAGCCAATAGAAAGACTATATTTATTAGATAAATTTATTTGATGTATGCTTTAATGCTTTTTATTATTCATGCTTAGATTAGGATAGACAAGGACTTAGGCTTGATTCACACTTGACTAGTTAAACCTAGAATTTTCATAAAGGAAATTAAATATTCAATTTCGTTAAAAGGCTTTGTCTAGAAGTGGTGGATGATTTCATACGCAAGAATGTTTAGTGTCTCGCCATCACTTAGAAGTTAATTACTGAAAGGAATATTTAATTAACTAACTATTAAATCTTAGCCTAACTCAAATGTGAATCAATCCTTAGACTTCAATTTAAATGGAAGGTAAAATTAACCATCTCAGAAAACTATTAAGGTTCCCTGATTGAAAATCTAGAAAAGAGTGAGATACACCTAAGTTTAAAATAAAAATAGTTAACTAAATCTAAATTAATTAAACATAATTAAGTTAACTTAATTAAAATTAACTCAATTTAATTAATCTAAGTCACTATAATTAATTTCAAACGTATAATTAATTTTAAAATCTTAATTAATTTCAAAATTATAATTAATATTAAAATCATCTAATTAATTTTAAAATCATAATTAATTTCAAAATCTAATTAATTTTAAAAATCTAATTAATTTCAAAATCATAACTAATTTCAAAATATAATTAATCATAATTAATTTTAAAATCGTAATTAATTTTAAAATCATAATTAATTTCAAAATCTAATTAATTTTTTAAAAATGATAATCAATTTTTAGATTTTTAAAATATTAATTATTTTCAAGGATAATTAATTTTCAAATCATAATTAACTTTCAAAATTTTAATTATTTTTAAAAGATAATTAAGTTTTAGATTTTCAAAATCTTAAAGGATCATTAAATTTCAAATTATGATCAATTTTTAAAAATATAATTAATCTTAATGAATTAATTAATTTAAAATTCTAAAATTCAAATTTAAATATTCTGAAATTCAAAATTTAATATTTTTAAATCCAAATTTTACTTAAATTATTTTTTTGAAATGTTTTTTAATATCATCATAGATAAAATCAATTTCAAGATTAACTTAACTTTATCTCACACAAACTCATAAGCTGAATATACTTGATAACCTAGAATATGTGAGATGGAAAATTAGGAAAATAACTAACTTTTATATTTTTGATTTGCATGCTTAGACTCTAGGACCCTCAAATATTTTTTGCATTAATTAAGGAGGAGTGAAAGGAAGGTTAAGACATTAATTTTTATTTTGTTAAAGTATATTTTTCAAAGTTAAACTTTTCAAAAGTTCAAAATACTTCTAAAAGAGGAAGTTTAATTTTTTTAAAACTATTTTTGAAAAAAAAATAAATTATTTTTTAAAAGACAGAAACTAAGTCTTTGATAAAGTATTTTTAAGTATTTTTCAAAAAATCATTTACTAGCTAAGTATTTTTATTAAAATATTTTTAAAGCTAAGTTTTTATCAAAATATTTTTAAAACTAAGTGTTTATCAAAATATTTTTAAAAGATAAGCTTTTATGAAAATACTTTTAGCTAAGCTTTTTTTAAAACCTTTATAAAGCTAAGTTTTTATCAAAGTCTTTTTAAAACCAAGTTTTTATCAAAATTTCATAAAGCTAAGTACTTGACAAAGTTTTTTTCAAAGAGTTTAGCTAAGTGTTTGTCAAAACAATTATTTTCAAAGCTAAAATTTAGCTAATTTTTTTTTTTAAAAAAACTAAGACAGTTTCGAAACTTAAAATTAGCTAAGTTTTTTTCTAAGTGCTGCCCTTCAAGGGGAGCTTAATAGAGTAAATTTATTTTATACTATCTTTATATGTTAAACAACCTTCTCTCTACTTATTTTATTCTTTATTTATGTTCAAGGGGGAGATAAAAGTCAAAGTTAAGAGATAAACATAGTTTATATGAAAGAGGGAGCATAAAGGAGTTTTTTATTCAAATCATTGTATTTATGCTCATGCTAAAAATCCTTTAATTATTGTTATGCTTTACTTAACTTTGAACCATGTTTCCATAATCAAAAAGGGGGAGATTGTTGGTACAGGAAGCACCAGACGATAGAACTTGGGTTTTGATTATATCAAAGGGTCCAAAGTTAAGTTGTCTTGTGATCTAATAAGGTTGATTGAGCTTGCAGGAAAGCCCTAAGCTGACTTAGATAAAAGTCCTAGTGGATTCTAGGCAGGTGGAAAACCCTAGGGGGAGGTAACCCTAAGTCCTAGGGGGCGGTAACCCTAGGTGATGGAAAGTCCTAGTTGCAGTTAGGCAGGTAGAAAACTTTAGGGGGAGGTAACCCTAGGTCTTAATGGGTGGTAACCCTAGGAGGAAAGTCTTGGCAGGTCGAGCACTTTGGGCAAAACCCTAGAGTCGGGAACTCTATGTGAAAATCTTGGTGGTCACAAACCAAGTGGAAGACTGGACGGGTAGAGGATCGGACGCCCAGTGAAAAAGTCCTGAAGACTCAAATGCTGAGCAAAAGTCCAGTCGGTTTGGAGGACCGGTCTGGTAACAGGTAAACTCTCCTGAGAGGAGTAGGTGAGGATGTGTTCCCCGAAAAGGGAACAGTAGACGTCGGTTCGACCTAGAGTTTCAGCGAAACTCAAAGTCAGAACCGGACAGTCTGGAGACTGTCAATCACTTATATTTATTCATATTTTATTATCCTAACTCTGTTTTGTAGGGTATGTTTGGTATTTTGGACTAACGTATCTTGTAGGGAGCAAAAAGGACTTAAAAAGCTCAGATGAACAGTATCTGAGATGCCTCCGGGGCTGTTGGAGGTGACTTGGGCATCCTGGTTGTAGCTGCGCAAGAAGTAGGGCAGAAGGAGCCTTAAAGGAGCTTGAAGGCGCCTTGGATGCTGAATGGAAGGTGCCTTCCATGGAACTTGAAGGGGCCTTTAGATGGATAAACAGCGCAGGCTTTGGATGCTATCATCTCTGACGCAGAAGGGATAAAAATCTCTGTCGGAGGTGCCTCCCATGGAGGTTGAAGGCGCCTTCAGCAGGCTATTTAAGCCAATCTCAAGCAAGTGCTGAAATACACTTGTTCTTTGAAATATTTCTACTACGCGCTGCTCAAAATACAATTCGACGAAGCTGTAACACAACTCAGACAATCAAAAGCCCGAAATTCCTTATTTATAGTTGTCGGTATACTTTTAATTATTGTACTTTAATGATTGTACTTGTAATTTCTGATTTAATAGTGAATTACCCAAAGTAAACACTCAATGAGTGTGATCCTTGGAGTAGGAGTGACCATAGGCTCTGAACCAAGTAAAAGAAAAGTGTTAGTGCTTGTTTTTGCTTCCACTTTATTTCTTATTTCCGCTGCGTTACTCTGTGCTTTTCGAAACATGTGAAAAAATCACAAGCGCTATTCACCCCCCTCTAGCGCTTCTCGATCCTACAAATCTCTCTTGATATGACTTTTGCCTCCACACTTGTAGTACGTGATCACCTTCTTCCTTCTCAACTTAGAACCAACCTTGTTGTTGTTACCCGATTCATGTCGAGATTTGCTCTTAACATGCTCTTGGTTGCTATTTATCACAAGTCGTTCTCCCTGAGAAACTTCATCACTTATTTTTTTTCCTTTGGTGAAAACCTAGCAACGCACTTGTGATCTCCTCTAATTTGAGAGTTTTCTTAGCTCACATCAAAGTAGTAACTAAATTCTCGTAAGTAGGAGATGAAGGTAGAGAATTCAACAACATCAGCGCCTTGTCTTCATCTTCGATCTTCACATCAACCCACTTCAGATCACTCACAATCTGGTTGAATATATTGATATGCTGACTCAGATTGGTTCCTTCTGTCATCTTCAACCCGAATAATTTCTACTTCAGATACAACTTGTTTGTCAATGATTTTGATATGTACTAGCTTTATAGCTTTTATCAAACTGCCACCGGTGACTCCTCGTCCATGACATGGTACATCACATCATTTGTCAGGCAAAGCTTGATTGTTGCCACTGCCTTCGCTTGAAGTTCTCCTAATTTGATCTCTCCATGCTTTCTGATTTCCTTTCTCTTAGTGCCTTCGCCATGCCTTGTTGCACCAACTAGTCTTTGACTCTTCTCTGTCATAATCCAAAGTTTTCAGTTCTGTCAAACTTCACCATATCAAACTTCACAGAAGTCGTCCCCGACATGTTGAAGAAATCTATTAAAACTATTGGGATTGCAATGTTGCAAACATAGTCCCACATTAAAAATACATGGGAAAGATCATGGGGTTATAAGAAAAAATTATCTCCATTGGCATGACACCTTTTGGGAAGAGCCCAAGAGCAAAACCATGAGGACTTAGGCCCAAAGTGGACAATATCATACCATTGTGAAGATATCTAAATTCTTTTCGATTCTACAATTGGTATCAGAGCGAGGTCACTTTTCACCGGACTAACCACCGGAAGAAGCACGAGCCAGAGTCATGATCCAAGATTAAACCATGTGGGTGAAACCTTGAACAAAATAGGGGAAGCCCTAAGTAGGTCAAGAGTGACTCGATACTTGAGGGGAGGCCCTAAGCAGGTCAAAAGTGACCCGATTCTGAAGGGGGACTATGTGGTCTTTTGTTTGAGGGGGGATTGTTGGGGTTGCAAGGTTGCAAACATAGTCCTACATTGAAAACACATGGGAAAAATCATGGGTTTATAAGAAAAATTTATCTCCATTGGCATGATGCCTTTTGGGGAGAGCCCAAGAGTAAAACTATGAGGGTTTAGGCCTAAAGTGGACAATATCATACCATTGTGGAGATATCTAAATTCTTTTAGATTCTACAAAAACTTATAGCTTCGATACCAATTATTGTGCAAAGAGAGGTCAACACCTCTCAACCTCTAATGTGGAAGAAGAGGAAGAGAGAAAGAGATCGCGCGGAGCAACAAAACAAAGACACACAAAAGGAGCAAACATAAGGAAGGCTACTCCATAAAAGCGGTTAAAGCTTTATTAGAGTTCTCTCTACACAATTGAATAATATTCCATGATTCTTGTGATTATACAATAGATTTAAAATGATCCCTATAAATAGTGTATAAATCTCAAACCTAGTAAAATCATAACAGAATTTTGTTATGAGAAATCGTAACAGAATTATGTTATATAAAATCACAACAGAATTTTATTACGAAAAATTGTAACAGATTTTTTTTCTATGACATTCATCGCATTGGTCTTCATCCAAATATGAGTCACTTGTCAACAATAGAGAAGATAGAGAAGAAGGAGATAACCTAGTTTAGGATTTTGAGAATTGGAGGATCCTTTGTTATTACCTTTGTAAGTATCTATATAGTTGTCAGAAGAGCATCTTCACATCAACCGAAATATCATCATTGTAGGAGCGGTGAGGAGACTAGATCCGACAGCTATTAGTTACCTCCCCATTCATCTAGTGTCATCTGTCAGTAGAGGGCATCTAGGAGACTAGACCAGATCTGATAACCTCATAATCACTTCTCTATTCTTCAGATGTCATATGTCCTAGAATATTCATAATAATTGTTAGCAAGCCTGTGCAGAACATAGACCTGTCTTGAGGGTGAAAAAGATGATGTTGATGCGAAGTGACCTTGAGAATAGACAAAGTCGGGATTTGAGACCAAGACTTAGTAGATGCCGAGATCCGATACTGAGAGAGAGTGTCAGGGACCGGGACTAAGACAGAGATGATGTCAGAACCAAATTTTAAGCTAGGGCATATGTTAGGATCAAAAGTTGAGACTGAGACATGATGTCGGAACCTGGGGCCAAGCCAAGGTAAATGTCGGGATCGAAAGCCAAGATTGAGAGATGATGTCGGGACTTGAGATTGAGTCAGGGTAGATGTCGGGATCGGGAGCCAAGACTGAGAGATGATGCTGGAATGTGGATTGAGCAAGGGTAGATGTCAGGATCGAAAGTCAAGTGTAACGCCCCGGGAGAATCCTTGCCAGATGAAATTTCGGCAGCATCTTCCCTGTACGGGTGACAATCTGAGACATATCTACAATGTCCTCAGGGCCACACATACCTCGGCCAACACGACCGGAACAATAACAATAAAATAACTAAACAACCATGCAGTTTATATAATAAACATCCCAAACGGCTGTATTAAAAACCAAAATACAGCGGAAAACGATAGAAACCATCACAGACCAAAAACAAAGACTGCTAGCCGGCTATGCTTACATAACACAACAAACAATACAAAATACCACATAACAACACTCCAGAGACAAAACCAGAATACAAAACTAAATACATAAATTTCATATACCAAAAATAAAAATAAACAAAAACGGAGATAGGTCTTCTGATGTGACGTGAGGACCGACAAGCAAGATACTCCAAGCGACTCTATAAATAACCTAGTACCTGAAAAAAGATAGTGTCCATGGGGGTGAGTTCAACAACTCAGCAGATACCTAGTTGACATGTATAGTAAACTATAACAAATAGTAATAACTATGGAGTACATTCTCCTGGACAAAAGCTGGAAATGCACAATAGAAAAGGCTGAAGAGAACTGTACTCACCAGGGCCTCATATCAGAATAGTCAGGTCGTCAGACCGAGAGTATCATAACTCCTGTATGCATGTCAAACATATGCATCCATCCAAATGTAGCATATAAGTGCAGCAAACACAATCAATAAATGCATAAATGCGTATGATGCCAATGACATGTCTTGGTCACCCCTAACGCCAGTCAGCCATCTCAGACATGATGGTGAAACCGAGTGGGTAGGGCTGTGACAACCGTGCACTATGCCACCACTGCTCCTGATGAGTGACCGAGTGTACGGGATGCTGTCGGAGTACACCTATCCTCCTACCCCCAAATCATAAGTGGGGGAGCTCAATGCTCTCATCTCCCTAAGCCAGTCCAGAGGAGGGATCCCTGACGTGCTACCACATTGTGTCACGCTACCCATGAGTGTGCTAGCGGAGCACCGACAAAGCACCTGCTGCAACACACCTTGCCTGAAAATACCACTAACCCATGATTGGTGGTATGTGCAGATCCATGTAACTGGCGATGTGCTCAACAATAATGAAGTCGACTATCGCACAGCATGCAATCATGCAAGATGATGTATGACACTAAGCATGGCAATATCCTGAACATATATATATATATATATATATATATATATATATATATATATATATATAATGTGTACCCTAGTATCGATGGGTCAAATCCGAAGATCTAAGGTACACAGGTCAGGTATGATAAAAAACCTAGTCCGGGGTATCGTAAGGCATGATATGCCACTACCTCTATGGACATATATAATCAAGAAGATATGAATACAAACAAGTAAGTAAAACAAGCATGCAACAGGTATCATATAGTGACATACCGAAGCAAATACGAGCATAATTATTACTAAAGGTTATAACCTACTAAACATATCAACATGACATTATCAAAGATAAGTCAAGGTACCCGCCTCCAATCGAAAAATCCAATCCAGTCCAAACCCGACATCGAGATGCTCGTCTCGCGTCAAAGTCCTCAACTCCAAGTCACTGCTGTTGATCCACAAATAAAAAGGTTGCTGCCGAATCAAGAGTTGCTGCTGAAAAACAATAAAAGAAGCTGCAGTGACCAGTGAATCTATCAACACATAAAATCCTATCTGAAATCAACATCCAGGTTTCCACCATCCCATAACATACCTTATTCCAAGTTCACACTGATCACCTCCTCTCTGCCTATAACCAATGTAGCCACTCCAAGATCACCGTATAGCAACAAGATGCTCTCCAAGATCGCAGCTAGGGCAGAGGAAAGATTGGCCAGAGTTAGGGCAGAGGGTGTCGGAGGAGAATTGGCAGTTAGGGCTTGGTGTCACTGGCGGCAGTGGAAACTAAGGCACCGGCAGAGTGAAGCCAACGGCCAGCGTTCGATTGAGAGGGGCGAGGTGAAGTCGGCTAGGGCTTGGATTCCACGCTAGGGCACACTAAAGAGGAGTGTGCTGGATTTGCGTCGACGCTAGGGCACGGATAGGTCCGGCTGTGAACAACCCCCCTTCGACGTCGGCTGCTCGTGAGGATGAACGGTGACGGGCAGCGGCGACGGTGTCGGTTGTGGTGACCAGAGGCGACGCGAGAAAAGGTGAAGTGTCGGCACAGGCAAGGCGACCGGCTGTCGGCGCTAAGCAGAGGCAATTGGCCGAATGCCGGCGCTCGGGAAGGAAAAGGAGGAGAGGCGAGGGGGCATCATATTCGGCGAGGGAGAAGACGAAAAGAGGGGAGAAGAAACTTCCGCGTGCTGTTAGGGCACGACGTCGGGCGCGTGAGAGGGGAAGGAGGGAATCGGGCACGCGAGGGAGAGGAAAGAAACGAAGAAAAATGAAAATAAAATAAAAATAAAATAAAATAACGAGAAAATCAACATTTCCTCGTTTAAAATAGGGTAGCCCAAACCATGCTTTCCCGGAGCCTATTTTTATCCCCGTAACTCGTCCATACGAGCTCCGAAAAATTTTCAAAAAATTCCCTTATCATTATTCGCCCATTTTTGGTATTTTACATTCTCCCCCACTAATAAAAATTTGGTCCCCCAAATTTCGTTATCTACCATCAGCAAATACTAACAACAGGTAAAGAGTATAAATGCTGAACGGTAAATTAAATCACATATCTCAAGTAAAAAGATAGGAGTATTGAGCTCGAATAGTATCCTCGAGCTCCTAAGTAGCCTCCTCGTCTGTATGATGCTGCCATCTGATTTTAACCAGCCGGATAGTCTTGTTCCGCAACTAATGCTCTTTCTGGTCCAGAATCCGTACCGGAACCTCCTCATAAGTGACATCAGGCAGAACGGAAACTAAGATGTCTGTCAGCACATGTGTCGGGTCGGGTATGTATCTCCTCAATATAGATACGTGAAATACGTCGTGGACGCCTGCCAGAGACGGTGGTAGTGTCAGACGATAAGCTACTGCTCCAATCATCTCCAGGATCTAGAAAGGGCCAATGTACCACGGAGCTAGCTTACCTCTGAGGCCAAATCTATTCACCCCTTTCGTGGGTGAAACTCGCAGAAATACATGGTCGCCTGTAGAGAACTCCTAGGGTCTGCGTCTCCAATCTGCATAACTCTTCTGGTGGTCCTGTGCCTCTGACATCCTCCATCTGATAGTACGGACCAACTCTGCCTCATGCTGAGCTCTATGAGGTCCCAACAACTGGGACTTCGCCACCTCATCCCAGAGGGTGGATGTCCGACAAGGCCTACCATACAAGCTTCAAACGGTGCCATCTGGATAGCTGAATGAAAGCTATTGTTGTAGGCAAACTCTACCTATGGCAAATGGTCCTCCCAACTGCCTCTGAAATCCAATACACATGACCTCAGTAAGTCCTCTAGAGTCTGAATGGTCTGTTATAACTGTCCATCTGTCTACGGATGGAAAGATGTACTGAAACAAAGTTGAGTGCCCAAGGCCTGCTGCAGATTCTGCCAGAAATGAGACATGAACCGGGGGTCTCTATTTGAAATAATAGTCAAAGGGACACCATGTAATCTGATGACCTCCCGACAATACAGATTTGACAATCGATCCAGGGAATCAGTCCTCCGAATCGCTAAGAAATGCGCGGATTTGGTTAATCGATCAAAGATTACCCAAATCGCGTCATAGCCTCATCGTGTCCTAGGCAAACCCACTACAAAGTCCATGGTAATGTGTTCCCATTGCCACTCAGGAATAGGAATTCGTTGAAGTAATCCGGCAGGTCTCTGGTGTTCAGCCTTCACCTGCTGACAGACAAGACATCTAGCTACCAATTCCACGATGTCTTTCTTCATGTCGTTCCACCAATAAGAACGTCTCAAATCTCGGTACATACGAGTACCGCCTGGGTGGTTAGTAAATCTGGAGCGATGAGCCTCTTGAAGTAGCTCCTCCCTAACCGGGTGAGATGGAGGTACGCATAAGCGGCCTCGGAAATATATAATACCTGCTTTATCTCGGGTAAACTCGGTCTACTGCCCGGAAGCTATCTGGCTGCCAATGGACTGTAAATGCTGATCTCAGACCTGGGCCTCCTGAACCCTCATCCTGATCGATGACTGAGCAACCATGGTAACCAGAATACCCTACTTTGTCCGTCCCTGCTCCTCAAGGCCCAATTCGGAGAATCCCTGAATCAAGTCTGTGACCACAACTTGGTGGCAAGCTAAAGTCCCTATGGACTTCCTGCTGAGTGCATCGGCAACCACATTAGCTTTCCCCCGGGTGGTAGCTAATGGTACAATCATAATCCTTCAGGAACTCTATCCATCGCCTCTGTTGGAGATTGAGTTCCTTCTGGGGTGAACAGATATTTGAGACTCTTATGATCCGTAAGAATCTCAAAGGTAATACCGTACAAATGATGCCGCCAAATCTTCAAAACAAAGATGATGGCGGCTAGAGCCAGATCATGTACAGGGTAGTTCTTCTCATGCTCCTTCAACTAACGAGAAGCATAGAAGACTATTCTGCCATGCTGCATCAGAACAGTGCCCAAACCCTGTAGAGAAGCGTCGGTGTAGAGTACGAATCCATCCTCTCCAAAAAGTAAAACCAAAACTGGAGCCGACACTAATCTCTGCTTCAGCTCCTGGAAGCTGATCTCGCAGGCTTCTGATCATGTGAACTTCAAATGTAAATGTTTCCGTCGAAACATCTTTAGAATTATGTGAAGATGGTGTACGTGATTATCCTCGGATCAGAAATAGATCACAACTTTACCATGATTTAACTCATCACTCCATAACAATTCATCTAAAGCCTGTCCAGAACCCTGAAATAGCTGCTTAGCTAAAAGTCATCTTGCAAACCATACACAGATGTATCTTCCATTTCAAAATCATACTGGGAGAGATCATATAGAATTGACCCATCTCCTTTCAATATCTAGAGCTTACCACCATAAAATGTCAAGTCAATGAGTTTCCCCGATAACAAGTCTGAAATCTGATCGCTAACTACAAATCACCAAAAATAGATCATCTAATGTGAGAGCAACACTCCGTCACAAGAAATACTACATATGTGGGAGCAACGTTCTACCACCAACAAGGCAACCTATATGGGAGCAACGCTCCACCACCGCAATCCAAAATATGTGGGAGCAACGCTCCACCACAAACAATATAAAATATATGGG
The DNA here is from genome assembly GCF_018446385.1 of Zingiber officinale. NCBI lineage: Eukaryota > Viridiplantae > Streptophyta > Magnoliopsida > Zingiberales > Zingiberaceae > Zingiber > Zingiber officinale. Next base: position 98,817,546 of record NC_056003.1, on the reverse strand, counting down.
AGCAACGCTCCACCACAAACAATCCATAATATGTGGGAGCAACATTCCACCACAACAATCCAAAATATGCGAGAGCAACGCTCCACCACAAATAATCCATAATATAGAGGGAGCAACGCTCCACCACAAACATCCCATAAGTGACCCACACATTTAACTATCCAACTAGAGACTGCACGAGATCACTCTATCACATATCACTGTGGGCAGCCAGGGGTATAACAACCTAGTAAGCAAATCAAATCCATCGTCAACTCTATCAACATCCTAGTGGGTCACCCACCAATAGGAGAATTAGTTGACAGGGTAATACAACAAATGACATAATATAGACACTCAACATCCTACATTCAACATAGGTAGAATCATCCTGATGTTACCAACAATACACCTGGCACACGTGTACACACAACATAGGTATGATCGACATAATCCTCCAATTAGTGCACACCCAACACACTCATAACACAGGTATAAATCAGCGTTATACCTCCAACAATGCATGTTGAACCCGTGTGCATATATCAACGCAGGTATAATCATCAATACACCTCAAACAACACTCACCTAACATATATACACCTATGCCAAGAGTATAATCAACATAATACTTCCAACAAATCATAATAGATACGAGTGTACACACAAAACAAATATAATCAACAAGATACCTCCCACAATATACCAAACACATGTACACATACCATAACATAGATTTAATCGACATGATACATTCAATAATACAATCAGACACGTACACCGAACTACATAGCTATAATCCACAAGGAACCTACAATAACCATATCGGAATATGTATACAAATACTACTTGCAAATGGACAGTCTATCACAGGACTCCTACAACACATAACAATCATATGTACACGCAACATAGATAGGAATAATCAGCATATTTAACTCAATCAACCTGGCATTCCCTATGCTACCTTCTAAGTTATCCAACTAGGTACATACAGTATAAAATTAAAGTACCCATGGAATAGGATACATCGATCTTCTATAGACTGACCAAACCGACAATGTCTTTTCCACGTCAGTACAAGTCATGTACTCAAATGTGCTCTAGATACCTAACTAAGCACAAATAATCCAAAGATTCGAACCTCTAAAAATAGAGTATGACAATCCCGTACTGATCGGACCAACAAAACTAAATTGGTCATCTACTAACTAATCAAGAATACATTAATCCTCCACAAGCAACTAAGGTATATCGATCCATGACTACTCAAATCAACAAGTGTAAATCAGACTCCTACTGACCGATCTAATAAGAGTAAATTAATTATCTACTGATGAAATTAACTAAGATAAAATGGTATTCTACTGGCTAAGTCTACATGAATATGTAGGTACTATCCACTACCCAGCTAATAATAGTAGAGGCTGGTATGTGCCTCCATCTCCTAACCAACTAGTAGTAATAGAAGCTAAAACTACTATTGGTATGATATGAAAAATCACCAGAGACTATAATCCTTGATCTCTATTAAGGTCGACCATGATCAGTAGCTAACCCATCACATGTAAATGTAATATGTGCTACAACAACCAGACATATACTAAATAAAAAGTGCTAATACATGTCATAACCATCATAGTCAACAATGCATACACTAACAGAAATATATGATAGCAATATACCAACATACCTCCTATAGCTTGGAGATGTTCTGCTGCTGCCTGTTCCCAAAACTCGAAAAAGTCACATCAAGAAAACCAAAACACGAAATCTGAAACACAGGAAATAACACTCGTAAACCTGGCTCTGATACCAATAAATTGTCACGCCCCAGGAGAGTCCCTGCCAAAAGAAATTTCGACATCATCTCCCCTGAACGGGTGATAATCTGAGACATATCTACAATACCCTCAGGGCCACATATACCTCGGCCAAAACGACCGGAACAATAACAATAAAATAACTAAACAACCACTTAGTTTATATAATAAACAGCCCACACGACTGTACTAAAAACCAAAACACAGCGGAAAACGATAGAAACCATCACAGCCCAAAAACAAAGACTACTAGCCGGCTAGACTTACACAACACAACAAACAACGCAAAATATCACATAACAACACTCCAGAGGCAAAACCAGAATACAAAGCTAAATACACAAATTTCATATACCAAAAATAAAAATAAACAAAAGCGGAGACAGGTCTTCTGATGTGACGTGGGGACCAGTAAGCAGGATACTCCAAGTGACTCCATAAACAACCTAGTACCTGAAAAAGATAGTATCCACGGGGGTGAGTTCAAGAACTCAGCAGATACCTAGTTGACATATATAGAAAACTATAACAAATAGTAATAACTATGGAGTACAGTCTCCTGGACAAAAGCTGGAAATGCACAATAGAAAAGGCTGAAGAGAACTGTATTCACCAGGACCTCCTATCAGAATAGTCTGGTCATCAGACCGAGAGTATCATAACTCCTGTATGCATGTTGATCCCGTCCGAATGCTGAACCAACGGACGCTGGGCACGTGGCGCTCCCCTGCTGCTGATGTGGATTTTCGACTAACTGCACGATGCTCCGGCGAACCTGCACAAAGTCGGGCCGAGAAGGGGTTCCCGGCGGTGACCCTCCGACGCTCAAGTCAAGCGAAGCTCAAGAGAGAAAAAGTGGCTCTAAAACTCGTAGCTGGCATACCTCCGGCGAAGGGTGAGGGCCTTTATATAGAGCAGCAGAGAAGCGAGTGTACACATACCGAGGTGTACACGTGTCCATGGCCCATACCCCAACAAGGGCTTGTCAGTGAGCTTACCTGACCCATACTGCTACAGTCCGAGCATGTCCTCAATGGGACAGCGGAATCTCCTGTCATAAGATTTGGAGTATGGCTTACACGCGGAGCATACTCGCTATCAGACAAAGATGTCCCTTGTCCTTTTCCCTTACTCCCGATCTGGCGTTCGGCCGGCCGGCTTCCTAGGAGTCCGGCCGGACGTATACGGTGATTTACTTGGGGAGATTCTCAATCACGTGCGTTGTGGAGACTATTAACAGTATGCTACCTTATGACTTTGGCCGCCGGAACCCTGACTTCCTACAGGGCACCTTTAACCATTAGCTAGACACCGGGCGGTCGGACCCAGCCCTCTCTGGACGTTGACTCCATCGAACGGCCGGTCGGCCGTTCGGACCTCCCACCTCCGGACGGGCCTCCTTCCACTCTGACTTCCACGTGGCATTGACCTCACCGGACGGGGTCCCCTGTTCTTACCACCAGATCACTTGCCTCCCCTTCAAGTCTAGTCAAAGGAGGCGAATTGTCCGACTGACTGGACTACGAATCATGCTGGGCGGCTCCTCCGTGCTAGTATCCTCCGATCGGCCGACCTCAGAGATGGCCTTAAACAAATCGACAATGGCATTCACCGGATCTCCTCGTGTTATGCGCCAATCTTTGACATTAAGGTTGAGCATGCTTTCATTAAATGCCCCGAATGGTCGAATGCCACATGGCGCACTGCCATCGACCAACGGCGGCGGTGCCATGGTGTTTTGATGTGATCGAAGCGATTCGAAATGGACGGCGGGATGCACGCTTTGGTTCCCGTGACCTGGATCCAACGGTGGAGGTCGCCCGGTGTCCACCCTATAAATCCTTCGTTTCCTTCTCTCCATCATTTTCCTCCGCGATTCCGACCTTCGTCTACAGCGTTTTGGTGCTCCGGCGATTTCCTTCTTGCTCTCCGACGCTCCCCGGCGCCTCCTCCCTGATCTTTTCTCCTCACAGTAAGGCTCTGCACCTCTTCTTTCTTGTTTCCGGTGTTCACTCCGCATCTTTTTACCAGTTTCGATCCTTGAAACCTCCTTTCGCTTGCGGTTGTTTTTCTCTAGCCTTTTCGCCTTTTTGATTCCTTCCGATCGGCCCATGGCTAGTTCTTCCAATCCCGAAGACCAGTCGCTCGGCCCATGGTACACAACCATGCAGTCGCGATTCGACCAGCGTGATTTTGATATTCTGACAGACAATTTCGAAATCCCGGAGGATTTTGAAATTCGTTTGGCCGGTCCCTCTGCTCGGCCGCATAGGCCGCCGCGCGGAGCTTTCTTCGGGGTGCCGCTCGGCAGCCTGGTACCCAATACCTTTCGTCTCCTCTGCGGTGTTGTTGTTTTGTTCAAGATTCACAACATCCCCCTCCGACCGGAGGTCTTCTTTTATTTCTACTACCCCAAGCAAGCCGAGCCGGGCACCTTCATGTTCTAAGCTCGGCCCGGATTAGTCTTCTTCAACAAACTTCCTTCTTCCAATAAACATTGGAAGGATTATTTTTTCTACATCCGTATGCCCGATCAGGCCACCTTCCCGACAAAGTGGCAGGTCAGCTTGCCTCCCACCCCCGAGCTGAAGAAGTTCAAGACCCGACCGGACTATCTCCATGCCGCAAATATATTAGCCGGTCTGCGACTTGATATTAATAATTCGGCCGGAGTCCTATACGGACCCCTCTTCCGACCGGCTTCGGTAAGAACTCTACTTGGGCATTTGCTTTGATTGCCAACTGATTTCTTTTCTTTCCTTTGTAGCGGACATCGTCATGGACTCGGTCATGGCTGGCGTTCTGAAGAGAAAGGCGGCAGCGTTAGAGGCCGCGGCGGCCAGGGAGATGGAAACGTTGGGTATCCAGCCGGTCGGATCCCACGAAGGAGAGAGCGGGACTCAAGATGAGTCGGTCGCTCAGGCTTCTCAACAAAAAGGGCAACTGCCGCCGCTCGTGGCAAGGCGCCGGAGGCTGAAGCCATTTCGTCCGACCGGACGCCTTCTGAATGGGACGAGCCGGCCGCGCCAATCGAGGTTGTTCCTGTAAGTACCCTTCCGCCCGTTCGCCAACCAGTCAAGCGCTCGACCATTCACTCGCAGTTCTCTGCGCCGACTTCTGATCCCGGTCGGGCGATACCTGGTCACGGCCGCACAATACGGGTCACTCTTCATCTCTCGATTGAAGAGTTGCTGCCAGAAGCCGACCGACCAACCGCGCCCGAGCACACCATTACTTTGAAGGGGCCCCTAGCCGAGATGTGGGTCGACGCTCGGGCGCGCATCGCGATGATTCCCCTCCGCAATTTGGCCAATAGCCACATGCAGGAGTCTACTGGGGTAAGTTCATTTTTTCCGAAATTTTGCGTGTATTTTTTCCGCTCGGCTTTTAACAACTTCGCCTTTTTGCTTCATAGATGGGTGGAAGAGATAGCAGTCTCCAACCGCCTGGCTATGGTGGACGAGGAGCTAAGGCAATTGCAGGTGGCAGGTGGTCCGTCCGGCTCGCAGGGTCCTTCTTACTCCGAGTTGCAGAAGGAGCTTAAGAAGGCTCAAGATATACTGGCGGCCGAGCAGAAGAAAACAGTCGACCAGGCTCACCATCTGGCCGAGCTCGAGCGGCAAGTCAAGTCACTTGACCAAAAAATTACCCTGGCTACCACTCGGAAGAACACGGCCATTTCTGACTTAGAGAAGAAGAATGTGGAGGCTAGAGGCTTGGAGCTGAAGATCAAGGAGTTGATGGAGCAGCTCGACCAAGAGAAAGTGAGCCGCTCAGCCGACGCCACCAGGCATAAGGATGAGCTGACCACTTTGCAAGAATCTCTTGCTGCAGCTCAACTGGCCTTCAAAGAGTACCAAGAAGCCGAGCCGAATTGGGTTGCAGCTCTAAGACAAGGCTACATCCGCTCGCCCGAATTCTCGGAAAAAATCTGCGAGCGGATGTACACTGCCTTCGATTTGGCTATGACCGCCACCATGACTTATCTGAAGTCAAAGGGTCTTCTTCCTGAGTCCACCAATATTCCGGCCGGCGATCAGGTGGCGCTTCTGGATAACATTCCCAAGACCCTGTATGATTATATTGAGTAGTTTCTGTACTTTGGCCACTCGGCTAAATATCATCCTTTTTGTAATTAGGTCGCCCGGCCTAAAGTCTGAACTTTAATGCAATGTTTTCCTTGTATTCACTGTCTTTTACATAACCAAAATATGTGTTTATCCGCTCGCCCATTATCACCCCTCTGGTATTCGAAAGGGATTTTTACTAAGTGTCTGGTGTTGCCTTTACGCCCGGCTTAACATGTAATACTTCGCCTACTTAATTTTCCGCTTTGATAGCAGAGATCACTCGCTAGATACCACATGCCATTGGGTTCTAGGCCGAGCGGAGCGTAGAGATGATTTAACGATATTGAGGGCGAGTTTCTGGGGCCATTGCATCCTTTTTATTGGCATCTTCCGCTCGGACGTTTATAAACGCCGGCTCGTCTCTCGATATTTAACGTCGGAGCTAGACGGTCTTCCGCTCGGAGGGTTTATAGACGCCGGCTCGTCTCTACGGTTTAACGTCTGGGCTAGACGGTCTTCCGCTCGGAGGGTTTATAGACGCCGGCTCGTCTCTACGGTTTAACGTCTGGGCTAGACGGTCTTCCGCTCGGAGGGTTTATAGACGCCGGCTCGTCTTTACGGTTTAACGTCTGGGCTAGACGGTCTTTCGCTCGGAGGGTTTATAGACGTCGGCTCGTCTCTACGGTTTAACATCTGGGCTAGACGGTCTTCCGCTCGGAGAGTTTATAGACGCCGGCTTGTCTCTACGGTTTAACGTCTGGGCTAGACGGTCTTCCGCTCGGAGGGTTTATAAACGCCGGCTCGTCTCTACGGTTTAACGTCTGGGATAGACGGTCTTCCGCTCGGAGGGTTTATAGGCGTCTCTATGGTTTAACGTCTGGGCTGACGGTCTTCCGCTCGGAGGGTTTATAGGCAGCTCGTCTCTACGGTTTAACGTCTGGCTAGACGGTCTTCCGCTCGGAGGGTTTATAGGCCTCGGCTCATACGGTTTAACGTTTGGGCTAGATGGTCTTCCGCTCGGAGGGTGTCGGCTCGTCTCTACGGTTTAACGTCTGGGCTAGAGGGCCTTCGAGGGTTTATAGGCAGGCTCGTCTCTACGGTTTAACGTCTGGGCTAGACGGTCTTCCGCTCGGAGGGTTTATAGACGTCGGCTCGTCTCTACGGTTTAACGTCCGGGCTATCCGCTCGGAGGGTTTATAGGCGTCGGCTCGTCTCACGGTTTAACGTCTGGGCTAGACGGTCTTCCGCTCGGAGGGTTTATAGGCTCGTCTCTACGGTTTAACGTCTGGGCTAGACGGTCTTCCGCCGGAGGGTTTATAGGCGCTGGCTCATCTAATGTCTGGGCTAGACGGTCTTCCGCTCGGAGGGTTTATAGGCACCGGCTCGTCTCTCGGTTTGTCACGGCGGTCTTCCGCTCGGAGGGTTTATAGGCGCTGGCTCGTCTCTACGTCTGGGCTAGACGGCCTTTAAGGCTAATTTTGACCTCGGCTAAGTTGTTTGCCATCCTCTTTATCATTTTGCTTCTGCATTACAAGGATACGGCTACCGGAAAATATACAAAGCATGTTGTTACACCCTTTGCTCCTTCATCCTCGAGTCGCCTTCACTATTCGGGCGCTTGGCTCGGATAATTTACCTCCGGCCGAAGCACGGGGCCTTCGTTCTCGGCGCTTGGCTCGGATAATTTACCTCCGACCGGACGGCCTTCGTTCTCGGCGCTTGGCTCGGATAATTTACCTCCGGCAGAGCGCTTCGGCTCGGGCGCTTGGCTCAGATAATTTACCTCGGCCGAGCGGCACGGGCCTTCGTCGAGCCTCTGGCTCGGATAATTTACCTCCGGCCGAACGGCACGGGGACTTCATTTTTCGCTGACGATGCCTTATATTTGCTTTAGTCTTCTTTCACCCCACCCGGTAAGGCTGGAGGTGGTTCGCGCTCCACGGCCTATCTAGCTGCCGACCGTTCTCATCCTCCAAATAATAAGCGCCCGAGCGGAGCTTTTCGATAACCTTGAAGGGGCCCGACCGGCTTGACTTTCTTCCAGACAAGATCGCCGACCTGGAATGATCTGGGAATGACGCGCCGGTTGTAGTTTTGCTTCATTCGTTGATGGTATGCCATCAGTCGGACGGACGCCTTGGCTCGCTCTTCGTCTACTAAATCCAGCTCCATGTTCCTCCGCTCGGCGTTATCATCATCGTAATGCTGGATCCTGGCGGACTCGACGCCGACTTCGACAGGAATCACCGCTTCACCGCCGTATACCAGATGAAAAGGCGTGACACCCGTTCCTTCCTTAGGAATCGTTCGGATGGCCCATAGGACGCCCGACACTTCATCTACCCAGCTTCCTCCCAAATGGTCGAGCCGAGCGCGCAGAATTCGAAGAATTTCCCGATTGGCTACTTCGGCTTGACCGTTGCTTTGGGGATAGGCCACGAACGTGATGTGTTGCTCGATTCCATAGCTTTTGCACCAATTTTCGAGTAACTTCCCTGTGAATTGCCGCCCATTGTCGGAGATAAGTCGACGGGGGACGCCGAACCGACAGATGATGTTCTGCCAAATAAATTTCTTGACCATCTGCTCGGTGATCTTGGCTAGCGGCTCGGCCTCCACCCACTTGGAAAAATAATCAACTGCCACTAATAGAAATTTCCGCTGCCCGGTTGCCATTGGAAATGGACCAACAATGTCCATTCCCCACTGGTCGAACGGGCAGGAGACGGTGGAAGTCTTCATTTCTTCTGCCGGTCGGTGAGAGATATTGTGATACTTCTGGCAAGATAGACATGTCGCGACGGTCCGAGCGGCATCAGCTTGTAAGGTCGGCCAAAAGTATCCAGCTAGCAGGATCTTCTTAGCTAGTGATCGTCCGCCCGGATGCCCTCCGCAGGATCCTTGATGTACTTCTTGGAGGATGTAAGCCGAGTCCTCCGAGCTCACGCACTTCAACAGCGGTCGTGAGAAAGATTTCTTGTAAAGCTAATCGCCGATGAGTGTGAACCGGCCGGCTCTCCTCCTTAGCAGCTGAGTTTCATCCCGATCGGACGATGTAGCACCCGAGCGGAGAAACTCCATGATGGGTGTCCTCCAATCGCTCGGAAACGTGAGACCCTTCATCCGATCGACGTGCGCCACCAAAGATACCTGTTCGATTGGCTGCTGAATGGCGACCGGCGTTATTGAGCTCGCGAGTTTGGCTAACTCATCGGCTACTTGATTTTCTGCCCTGGGTATCTTCTGGACAATAACTTCTCTAAAATTAGCTTTAAGTTTCTCAAACGCTTCAGCGTAGAGCTTGAGCCGGACGTTGTTAATTTCAAAAGTGCGAGAGGCTTACGGCAGGGTGATCCACTCTCTCCATTGCTCTTAATGTTGTTATAAACACGTCTTAATGTTGTTAATGCCCTCTAACAAAACCTAAGCACTAATGATTACTTGCAACAATTAGCATATCATCTCCCATTGGAAACTTGAAATTCCCTATTTTTCTCTTGGACTGTAGCTTAAATAAGGAAATATTCGATTATATAAGATAGCACTACTAAAAGATTTAGTTTGGATGCTGCTACTGGCACATTAGTATCTTTCCATCTTCAACTATTCACTTTATAGGGGTCAAAAGGGCGAGGACTAGAGCGAAAGCCAGCTTCTCAAGCCCAGTGTAGCGAGATTCGGCATCTTTTAAAATATGACTAAGGAAATACACGGGCTCTTCTCCGCTCGCCCTCACTAACGCCGAGCCGATTGCATGCTCGGTTGAAGATAGGTACATATAAAGTGGCTCACCCGTAGTCGGCTTGGCCAATACCGGGAGAGAGCTCAGATATGCCTTTAAGTCTTCGAACGCCCGATCGCATTCTTCATCCCAGTGAAACTTAGTGGCCTTGCGTAAAATTTTGAAGAAATGGAGGCTCCGGTCGGCAGTTTTGGAGATGAATCGGGATAGAGCAGTTATCCGACCGGTCAACCGTTGCACTTCCCTTGTATTTTTTGGAGGCGGCATGTCTTGTAGAGCTTTTACCTTGTTGGGATTTGCTTCGATTCCCCGCTCGGTCACTATGTAACCCAAGAAACGTCCTCCTTTTTCTCCGAACAGGCATTTCTGAGGATTCAGTTTGACTCCATATTTCCGCAACGTTCGGAAAGTTTCCTCCATGTCTTTAAAGAGGTCGGCCGCTCGGATGGACTTGATGAGAATGTCGTCCACATATACTTCCAGATTTCGGCCGATCTGTTCCTTGAACACTTTGTTCATCAGACGCTGATATGTGGCTCCGACATTCTTCAATCCGAACGGCATCACATTATAGCAATAGGTGTCGTCGGCTGTTATGAAGCTTACTTTTTCTTGATCTTCCCGGGCGAGCGGCACTTGATGATATCCCTGATGAGCGTCGAGCATGCATATCAATTCGCAACCGGCCGTGGAGTCCACCAACTGATCGATCCGAGGCAGGGGATAAAAATCTTTCGGGCAAGCTTTGTTGAGATCCCGAAAATCAATGCATACCCTCCACTTGTTGCCCGGCTTGGAGACTAATACTACATTCGCAGCCAGCTCGGGAACTGAACCTCTCGTATATGGCCGACCTCCAGAAGTTTCTCTACTTCCGCCCGGATGATGGCATTCTGCTCAGCGCTGAAATCCCTTTTTCTTTGCTTTACTGGCCGAGCGTCCGGTCGGACGTGGAGCTCATGTTGCGCTATACTTGGTGAAATTCCGGGCAGCTCATGTGTCGACCAGACGAAGACATCATGGTTTCTTCAGAGGCATTGGATCACCTCCTCTTTCTGATTCGCCTCCAGATCGAATGTGATGAACGTCGTGGCCTCCGATCGGATCGGGTGTATCTGCACTTCTTCTTTTTCTTCATAAATCAAAGAGGAAGGTTTTTCAGTTATAGCGTTCACCTCGATCCGTGGCGACTTCCGAGCGGCATTTGCTTCTGCTCGGACCATCTCGATGTAGCATCGCCGAGCTGCTAGTTGATCTCCCCGTACTTCTCCCACTTTTTCCTCGACGGTCTTCCGCTCGAAATTCACTGAGAGCCGGTCTTCCCAGGATGACGTTGTATGACGAGGGAGCGTCGACCACCACGAAGTTTGCTGTCCGCGTCCTCCTGAGCGGCTCCTCCCCCAGTGGGATAGCCAGTCGGATCTGTCCGACCGGCAGAACTTCGTTGCCCGTAAACCTGTAGAGGGGGGTCGTCATGGGCAGCAGCTCGGCTCGATCTATTTGTAGTTGATCGAACGCCTTTTTGAAGATGATGTTGACCGAGCTCCCTGTGTCAATAAAAACGCGGTGAATAGTGTAGTTGGCTATTACCGCATTGATGAGCAGAGCGTCGTCGCGGGGTACTTCAACTCCTTCCAAGTCCCCAGGCCCAAAACTGATTTAGGGTCCGCTCGCCCTTTCTTGACTGCAGCCGACCGCATGGATCTGGAGCTGTCGGACGCTCGCCTTCCTTGCTCGGTTGGAATCTCCTCCGGTCGGACCACCAGCTATGATGTTTATCTCGCCTCGGGAAGTATTACTACTATTTTCTTCTTCCCGAGCGGACGGGCGAGACCGTTCTCTAGACATGCGGCGATTCTCCCGCCTTGGTGAGTGATGCCGACCGGGAGTCTGTTGTTGTCGCCCTTCAGCTATAGTCCGATCGGCTTCCTGAGCTCTCTGTCTCCTGTCGGATGAGGGAGATCGTCGACCGCCATTTCGGGGAACAGGATGAGCAATAAAGGGGAGACTTCGGCAATCCCGGGTGTTGTGCGTGTCGGTCCGGTGATATGAACAAAACATGGGCGTCCATTTCTTCTTTTGCTTGGGTCGCTCGGCAGATACTTCTTGGATCGCCTGGTTCCTTGCATGTGGGTGAGAACGAATTGCTTCGGCCCTTGGTCCTCTGGGCGGCTGATGAGCAGCGTGCGACTTCTGTTCGATAGGAGGGGCCCGCTCGGTTGGAGTTTCTTTTTTCCGGGCGGCTTGAGCTTCTTCCACGTTGATGTATTCGTTGGCTCGATGCAGCATGTGATCGTAGTCTCGGGGCGGCTTCCGAGCGAGCGGAAGAAATCCCCGTCCACGAGGCCTTGAGTGAAGGCATTCATCATAGTCTCCGAGGTGGCCGTGGGGATATCCATGGCCACCTTGTTGAACCGTTGTATGTAGGCTCGGAGTGATTCTCGGGCTTCTTGTTTGATGGCGAACAAGCTGACACTCGTCTTCTGATAACGACGGCTGCTTGCAAAATGATGGAGGAACGCCGTTCGGAAGTCCTTGAAGCTTGTGATAGAGCCGTCCGGCAGTCTCCGGAACCACCGTTGAGCCGATCCCGAGAGGGTGGAAAGAAAAACTCGGCATTTTACTCCATCTGTGTATTGATGGAGCGTAGCTGTGTTATCAAACTTACCCAGATGATCATCCGGGTCGGTTGTCCCATTGTACTCGCCGATCGTCCGAGGCACGTAGTGCTTGGGCAGAGGATCTCGTAGAATAACCTCTGAAAATTGGCGATTGATCCGCTCGGGTGAGGCGTCCGTGCGGGGGGCTTTCCCTTTTTTGTCTTCTCGTCTCGGCCGTTCATCCGAAGATAATCCTTGATCTCTATTCATCGCTGCGGCTTCAGGCGTGCGAAATAGGGCCCGATGAAATGCAACGGTGGCCTGCGGTGCTTCCGCTCGGCCACCCGACACGGATGTTGCTTGCTGCTCCGGCCGCTCGGCTGATGCTTTCTATTTTTGCTCCACAAGCTTGGCGGCCCTCAACTCGATCAAAGCGTCGAGTTCCTCCGTGGAGAGCGTCACCGTGTGTTGTCGTCCAGCCTCGTCTATCGTTTCCATTCGGATGCAGGAGCGTTCCCACAGACGGCGCCAAATTGATCCTGTCCGAATGCTGAACCAACGGACGCTGGGCACGTGGCGCTCCCCTGCTGCTGATGTAGATCTTCGACTAACTGCACGATGCTCCGGCGAACCTGCACAAAGTCGGCCCGGGAAGGGGTTCCCGGCGGCCAACAAGAGAAAAGTGGCTCTAAAACTCGTAGCCGGCGTACCTCCGGCGAAGGGTGAGGGCCTTTATATAGAGCAGCAGAGAAGCGAGTGTACACATACCGAGGTGTACACGTGTCCATGGCCCATACCCCAGCAAGGGCTTGTCAGTGAGCTTACCTGACCCATACTGCTACAGTCCGAGCATGTCCTCGATGGGACACCGAAATCTCCTGTCATAAGATTTGGAGTATGGCTTACACGCGGAGCATACTCGCTATCAGACAAAGATGTCCCTTGTCCTTTTCCCTTACTCCCGATCTGGCGTCCAGCCGGTCGGCTTCCTCGGAGTCCGGTCGGACGTATACGGTGATTTACTTGGGGAGATTCTCAATCACGTGCGTTGTGGAGACTATTAACAGTATGCTACCTTATGACTTTGGCCGAGCGTGTTGTCTGCTCGGCTTTGCGATCTTTTCCACTGAGCGCCGGAACCCTGACTTCCTACAGGGCACCTTTAACCATTAGCCAGACACCGGGCGGTCGGACCCAGCCCTCTCTGGACGTTGACTCCATCGAACGGCCGGTCGGCCGTTCGGACCTCCCATCTCCGGACGGGCCTCCTTCCACTCTAACTTCCACGTGACATTGACCTCACCGGACGGGGTCCCCTGTTCTTACCACCGGATCACATGTCAAGCATATGCATCCATCCAAATGTAGCATATAAGTGCAGCAAACACAATCAGTAAATGTATAAATGCGTATGATGGCAATGACATGTCCTGGTTACCCCTGACTCCAGTCAGTCATCTCACACACGATGGTGAGACCGAGTGGGTAGAGTTGTGACAACCGTGCACTCTGCCATCACTGCTCCTGATGAGTGACTGAATGGACGGGATGCTGTCGGAGTACACATATCCTCCTACCCCAAATCATAAGTAGGGGAGCTCAATGCTCTCATCTCCCTGAGCCAGTCCAGAGGAGGGATCCCTGACGTGCTACCACGTTGTGTCACGCTACCCATGAGTGTGCCAGCAGAGCACCGACAAAGCACCTGCTGCAACACACATTGCCTGAAAATACCACTAACCCATGAGTGGTGGTGTGTGCAGATCCATGTAACTAGCGATGTGCTCAACAATAATGAAGCCGACTATCGCACAGCATGCAATCATACAAGATGATGTATGCCACTAAGCATGACAATATCCTGAACCTATATATATATATATATATATATATATAATGTGTACCCTAGCATCGATGGGTCAAATCCGAAGATCTAAGGTACACAGGTCAGGTATGATAAAAAACCTAGTTCGGGGTATCGTAAGGCATGGTATGTCACTACCTCTATGGACATATATAATCAAGAAGATATGAATTCAAACAAGTAAGTAAAACAAGCATGCAACAGGTATCATATAGTGACATACCGAAGCAAACCCGAGCATAATTATTACTAAAGGTTATAACCTACTAAACATATCAACATGACATTATCAAAGATAAGTCAAGGTACCCGCCTCCAATCGAAAAATCCAATTCAGTTCAAATTCAACGTCGAGATGCTCGTCTCGCGTCAAAGTCCTCAACTCCAAGTCACTACTGTTGATCCACAAATAAAAGGTTGCTGTTGAATCAAGAGTTGCCGCTGAAAACAATAGAGGAAGCTGCAGTGACCAGTGAATCTATCAACACATAAAATCCTATCTGAAATCAACATCCAGGTTTCCACCATCCCATAACATACCTTATTCCAAGTTCACACTGATCACCTCCTCTCTGCCTATAACCAATGTAGCCACTCCAAGATCACCGTATAGCAACAAGATGCTCTCCAAGATCGCAGCTAGGGCAGAGGAAAGATTGGCCGGAGTTAGGGCAGAGGGTGTCGGAGGAGAATTGGCAGTTAGGGATTGGTCTCACTAGCGGTAGTGGAAACTAAGGCACTGGCAGAGTGAAGCCAGCGACCGACGATCGATTGAGAGGGGCGAGGTGAAGTCGGCTAGGGCTTGGATTCCACGCTAGGGCACACTAAAGAGGAATGTGCTGGATTTGCGTCGATGCTAGGGCACGGATAGGGTCGGCTGTGAACAACCCCCTTCGGCATCGGCTGCTTGTGAGAATGAACGGCGACGGGTAGCGGCGACGGTGTCGGTCATGGCGACCAGAGGCGATGCGGGAAAAGGTGAAGTGTCGACACAGGCAAGGCGACCGGCTGTCGGCGCTAAGCAAAGGTAATTGGCCGAATGCCGGCGCTCGAGAAGGAAAAGGAGGAGAGGCGAGGGGGCATCGGATTCGACGAGGGAGAAGATGAGAAGAGGGGAGAAGAAACTGTCGCGTGCGGTTAGGGCACGACGTCAGGCGCGTGAGAGGGGAAGGAGGGAATCGGGCACGCGAGGGAGAGGAAAGAAACGAAGAAAAAAGAAAATAAAAGAAAAAGAAAATAAAATAACGTGAAAATCAACATTTTCTCGCTTAAAATAGGGTAGCCCAAACAGGCTTTCCCGGAGCCTATTTTTATCCCCGTAACTTGTCCATACGAGCTACGAAAAATTCTCAAAAAATTTCTAAAAATTTTGAAAAATTCCCTTATCATTATTCGCCCATTTTCGGCATTTTACATTGCGCCTTTTTATTGTAACGTCCCGGCCCTTTGGGCGGCCCATTTGGCGGCCCCTTAGCGGTTCCTTGGGCGGCCCAACTGGCGGCCCATTTGGCGACCCATTATGTCGTCGACCGACGACCCTCGGTCGTGCCGTTACTCACTAGGTCTTCCACGACCGAGGGTCGTCGGTCGACGACATAATGGGTCGCCAAATGGGCCGCCAGTTGGGCCGCCCAAGGGATCGCTAAGGGGCCGCCAAATGGGTCGCCCAAGGAGCCGAGGAGCCGGGTCGTTACATTGAGACTGAGGGATGATATTGGAACCTGGGACTGAGCAAGGATAGATGTCAGGATCGGGAGTCGAGGCTGAGGGATGATGTTGGAACCTAGGGCTGAGCCAAGGCAAATGTCGAGATCCGGAGCCAAGACTGAGAGATGATGTCGGGACTTCGGGCTACCATGGTAATTATTGGGGTTGGGTCGATCTAATCAGACCTGAGTCTTATCTAGTCTATATTCGATTATCTTTAGGTCATGCTTGACCCATATTGACTTTGACTGACAACTCAACATGATCATTAACCCATGGGATACGTTGGGGCTGATGAAAACTGCCGCATTAGTATCCTAAGTCTTTAGGTGCAAATTACTTGCATAAGTATTTAATGTGTAAAAGGGGAAGAGTCCTAACAATTAAGATTGATCAGATAAATAAAAGTCTTCACACATTAAGGTTAAAGCGGAACTAGAAGTAAAACTTCCGGTAATTGTAATATAAAATGATTACACTCATATTATATTTCTTATAGTCCCTTTCTAAATTATAAGAATAAAGGTAAATCATAGAGTTAACTTATAGCTAATTGTTAAGTTAGTTAGAGGATAAGAGAATTTTTTTTTTCTAAGAACATTTGTCGATTAGAAATTGATCATTTATGTTATTATAGTAAATCTAATACCCTGTCATCAATTAATCATCCTATAGGAATAAAGCTTCTTGGTAATACGAAGACAAGTGTGAGAGCATTTGTTTGTACGAAAGGAGTTTATCGTGGGCTGGGATAGATAAGTCACGATCTTAACCTTATAAATAACTTAAGTAGTGACATAGTCGACTGAAGCTTGAGCCATTGGTCAATCAACCCAGGATAAATAAAAAGGGAATGAAATGTTTCTATTAACGTTTGTTTGTAAGCCAGCCAACAGATAATTTAACTGATACAAGAGCAGTCGATCAATGTTAATTTGAGTTGACTAATGAAAGAATTATATTTACAACAAAATAATTAATTTGTTGATACGGCTGATAATCTTCAATTTTCTACCAAAGATTATACATGGGCTCTAAACGTCCCATATAGCTAAATTCTGAGGACATAGATGGAGAATTGATTTCTTATTTTATTATAATTAATCTATCGCCTTATATAATTAAATGGACACCCTGTGAAAACTTTTATTATTGTACTCTGACATTTTATAGAAATTAAACGATTGATTATTCATTCTCCATCTAATCCCTATTTTGATCCTAGATAAAATTCATCTAATTTAAAAGTTTCACTTAGCTATAATAATTTGATCCAGTTCGTAGATTATCAATTACTTTGACTGGACTGTGAAAAACATAAATGATAATAACCCACATGAAGACATGAAAAAGGTAAAAACACACCTAAAACGCGATTTGGTCAGAATTCCAAAAATAAGATAATATGCGCATTCCTTTTCTCTCACCAAACGTCGACTCAATAAACCAAGAACCTGTGATGTCTTGTTACTCCGTTAGTCAATTAGCTTATTCAAGACAAACGCGACGTGAATGCTCTCTCCGATCCATCCGATTTCAGAACACTTTTTCCATCCTAATATCGCAGTCGACATGGATACTTCTTTACAATTTACATGGAAAATTTTTGAAAGGGAAAATTGAAAGAAAACAGCAAGAAAATCATCTCTTCCTAGCTAGCTACAACCACACGAAGCGAACATGCTTCATGGACTCACTGGTCAATGGCTTTCCTTCTTCCTCCTCCTCTTGAACGATTCGATTCCCATCTTTGACCTCCTCTCCGATTCCCTTATCGTTTCCAGCTTCGGCGCCCACTGCCTGGACTTGCACCTCACCAGCATCCTGTACTCCTTCTCCAACGCATCCGTCGTCACGACTCCTTTGCTTCGGCTCTGCTCCCCGTCCCGCTCCCTTCCTTTCAGGAACTCGTCGGAGAGCGTGATCTGGAGCGTGCCTGCCGCCGTCTTCCGGATATCGAACGGGCGCACGGCCGCGGCACCCTTGCCGCCGGGGCCGACGAGAGAGGCGGCGAGGGTGACGAAGGAGAGAACGGAGTGGAAGAAATGGGAGGGGAAGAGGAAGTAGGACTGCCCCGGCTGCAGCTGGACGCCGGCGGCGACAGGCGGCACCTTTTGCCCGATAAAGAAAGCGTCGGAGCGGCAGACGAGGTGGCAAGGGTGGTCCTTCATCACCTCCGCCGCCGTCACTGGCCGGTCGTAGACCTTCACCCGGCCATCGTAGGCGACGACGCGAACACCGGCGCCGTCCGGGGTGGGGCTGGTCCTTACGGAGGCGCCGACCAAGTGCAAACACCAAGGGATCATCGCCACACGATCAAGAGGCTTCAATCCCGTACTACTGTTCTCATTTCAATCCGCTCCCAATATTCGTCAGATCATAGAGGAAGATAAGAACAAGAAGTGAGAATGAGGGGAGCATTTATATATATAACAAATTAGAATTCAGCACGGAGGACGGAAGAGACCAGCATAGTGTTCAAACAAACAAACAAATAAAAAAGCAAAGGGGCCGGCCGCTGAATCCTGACAGAATAGTCAATTCGTATTAGCTTTTGGCATGTTCACCGAGATTTTTATTGGGCGTGAGTGAGGGAAGAGAGGCAGAGGAAGATCGAGGCCTTTGATTAGTCTACGCATGTCTCTGGCTACGTGTCTCTGCTTTTTCAATTTCCTCGCCTTCCGTTTCAGTTTGGTGGCAGTTTGACTGACACTTTGACTGAACTGTTCAATTCAACCTCTTTCTACTGCGTCCTTCGGGTCTGGACGTCAATCTCTAGAAGCCAGCCAGCCAGCCATCGCTGAGCGCTCTCTCTCTCTGCTACGCCGGGAAAGGCTGGGAGTTGAAGTGGGAAGAAGCTCCACTGTCTCAATCCACGTGCCGCAGACTGCCTCGTCAAACGCCTTTGACTGATCGTCAAAGTTGCTTTTCTAATCGGAATCGGAATCGGAATCGCATCGGCTTTAAGTTCTCGATCGATCACCGGCTCAAAGTAACAGAGCCTGTCATGAATAGTGAGTTCATCTTCCATGTACATGTTGACCACGGGATAATCAATCGTCTAGCCAATGCTACTGCTGTGGACTTGGTTGCTAATCTACGGTTTGGGGATATATAAATTAAGTTTTATGTTTGTGCCTTGATTCATTCAAAAAGGAATGATTAATTCCTCATCATTATATTTTTCTGACCATGCATGCATTTGGTTAATATTCAGAATATTGGACCGATCGATGCATGATCTCGATTCAAAAGTAGGAGGCGTGCAGTGTTTGACCATGAGAAGTTTTTTTGCTTGACCAAAGACAGAGAGTAGGACCCAGATGAGAATTATTAAGAAGCTTTTCTTAGACCACTGGCCTAATGCATACTCTCCATGAGGGGGAATGCAAAGCTCTTGTCGGCACCGAACTTTGAAAGAAGAAGAAATTGAAAGAGTATTCGCCTTATTCTGAGCTTTTGCATGCTTTCTTTCTCTAATTAAGTAATTCGTGCAGGTATGTCGTTTTGAAATGAATTTAAATTTACGTGCGAGTTCGTTTGTACAAAAAACAAACGAAGAACTGAAAAGTTGGGTGATGATGATACGAGGAATGAGTGATTGTGCTTTTTTTTCTTTTGAAAGAAAAAGGATCGCTGTTAATTTGCCACGTAGTTTCAATTCCAAAGAGCATGAAAATTCTATAAGGCGGATGGCATGTTTCTTGTGACACTCTGGTTTGATGAGGGGGAGGTAAGAATATTTACAAGTCCCAAGGCTTCGCCCCGACCTGTGTCTTGAAATCAGACAATTAATTGTGTAATATATGTTGAAAATTTGAGTGGAAAGTGATTGTGTCCAAAAGCTGAATAAATGAATGGCCGGTAAGAAGATAGAAATGTTGATGGAGGAAGAACCTAGAATTGGAAGCCGAGGACCTTGTGTAGAATCGAATGCATGAATTAACCGATATGGTAAACACTTATTGTGAGTTCACCAATTCTTCGAGTGTCGATTTTGCCGGTGATCGATCCTTGGAAAGTAGATCTTTCGATCTTTTGATCATCCTAGTGAAAAACGATTACAAACGAACCGTCCTTACTCTTCCACAAACCAAGTGTCAGTCGCGCCTTGGGTGTTTTCATTGAGATCTCCTTCCTATCTTCGAAAAAATCTATTCGGTATGGAGCTTTTCTATCTTACAGCCTGTTTGGAATGATATGGAATTCAATTCCTTTTAGAATTGGAATTGAATTCCATGCTTTGGAATGATTTTGTAGCTAAGAATTGATATGGAATTCAATTCCAATTTCATCAAACAAGGCAAAAGTAAATCACACCTCTTTATGTGTGAATTTAGATAGGGAATTCAATTCTCCATATTATGTCCATTGTGCCCTCATTCTCTCTTCTTTGTAAAAAAGAAAAGAAAAAAGAGAGAAGGATAAAATGGTAAAACATAAGAATTCTATAACTTAAGTTGCAATTCATTCCAAACATGAGAATTGAATTCAATTTCTTATGGAATTTAATTCATAATGGAATTCAATTCAATTCCATGACTTAAGTTATTTCCAAACAGGGTGATAGGGTGGAAGGCAGAGCACTACTCCATGAGTAGTGCGTGCACACGTATACACTCCTCCACGAGTAGTTTGTGCTCACGGTACTCAAAATGCAACGTGTGAGCAGTTACAAAAGTTGTCCACTCATCTTAAAACTGACTACATATCCCACTTGTTCAAGTGAATACCACAAAGGATACTTAGTCACACAAATTAAATAAAGTCGGAGTTCTTACAGAAGAGAGATCATTAGTCACAAAGACTAATAAAATAATATCCAATTCATACTTAGAGAAAATGGTTCGTGCGACAACAAACACATTGAAAAATCAATGCTAAAAAAGTTGTTACACCTTACTTAGTCACTCACATAATGACACTTAGTCATTCTCATAATAGCACATAGTCGTTATTTAGGAGACATCCAATCTCTCGGTGACACAGCCATTTTCTAGAAGATATTCACGTCTTACTATTTACCCAAATTAAATAATCTTTATTTACATCAATATGAACATCTCTAATATCTCATTATGATTATTATGTCAAGAGCATGTTTCATATTTAATATTCACAATCATTTCTATACATACAGAAATTGATCAACTAGTGAATAATATCAAAAGATGTAAATCTATTTAATCTTTTTTTAATTTTAATTCATTTATTTTAATCAATCGCTTTCCTAGTCATGTTCTAAAGACCGCAGCATCTATAGTCATAGGTTTATATGCTAAGGTAGCAGACTCTGATTAAAATTTCAAGTAAACAGCTAAATAGTCACTAAAGATATTTTTTTTTTAAATCAGCCTATAATATTAAGGGCTCACATAATAGAGAAGCAGAGATTCATTCTACTACTTTTTTATTATCGTATAAGCACATGTGGTATGAATCGCATGCTATAATATTTTTCTTTTTATCATAAAAAGTAATGCTTCTATATTTATGTATAGATTTTAATCTAGACATTCACAATACCTAATCCAGAATTCAACCTATGAATTCTCATCTGTCTTCTAAACAGGCATAGTAAATGGTGGATTCATTTTCTTTGATCATCTATCTTTAAACGATCTCATCTTGATATAGATATCAAGACGCCCCCAGCTTATAGGAATGCAACAATTTTAATAGCTAAATAAGCCAACAACCACATAAGTTGTCCTATAAGCATTGGTCTTACCTCTATTCATACCCAACAAATAAAAATGATTGCACATGTGAGAGGACTAATCACTACTTACCAACATATTCACCGAGATCTTAAATGCATTTAACAAAACAATATATACACTTAATAGATTATGGCAAATCATGCAATTGAATCATAATATCTTATTGTCATTACAATATTATAACACTCTACGAAGTCTCAAAGACTTTACATGCTCATTAAATGACTCTCTAGTCATTGACTTAGTAAAAGGATCTGCAAGCATAAAATACGTAGGGATATACTCAAGAACCACCCTCCTTTTAGCCATAACATCTCTCACAAAGTTATATTTTATAACTATATGCTTACCCTTACTATGATATTTGAGATTCTTCGAGAAAGTTATTGTAGCTTGACCGTCACAATAGATAGTTACTGAACTCCCACTGTCCTTAGTAATCTTCAGATGGTTCAGAAATCTTCTTAACCAGACTATTTCTTGCACAGCTGCTGAACATGCTATATATTCAGCTTCCATAGTTGACAAAGCTACACTAGCCTGTTTCTTACTGTTCCATGAGATAGCGCCACCATTCAGCAAGAACACATAGGCTGATGTAAATTTTCTATCATCCATGTCTCCAGCACAATCTACATCTAAATAGCCTTTTAGACTCATATATGATCCTTAAAAATAAAGACAATAATCTGTTGTCGCCTTTAGATATCTGAATATTCTTTTTGCCATCTTCCAGTGTTTCGGTCCTGAGTTTGATTGAAAGTGACTAAGCCAACAATATAGCTGACATCAAGAAGTGTACACAACATAGTGTACATCAAACTACTAATAGCACTGGCATATGATTTTTTATTCATCTTGGCTATTTCCTCAAGTATTTTGGGGCATATACTCTTGCTTAAAAGAGTACCTTTCACAATAGGTATATGTTTTACGTTGTAAATAGATATGCTGAAATGATGGTCTACCTTGCTCTAATGATCTTCAACCCTAAGATATACTCAGCTTCTCTCGTATCCGTTGTATCAAATCGTGATGACAGCCACTTCTTGACTTCATTCACACATACTATGTCATTTTCAACTATCAACGTATTATCAACATATAATGATAAAAAACATACTTCTTATTTCCTTTTTAGGAAAATGCAATGATCCTCATTTATCATCTTGAAACTATAAGATAAAACGACTTCGTTAAATCTTATGTTCTATTATCTTGACGCTTGTTTTAGCCCATATATAGGTTTTTTAAGCCTACATACTTTCTTCTCTTTGCCTTCAGTAATTAAACCTTTTGGCTGAACCATATAGATTTCCTCGTCAAGAAAATCATTAAGAAAAGTGATTTTTACATCCATCTGATGTAATTCCAAGTCATAATGTGTCACAAAGGCTAAGATAACTTATATTGACATTTTCACTATGAGAGAAAATATATGTTCAAAGTCAATACCCTCTAATTAGTTTGCAACTAAATGAGCTTTGTATCTATTAATCAATCCATCAGCTTTCCTCTTTATTTTGAGAATCCACTTATTATTAATAACCCTTCAACTAAGAAGAAGATTTGCTAAGTCTCAAACATGATTGTGATTCATAGACTTCATCTCTTCAACCATTGCAGCTTTCCACTTTTCTCTTGCTCTATATCCCAATGCTTCCTCAATAAATTGAGGTTCATCATCATCAACTGGGAGTGTCATCATACCTCATTCTTAATATTAAACTTTTTCTTAAGTTGGATTTTATGAATACTTCTTCATAAGTTGGGCTGTTGAGAAGTCAACTCATGACTTGGCAAATTAGTCCCACTCGGTTGACTGGACTTAGACATCTCTTATGATACCTGATTTGTTGATAAAGAAATATTATCCTCTTACTCTATTACAAATAAAGAAATTATCTTATTAACTTCACCTCTAGTTAGGAATTTAGTTTCAAGAAAAATAGCATCTCTTGATTCTATTTCAGAGATGGTTCTATATTGTTGCTCACCAATGAAAACATAACCCTTAGAAGTATCAGAATACCTTATAAAGATACACTTTTTATCTTTGGGTCATAATTTTTCATATTTATGAATCTTATCATGAACGTAGGCAACTAACCCCCATGTCTCAGATTACTCAAATGTGGTTTTCTTTCTGTCCAACGTTCATATGGAGTAGATGGAATAGATTTAAAAGGTACTCGGTTAAGTATATAGGTTACAGCTAATAATGCATCTCCCCAATAGAAAATTGACAAATTAGCTTGAGCCATCATAGATCTAACTATATCTAGAAGAGTTTGATTTCTTCTTTTAGTAACCCTATTTTACTGTGGAGTTCTAGGGATAGTTAGCTATCTGATAATCCCTTAATCATTGCACATTATTTTGAACTAATCAGATAAATATTCCCTCCCACGGTCACTGCGTAAAGGTTTAACCTTACATTCCGTTTGATTCTCAATTTCGTTCATATAACAAATGAAGCAATCAAATGCTTCAGATTTATGAGAAATCAAATACACATGACCGAGATGAGAGAAAGCATCAATAAATGTAATGAAATATGAAGCTCCTTGTCTAACCTTCGCATTCATTGGACTACAAATATTCAAATGAATTAATTGCAATGTTGATTTAGCCCTGATAGTCTTACCAAAAGGTTTCTTAGTTACTTTTTCAGCAAGACAATGTTCACATATAGCTCTAGTCAACCGATTCATACGTTCTTGTCCTATGTGTGATAATTTAACATGTCAAACCTCATCAGTTATATTTGCATCACTAGTTAGAGTAATGTTCAAAAAATAACTCTTGATAACACAATTGACATCTGATTCTACATCAAGAACTATAAAATGATTTGTTAAAAAATCATATCTGATAAACACTGAGTCAATCTTAAGTTCAACACACCGGCTGTAAAAATTAATACAATACCCTAAATCAAGTAGACATGTAACAGAAATAAAATTCTGTCAAATTTCAGGAGCATATAGGACATCATGTAAAAATAAAATACTATCACCACGGGGGTTGAGTTTGCAAGTGTCGACTCCTTTAACTTTAACTCTTGTATTGTTTTCTACATATACATAGATCCATTTGTTGTCAACTGGCACCCGATGATACTATACAAATATAACTTGATCTCGAGCTACATGGTTGGTTGCTCCTGAATTTATAATCCACAAAGGATAAGAA
The DNA here is from genome assembly GCF_018446385.1 of Zingiber officinale. Taxonomy (NCBI): domain Eukaryota; kingdom Viridiplantae; phylum Streptophyta; class Magnoliopsida; order Zingiberales; family Zingiberaceae; genus Zingiber; species Zingiber officinale. The sequence continues at coordinate 98,792,843 of NC_056003.1, read as the reverse complement.
TCAACTAACAACACTAAACTAACAACAAAATGCTTAGAAAAAAGACATACTCGGATTTACCTTTTTCGGCTCAGTGCACTCCCGTGTGAAAGTCATTTTACTTTTAGGTTTCTCACCAGTCTTCTTTCTTTTCTTCTTGATTGGGCTTTGTCCCACAACAGCAACTTCTTTCTTCTTTCCCTTCCCCTTCTTGAACCATTCCTTTTTCTTAAATTTAGATAATCCAACAAAACTGATGGCCACATAGGCCAGTCCAAAAACCCTTGTGGATTCTACTCTCTCTATCTCCAATTTTACCTGACATGAGACATAGTGAAAGTCTTGATACTCTCACTATAAGATAGGGTCTAATTCATGGTCTCCCAAGAATCTAAAAGGGAATGAATAACTTCTTGAACATGTTGTTCATCGGTCAACTCATGACCAACAATTTTAAGTTTCCGAATCATGTTCGACATCTCCCTAAGGTATTAAACCATTGAAACATTCGGACACTTCTTGTAGCTGTTAAACTTGATCGTCAATTGTCGAAGCTTGCTCAGACTTACTCCACTATATTTATCCTTAAGGGCCACCCAGACTACATAAGTTGAAAGATACAACTCATACTCAAAAGCTAGGTCATCAACCATTGAACTAATCAATATGCCTGATGCGGTGATAAGTGGGGGGACCCCACCCTGCTGCCATGGTGGAGGTTAGAGTCAAGGTGGTCAAACGCCCCTATGCCATTGGCCGATCGGGGAGCACGCTCGCCTGATCGGGATAAGGAAGACTCGATCCGACATCATAACAGCTCGGCGAGGTTCCGAGTTTCCGACGCTCAGAAAGACTGCTAGGTATCTGCAAGGGCAAGCTAAGCGGCTTCCCTGCTCAGCCTTATATAGAGGTACAAGAACGAAGTGGATTTACGACCGAGCTATACAAAAACAGAAGGGTAGCCGACCGACTTTCACAAGACAGCGGAAGCGCCGGTCGAGCGGCCTTCCCGCTCGGCCAAATAACACCCTCATCCGAGCCAAGCGGTTATCCCTCAAGTAGCTATCCCGCTCGACCTAGTAAAAGACACTGCAAGCTGGATATTATCTTTTTAGAAGCATGTGTCGCTGACAGGCAGCATGGTCGGCGGTTGGTTCAGACAAAAGATCGTACGGCGGAAGCTTCTACTATCACTTTAGAGATATGCTCGACTCGTTAAGGTGTTGTATCAGGGACACTTTACTGATACATCTTTTCAGGGAAAGCTTCGAGAAGTGTGCACACCTTGGGAACCATGCACGCGCGCTACATGAGCCCTATATAAAGGGGGGTCCAAGCTTCAACGGAGGTATGCGATAATCTACTGTTGCTGCTACTGTTCACTACTTTGTTTTGCTTCCACACATCGTTGGTGACTGACTTGAGCATCGGAGGGCCATCACTAGGGACCTCTTCCCTGGCTCAGCACTGACGCAGTTGTGGTTGCAGGGTCGCGAGGAGTCAAAACACGGTCAACCGGAGCGCCACATCCCCAATGTTAGAGTGTATACTAAAAGCCTAGCTTTTTATAAACATTTATTTTGAAATAAAGAATCACATTTTTCAAATGTCTACATTTATATGCTAAGTGTAGTTGTTCAATTAATTTATATTGTAGATAACATGGTGTGTGGTGTCACATACAGAAGATCATGTTATCAATTCCTTATAAATTATAAACAGTAGCTCACGACTAAGATGGAAAGGAACAAACCATTGGAATAGTCGTAGTGTAATTTGGTATTAGTTTATCTTAACTATAAAATTACACTAGTACACTCTGAGTGTATTGAGCAGGATCATTTAAGGTAAGTTCTTTTTATACTGACTGCATAAAAGAACAAGACCTTTGTTATTATAGAAGTGTGTGCTCTTAATCATGATATAATAACAAATACATATACTCAATATTCATTTCTTTAATTTATCAAAAGGTGTGATTTAGTTCAATAAATCAAGAGACCCGATAAGTTGAGTGGTAGTACTCTTGAAACTAGATATTAATTAAGTGAGTTGTCAGTAACTCATTTAATTAGTGGACATTCTATATCTTAAGCACAGGGAGACTAACACACTCATGATAAGAAGGAGCTCATATAGTAATATGGGATTGGTGCGGTAGTTCAATAATAACTCTTTAGTGGTATGAGTTATTATTGATGAACTAGAGTTGGGTGTTCGGGGCGAACACGAGAAGCTCAAGTTCATCGGGAGACCAAAACCAATTCCTCCTCTCAGTCCCTGTTGTAGTCTCTTATTTATAAAGTGTTATACCCACCCATACCCACCTTCTTACACATCTTAAGGTGGCCGGCCAAGCCAAGCTTGGAGCCCAAGCTAGGGATCGACCAAGATCAAGCCTTGATGGAGCAAGTAGGTGGTCGGCCCTAGCTTGAACCCAAGCTTAGGTGGTCGGCCACAATAAATTAAAAAGGATTTTATTTTTTAAAATCTTTCTTATGTGTAAGCCATGGTTTTAAACGAGAGTTTAAAATTTAAATCTTTCCTTTTATAGTTTTCTGCAAAAGATTAAGAGAAAGGTTTGATATCTTTCCTTATTTGTAGTTAAAAGGAAGATTTTAATTTTTGATAAAACTTTCCTTTTTTGTAACCATCCTCATGATTTTAAAAGAGAGTTTTAAAATTTAAATCTTTCCTTTTATAGTTTCTACAAAAGATTAAGAAAAAATTTGATATCTTTCCTTATTTGTAAATTGAAAGGAAGATTTTAATTTTAGAGAAAACTTTCCTTTTTGTAAATCATCCACATGTTTTAATAGAGAAATTTTAATTTATAAAAGTTTCCTTTTATGACCAACCATGAAGGGAATTTTTAAAAGAGAAATTTTTATTTAAAATTTCTAGAAACAAATTATGAAGTTTTAATTTTGTGTTTAAAACTTTTCTTTAAAATTTCTAGAAACAAATTGGAGGATTAGATATGGCCGACCACATTGATAGAGAAAAGGATTTTTTTAATTAGTTAAATTTTCCTTTTTGATGGCAAGGAAAATAAGGAAGTTTTTATTAAAATTTTCCTTATTTGCCAAGACCAAGGAATATAAAAGAGAGGGTAGAGGTGTCTCACCTTATAAGAACATACATCTAGTATTCCTCTCTTCTCTTCCTTGTGGTGGTCGGCCCTCATCTTCTTACTCTCCTCCTTTTCTTTTTCTTTGGTGGCCGGCGGCATCAACTCTTTTGTTGGTGGTCGGATTTTGCTTGGAGAAGAAGTAGAGAAAGGAGGTTTTGATTCTTTGCATCCCTTGGAGCTTAGTTGGTGGCCGAAGACCTTCATCTCTAGGAGATTCTTGGTGGCCGAAACTTGCAAGGAGAAGAAGGAGGCTTGGGTGGATTCTTGTCTCGGTAGATCGTCGCCCACACGACGTCCGAGATAAGAAGAGGAATACGGCAGAAGATCGTGAGGTCTATAAGCTATAAAAAGGTATAACAAGTTATTAGTTTTCGCATCATAACTAGTTCATCCTTTTATTTAGATCTTGAAATACCAAACACAAGAGACTAATGAATCTAGGTAATCAAATTTATGTTTTCAATTTTGTGTTTCTTTTATTTTTCAAACTTGTGATTCGATTATTCTTTTGGTTAAACCTAGGGTCACTATAAGGAAATTAAATATTAAATTTCGTTGAAAGGCTTTGTCTAGAAAGTAGTGGATGCTCTCATACCCAAGAAGGTCTAGTGCCTCGTCATGTTTAACCTGGAAGCTAATCTCTGAAATTAATATTTAATTGAATTTGTAACATAGGTGGATTTGGATTAATAATGTTAAGCATCGATTGTGATCCAAGTCTAAACAACTAAGAACAGATAAGTTGAATTTGGAATCAATAATGTTAAGTTCCGTTTGTGATTCCAAATTTAATTTCTAAAGAACACAATAGGTTGTTAGGAATGGTTCAGGACTTGTTCAAAATTTTTGTACAGGGGAACCGGTACGATATTCCGAGTAGCAACCAACAATTGGTATCAGAGCTAGAGTTTGCCTCTGTGTGTTTGGTTTTCAGTTTAATTACGCACATGTCATACATAATTTAGGCAGGATAATAGTAGGATATGCTAACTCTGTGGTTGCAGGCTCCAACTATTATGGCTTATAGAGATTGTGTGTGATTGGACTCTTGGACATGTCAAGGGCATTTTATGTGTGTGCATGATTGTATGTATTAAATACAGCAAGAGTTGTATTAGTTTTTGGATTATACATTTTTGTTTCGATCTAGATTATATGTACATTCCTTTATGAAATATAGGATCGATATATGTAAAATTTTATTTTTTTCGCGGATCGTATCCTTGCGAGGCGTGGTACTATTTGTGGACCAGAGGCGCAGTAGAAAAATAAGCAAGATAGATGCGGCGACTAGACCCGATTGCGGTGGCTAAAGATGGCAGCAGCTAGGGTTGACAGCACACGGAGGACAGTGATGGAAAATGTCATAATAGTTGGAAAATTATTTTTCCATATTTATTGCTTTATTTGCTGTGATGTGTGTGTGTGCATGTTAAAATTCCGCACCTTAAATAACTAAGTGGGAGAGAGATTAGTAAATAAATTCCACGGTCTCCATTACTGGTTTGTAAGTGATGCAACAAACTTGCGTGTTGGCTCTGAGTGCGTCCCTCCACAACGGATGAGTTTGTTTGCAGATCACTAGATCAAACTTCCTTTATGGATGGTTATAGGAAATTATTTAGGAGCGTGTGATCTTCTCCAACTGAAGGGGCACAATCCTATTTAATGGACTAAGTATCAAGTAATGGTATATACTTAGACGCATTTAATAGTATCCTCCCCAACGGAATCATTGCTATTATTTGTGTGACCAAAGGAATACCAACTATTAATTTTATTTGTCATAAAGGTAGGATGACAAGATAATAAAATTAATGGGTAAGACCCTCCTCTTACAAATGTTTGATTTTGTATGCGTTTAGACTAACATGACATACAAAATTCACGGTGTTTTGAGGTGTTGGTAAATTTAAATAATATTGTTTGAGAAATCAATATTATTTTAAATTTAGAGTCTTGACCAAAAGTTTATTTTGTGATTCTTAGGATGACTTTCAACCCACTGGCTATTATACTGAAAGAGAACAAACTTACTTGTCTCAACTACATAGATTGGAAAAGAAACCTGGACATTGTCCTAACTGCAGAAGGCTATAAGTTTGTATTGTTAGAGGTCTGCCCTAATGTGCCTAATGGCAGTTCTAGTGAAGAGGAGATTGAGCATCATAGGAAATGGGTCAAGGCAGATGAGATGACGTGGTGTTATATTTTGGCTTTGATGTCAAATGTACTGCAACATTAGCATCAAGACTTGCCAACTGTCTATGACATGATGAACAATCTCAAGGAACTCTTCGGACACCAGAATCGGGTTGCTAGGTAAGAGGCAATGAGAAAACTAATGACAACCACCATGTTAGAGGGGACACTCGTAAGAGATCATATCCTAAAGATGATGGATTATTTGAACGAAATACAGATCCTTAGAGCTGAAATCGATGGGGAAACTCAGATCGATATTATTCTCCAAATGCTACCCAAAAGTTTTGAGCAGTTTCGCCTGAACTATAACATGAACAAAAGGGCTTATACATTGGCGGAACTTCTGACAAAACTTCAGACAGCAGAAGGTATATTTCGTTATAGTTCTCAGATTCACTTTGCTGAAAATGTTTCTACTTCTAAGTCAAAAGGCAAGAAGAAGAAGAAACAGATTGGCTCGGGAAAGAAGGTGAAAAGATCTCTAGGTACTGGACCTAAAGCTGGAGTGAAGAAGCCAAAGGGCAAGTGCTTCATCTGCAAGCAGTCGGGACATTGGAAGGCGGGCTGTCCTCGTAGGAGAGAGAACAATAAAGGTATATCTTATTTTCTAGTAGTTGAAACATGTTTAGCGGTGTTATCTACCAGTACCTAGTGTGTAGATACAGGAGTCACTGATCATGTTTATAATACATTGCAGGGGTTCCAAGAAACCCGACGACTATATGAGGGAGAGATAACCGTCTACATGGGAATGCTACAAATGTGGCGGCTATTGCAGTGGGAGACGTCTACTTATCATTTGATAGGAATAGAAGTTTGATTTTGAGAAATTGTCTTTATGTACCAACTTTTTGAAAGAATTTAATCTCAGTTTCTAAACTGTTTGTGGATGGATATTCTGTTTCTTTTGATGACAAAGTAGTTATCAAGAATAATAGGGTTATTATCTGTTATGGTACATTAATTGACAATTTGTATACTCTAAATCCAATAATTCTCATAAAGCAACAAATGGAAATTAATAACGCATCTTCTAATTCTAATAAGAGAAAGGAACTTTAACAAATGTACCAAACATATCTTTGATATCTAAGGCTTGGTCATATTAACTTGAGTAGAATTCAAAGGCTTATAGCCGATGGACTCTTGGGTTCATTAGTGTTGAAAAACTTTTCAACTTGTGAATCTTGCTTGGAAGGTAAAATGATCAAGAGACCTTTAAAGGCTAAGGGGTATAGAGCCAAAGATGTGTTGGAACTGGTTCATTCTGATTTGTGTGGTCCTATGTCTATCCAGGCAATAGGTGGTTTCGAATATTTTATCTCTTTTATATATGATTATTCGAGATATGGATACATTTACCTGATGCGCCGCAAGTCTGAATGCTTTGATAAGTTCAAAGAGTACAAGGCTGATGTGGAGAAACGTCATGGTAAAAGTATCAAGACACTACAGTATGATCATGGTGGCGAATACCTCTTTGGAGAGTTTAGGAATTACTTATCAGCCCCTTCAGCCTACAATGTCATCCTGAGCCGACCATCCCTCAATGAGTTCCGGGTAGTAGTCTCTACCTACTACCAAAAGATCAAGTTCCCGGTAGACGATCGGGTAGGAGAGGTCAAGGGCGATTAACTAGCCGATCGACGTTGTTATGTCGAGATGGTCAAAGCCAAAGCTAGTTCTGCCCAGAAGACTCCACGGCTAGAGGTAAATACTATTACTGAAAAACCTTCTGCCTTAGTCTATGAAGAGAAACAGGAAGTCCAAATCCATCATCGTCGAGCGGAGGCAACTACTTTCATAGTTGCAGATCTGGGAACCGAGCAAAAGGCGGATTTGATCACCTGTCTCCAACAAAACCATGACGTGTTTGGATGGTCAACACATGAGCTACCCGGCATCTCCCCGAGCATAGCCCAACATGAGCTATATGTCTGACCGGACGCTCGTCCTATAAAGCAACGCAAAAGGGATTTCAGCACCGAGCAGAACCTGATCATCCAGGCAGAGGTAGAAAAGCTGTTGCAGGCTGGACATGTGAGGGAAATTCAGTTCCCAAGTTGGCTCGCTAACGTCGTCCTCGTCTCCAAATCGAGCAACAAATGGCGAGTCTGCATTGACTTCCATGACCTGAACAAGGCATGCCCGAAGGACTTCTACCCGCTATCTCGGATCGACTAGATGGTAGACTCCACTGTAGGATGCGAGCTGATCTTCATGCTAGATGCCTACCAGGGTTATCATCAGGTATCGCTCGCCCGCGAAGATCAAGAAAAGATCAGCTTCATTACGGCCGACGGTACGTACTACTACAATGTCATGTTGTTCAAACTCAAGAATGCCAGAGCCACTTATCAAAGATTGATGAATAAAGTGTTCTGACGGCAAATCGACCGTAACATGGAGGCATACGTAGATGATATCCTGATAAAATCCCTCCGAGCGGCTGACTTATGTGCAGATATTGAGGAGACATGTCAGATACTCAGGACTTATGAGATAAAGCTGAACCCAAGTAAGTGTCTATTCGGCACAAAGAGTGTGTGCTTCCTCGGCTACATTGTAACCGAGCGGGGCATCGAGGCAAACGCGGTCAAAGTAAAAGCATTACAAGATATGCCCCCCGCCTCGCAACCTGAAGGAGGCTCAGCCATTGACCGATCGGATCACAGCGCTATCTAGATTCATTTCCAAGTCATCCAATCAGAGCTTGTCATTCTTCAAAATACTGCGCCAAGTGATAAAATTTCAATGGGATAAGGAATTCGACAAGGCATTCGAAGAGCTCAAAGAATACCTCAACTCCTTGCCTGTCCTGGCCTAGAGAAGTCCGACAACGACCTAGAGAAGTTGTTGGCATGAAGCCAAAGATCCTTGAGGGCGATCATATTCTCGATGAAGGCAATGTCACCGGAGAGGCGCATGTTTCTCTACTGGTTCTTTAGCCAGAGTGAGCGGATTGAGGTGGCGGTGAAGGCGCCAAGGACAGGGTTGGACAAATGGTTGAAGGCAAGGCTGAAGTGGCCAAAGTCGGGGAAGGCGGTGGCGAAGAAGGTTGGGAGGGACCCGAAACGTTGTTGGTGGAGAAATTGAAAAGAGGTGTAGCGTCGCGAAACGAGTTGGGGATTTGCTAGTTCGACAAGGGGTTGTCGTCGAGATAGGCAAACTGTAGTGAGGAGAGGCCAGAGAAGAAGGAAGTGGAGATGGAGGAGAAATTATTGCTGTGGAGAAGGAGGATCTGCATGGAGGAAAGGCCGGTGAGGGAGGGTAGGGGACCATCGAGGTGGTTTCTCTGGAGCTCAAGGCGGACAAGAGCGGTGAGGTTTTGAACGGAAGGGAAGAGGGAGCCAGAGAGGCCGCGGTTTCCAGCCTAGATGGCGACAATTTGGCCGTCTCCGGAGCAGGAGACGCTTGGACAAGATGAGCAAGTGTCGGTAGAGGTGGGCTAGGAGAGAGAAGGTGAGCAGTCGACGTCGTCGAGGGCAAGGGAGATGGTGCACATGGCCACCAGTTGTCGGGGTCAGTCTTTCCTTAATCTTTTTCCACCGGCATTCTCTTCTCTTCACTGTTACCTTCTATTTGGGCGGAGATGGGTGAAGGGGAGGAAAGGATAAACATTGGAAGGATGGTTTTTACTATTATTTGGGAGAGAGTGAGTTTTGGAGAGGGAGAAGACAGAATGATAAAATTTACCTTGCATGTTTAGGAATAAGTAAATTTTCTTACCTCCTAATTTGGGAGGTTCAAAATGAGGAAAATAAAAATTAACTTAATTTTATTTTTATTTTTTTCCCATGCAAATTTATTGTTCAAAATGAAGATATTCCCATGCAAAGGTAAAATAAATTATTTTACTTCACCTCTCTTTCTCTCGTTTCCCTTCCCTTCCCTTCCCTTCCCACCCTTTTAATAATGAACAGTCCCTTATCCCATCCAAACTGAAACTTTTTTCTTTTTTGTTTTCTTTTTCTTTTCCTTATCTTTTTCTTCGCATGAATGAATTTTCTTCCACAGATAATCCTTTCCTTTCTCAATCCCCTCTCCGAGTAAACAGACCATTGCAGATGAGCAACCCTTTAATAATCAGAGCCAATTAATTACAAATTGAATAAATTAATTACAGCCGAATCGGAAATCAATGTTCTTAAAAAAAAAAAAACAAGAGCAACCTCCAATATCGAATTTACAATATAACACTTGATTTATATTATTCAAATTAATCAGTTTAATTATCTTTTAAATTTAAATTGAATAGAAATACTTAAGATTTAAAAAAATCAAATTTGATCGGTTTTAAAAATATCAACATCAATTATCTTATTTAAAATTTTAGATAAGATATATGAAAAAAATCTTTGTATCAACTATCTATTCTATTTTCTAAATTTTATATTTATAAATAGTATTTTTAAATTTAGAGAATAGATTTAATTCTCTGAATATTATAGAGAATAAAGATAATATAAAAAAATTGATACATAGTATAGTGAAAAATAGATATTCAAATTTAATAAAATAATTTTTTATCTTAAATTATATATTTTACATAAATAAATTGATATGAATGCTCTTGTGTGGGTATATCAGTACCTTGAAGTAAGGCTGAGAATTATTAAATCAAATTAATTAAAATTAAATAAATTAAAAATTAAAAGAAAAATAAATTTTTTTTTAATAAAAATAGAATCGATAATATCGATCTATTTTTTTTACTATGACTAAAAATTCATTATAAATCATAAAAATACATAAATTGAATTCACCGTCACTGAATTTTTTTGTATGGGTTCATTTTTATTTCAATTTATTTGATTTAATCAAATTAAATTTTAAGATTGAACTGAATTAATCAAATAAATTATTTTTTTAAAAAAAATCTAAATTTAAAAATATATACTTGCGTGGTATTTCAAAGAATAACTCTCCTGGACGTCATCAAACGAATCTTAGATTTCGGACGTACGCTACGGCTTCTATACGCACACAATCACGCTTATATTTCCATGAAATTATAGTGTTTTCTGTTCATTCACTGGACAAATCATCATAACAAATCTCCAAAAAAATGCAATTGTTCTGACAAACTGTTATTTTTTTTCATTTTATACGTGTTGATGGACAGATGGAGTGAAAATCCAACATTAAAATCCTTCTCTCCGGGATCAATAGCAAAAAGGGTGACAGAGAGATTCAAGTCCATTAGAAGATATAAGTTTTAAGCAAACCAACCGAAGAAATTACAGATTCTAATTGATAAAAGGAATAAATAATACTCACCTAAAGTCATAATTAATAATCTTTCAATTTTACTTCAAGATTTTTGGGCGACAGGGAGATGATTCTTTTTAGGACCGTAAATGAATTGATGATGTTTGTGATAAATTTGATGTTCGATTTAAGTAAGAGTTAATGTAACTATCCGGCTCCTCGTTCTCTTGGGCGGCTTAATTGACGGCTCCTTATGTCGTCCATTTCTGGTAAGTGGATTTTTGTCTTCCCCAGAATTCGAACTCTAGACCTCCAGGCTAAGTACTAGAGTTTATGAATCCTGATAGCCAAGTGAGTGCTGCTCACTTGGCTACCAGGATTCATAAACTCTAGTACTTAGCCTGGAGGTCTAGAGTGCGAATCCTGGGGAAGGTAAAAATCCACTAGTCAGGGGTGGGAAGACCTAGTAAGTAACGGCACGCACTACAAAAATTTAGGAAAATAGCGACGAAGTATTAGCGACGAAATATAATATCGTAGCTAAATAACGATATTTGCGACTAAATATAGTATCGACGCAAATTTTTTTCCATTTTTAAAAAAAAATATTTTGCGACGAAACTAGCGGCGAATAAATTCGCCGCTAAAATGTTTGCAACGAAAGTAAGTACCGTTCGTCGCCAATTGTTTTTTTTTATAAAAAAAAAAAGGTTTACGACGATTCTAGCGGCGATTTAAATCGCCGCTAAAAATTTAGCGACGAAAATGGGTTTTTCCGCCGCAAATGATAAATGTTTGCGACGAAATCTTAAAATTCGCCGCTAAAAAGTTAGCGACGAAAATTGGTTTTTTCGCCGCAAAGGATAAATGTTTGCGACGAAAATGTAAATTTCGCCGCTAATATCCGTTTTAAACCCTAAATCTGCCCGACCCTCTTCTTTCTCCCGATGCACGCGATTTTTCCTCCTCCTCGCTCATTCCTGCGACCTCCCTCCTCCGGCAAGACTCCACCGACCCTTTCTTCCTCCCGGTGCACTCGATTCCGCGATTCTTCCTCCCTCATTCCTGCGCCCTCCCTCCCTCCTCCGGCGAGACTCCCCCAACGCTGCACCAAACGCCTTGTCTCTTCCTTCCTTCCGGCGAGGTGACTCTTCCCTCCTTCCTCTTGAATGTGCTTCATATAAGTTCTTTCCACGAACGTGTTTCATTCAAACCTGCACTGTTCTGCTTCTTGTTGCTTTAGTTTTTGATTTGATTCAAAAGTACATAATAGACATGAAACATCTCGGTTCATTTGGTTTCGCAGAAGTAGTACATAGTATAGAAGATAATGTTAATTTCGTAGAAGGAGTGAGCATTAATTTCGTAGAAGATAATGTTAATTTTTTTAAAGTGCTGATTCTTGTTCTCATTTTTGGCCCAACATAGAACTTAATACATCCACACTCAACAATGTATTCAAGCTATCTATGCTGCATTGTAACATTTTCAAGCTTAACATTAATTTACTAGCAGCATATACATTTTTTTAGATCTAATAATTGATCAACACATTCAACTACATTACTCCCACAAAATTGTCATCTAAATTACCTGGATAACTGTCTTTGAGCCAACAAATGCTTCTATTTTTTTCCAGTCACGATTGAAACTGCAAGAACCAGAAAGGCACAGAAAGAAGCCATAGATATTACCTTCACGTTATGATACAAGTAAAAGATCCTACACTAGCAATCACATAGGTTGTATTTCCTGTGAAAGATGAGATCATGACTCCAAGAGTAGGTTGCCCTTTACTCAGCTATAAGCTTTAAATGACTAGATGCAGATTTAGGCGTATATTATGTGCTAAAGTTGTAACCAGAATTTTGTGCAGTTAAATCATTTCATATATATTAATTTTAAAATTTTACAAAAATGATTAAACTTCTCCAGGAAGTTTAAACAGTATTCATGAAAGCCCTCTATATCTTTCTTGTATGCCTATTTTTAAAAATAAATCAACAATACTATTGCAAATTGGGATATTATTTTGGCGGAGGTTCTAAATCATTCATTCAGTATAGTTACAATGGTGTAAGTATTAATTTTATAATTATCTTATACTGTTTGTTGATTAAAATATTAACGCATTATTTTTTTTAGACCGATCAGTCACAAAGAAAAGATCAGATTACTGTCTTTAATGAAACTCATTATAGCTCGAAGAAAGGGTGGATTGGGGACACGACAAAAACTGCATATGTATATTATGATCTTATTTAGTGAATTTGTTCTTAACCGTGCATAATTATTTTTTACACTATTTTTAACATATTTACTTTTTCTAGGATGATATGGTGAGACTACGTGATGAGTGTATTCTATCACAAAATCTAGAAGATGACATTGATGTAGTCCAAATTGCAGATACAGTTTGTGATCAGGTCCGTGAGAATATTATTTAATAACTGCCGATACATTTAGCTGAATATCTCTATGGATTAAAAATATTTTTTTTTCAACTGAGTTAATTGATTAAGGCAATCTGTGACTGCAGTTGAATAGGCAGTAATATGCAATCTTGTTTGCTTGCTATACATATCCTGTCATGTTGTTAGATTTGATCTTCTGCCTTCTTTACAATCATTGATTGATTACTTCTTTTTTTAGTGTCGTATCATTTTTGTAGTGCACAACAAGGTTTGGAGTCTCTAATAACTAATACCTCTTGTGGCACATGAAAGGAGTTCTAGCTTAGCTTATATTGTCAGTTCATTCATTTAAAAAGGAAAGGGCTTTCTTTTGCAAAAATTCTACTTTGTTTCTTATACCTCACTACTATTTTTTTTACGTAGTCTTTGTATTACCTAGTCTAATGTCCTAGTTTTTAGATAAGTTAGTTAATCTGGAGCTTATAAATACATGGGTTCCTGTCAAAAGACAAGGCTCGTTACATACCCCTTGTTAGTCTTAGACAAAGTCCATTATGTTCAATTTTTCTATGAATTTATTATCTATTGGCACTCTCTCTAAATCCTTAAATTGTTGGGTTCATTGTTGGAGACTTGGAGTCTTATTAGAAACAGTGGTTGGTATCTGTTGAAGGACTTTAATCCTAGTTATTAGATGTTTGTGATATTAGAAAGGACATATCTTTGTGTTATGCATTAGTTCTGAAAGTGTCAATTTAAAATGGGTTTAGGCACACCACGCACCAGATGATTCTCTGGGATAATTTGATCATTACCTTGATATAGTAATTGTGTTTTTATGATTCTCATACATCTAGCTACTCTACCACTAAAGTGCCTTTACTCGTGCTTGGTCATTCTCATTCATCAAGATATAATTTTGATTGATAAACATTTGTTGATATGCTTCTTTGCTTCTACACTCAGCATATAATTTTGATTAATAAATATCTGATTTGGTTGTTATTTACTGTTGAGTTTAACTCTTATCCACATGCTCAATATATCATCATATCATATCATATGTTTTATTATCTTCAAAATTTTGTATTAGGTTCTCGGTACTCGGTCTGGATACATCAGAGGACTTGGAAGTGGGCCGAAGCCAGTTAGGTCTACTTCTTCAGATGCTACATCCTCATCCAGATCAACTAATGCTGCATTGCGTGAAAGACTTGAATCGACCCAAGATGAGTTAGCGAACACCAAAATTCAGCTAGCAAACACCCAAGATGAGTTAATATCAATTAAATCAAGACAAAATATGTTTGAACAAATACTTAACCGATTGGCACCTGGAGCATTAGATTCCTTGATCCAGGATTCATCTTCAGCTCCACCTCCTCCTCTTCCATCTTAGGCTTTGATGTTGTAGACTTTTGTATAGAAACATGATGTTCTGGAATTGTTGTGAACTTGTTTGGATTTTTGGTTGTGAACTTGGTTGGATTGTTGGTTGTGAATATGTTTTGAATTTGGATTGTGAATATTCTTATTATATTTGTGTTGAAGTATGAGTTAAATGTTAGAGTATTTGTGAATTTGTTGTTATAGTTGTGAATTTGTGAATCTGTATATAAATCTGTACAGAGGATGTAAATGAGGATCTGTGTTTTCTTAAACCATATATTAGCGACGATTTTATGTGATTTCGCCGCTAATATTAACCATTAGCGACGAAATTTGCATAAATTCGTCGCTAATGGTTAAGATTAGCGACGATTTTATCTTATTTCGTCGCTAATATTAACCATTAGCGACGAAATCACATAAACTCGTCGCTAACCTGCTTGTATTCCGAAAATATCGAAACTGGGGACGTAGTTTTTAGCAACGAATATATATAAATCGTAGCTAATATTTTAGCGACGTAATAAATAAATTCGTCGTTAACAATAACTATAGCAACGATATTCATTAAATCGTCGCTAAATAGTTTACGGCGAAATAATTTACTTTAGCGACAATAGTGTAACGTCGCAAAAACAATAGCGACGAATTAAGCATATTTCGTCGCTAATATATATTTACGACAAGCTTATAACGACGACTCTAGCGATGAAATTTTATCGTCTCGAATATTTATTAGCGACGAAAAAATATTATTAGCGACGATAAAAATCGTCGCAAAATATCCATTTTCCTGTAGTGACGGCTGAGGGTCATCGGTCGATGACATAAGGGGTCGCCAGTTGGACCGCCAGTTGGGTCGCCAAATGGGCCGCTGGGGCCGAGGGGCCGGGTCGTTACAATAAAACACTACAAAAAAACCTACAAATACCGACGGCATTACTGACTGAATTTAATTCAGTCGGTCCCTACCGACCGAAATTTAATTCAGTCGGTAATTACCGCCCGAATTTAATTCACTCGGTAATATTCCGACTGAATTAAATTTCGGTCGGTATTTACCGACTGAATATAAAATTCAGTCGGCAAAATTTTTTAACAGGTTCGGGTATTGATATTTACCGACGGAATGTTAATTCCGTCGGAAAAACCCAGTATTCGGGTGCTTCGATTAAGTTAGGTTATCGACGGAAGTGTATAATCCATCGGTATTTACCGACGGAATTATCGTTCCGTCGGTAAAGACCAGTATTCGGGCGCTCCGATTAAGTTCGGCCGCTCCGATTAAGTTAGGGGCTACCGACGGAATGTTATAATCCGTCGGTAATTACCGACGGAACGATAATTCCGTCAGAAATTACCGACGGAATAACAATTCCGTCGGAAAATACCGACGGAATTTAATTCCGTTGATAAAACAGTGTGAAAATTAGGGCACGGTACGACTTTCCTCTCCGCGTGAACTTCCTTTTCTCTCCTCTCCGCATCCTCGGCGATTGGCAACCGACAACCGGCGATCTCGGCGTCCAGCCTCGTGTCCTCTCCAAATCAAAGGTGATCAGCGACAGGCGACTCTGGTATGCTCCTCTCCTCACTCTTCTCTTCTGTTTGACGCGGACGCTGCCTGCTGCCCTGGCGCCTGCTTCCCAGGCGTGTGCTCCACCGGCGGCTGCTCCCCAGGCGCCTGCTCGCGACAGCCGGCCGCCGCATGGCCGACCGCCCAGGGCTTGATACATCAGGCCTCTACTCGCAGCAGGCCTGCCGTCGCAGGCCCCTGCTTGCGGCTGGCCGCAGGCCCGTGCTCGCTGCTGGCCGCATGCCCATGCTCGCGGCTGGCCGCAGGCCCGTGCTCGCGACTGGCGGCAGGCCCATGCTTGCGGCTAGTCGCAGGCCCATGCTCGCGGCTGCCCGCAGGCCCATGCTCGCGGCTGGCCGCAGACCCCTGCTCGCGTTCTATTTTATTATTTGATTACCATGTTTGTAAACTTTATTGTATGCTATTTTGTAGATACTCATGGCAGATCATCCAGCACCACCACTTCATGGATCTACAGTTCTTAGGGTTGTTGGAGAGTCGTAAGTATTTTGTAATTATTAGTAATTCATGTTCTTTTTTAAAACATATAGCTTATGTTTTAAAATTGTTTATATGCAGATTTACTCCTGACGGCCATCGAGTATCCACATACATTACAAAAAAATTTAAAGAAAGAGTCTGCATTGCTGGTACTACATGGAGATATGTAGATAGTGAGACTAAAATTTTTTATTATAACGAATTTGTGGTAAGTAAGTTGAATATGTACAATATATTTAATCTTTAATATACTAAATTTTTAATTTCTAATTGCAGAAAAAATATACATGGGAGGAAGGACACGAGGTAGAATTTGCAGGGACTTGGAATATTTACTGTGCCAAGTTATACAAGGACCTTTTATATTATATGAGAAAGGATGGCACTAGACTAGCTTATGTATCCGAAGAGATTTGGAGTGCATGGACAGTCACTTGGTCTGCAGAAAGATGGCAGACAAAGGCTCTAAAAGCTCGAGAAAATAGGAACACAGAGCCATGTGACTCGAGTACCGGATCTGCTCGGCATACATCAGGATCTCGATCTATTGTTGAGCACGCCATGGATCTGGTGAATTGAATTTAATATATTGTAAATTAAATTTTTATTTATTAACAAGCTTGTATATTTGTGAACCAACTTATTTGTGCATGCAGGAGCGTTCTTTAGAAAGACAACCCACTTGCCTGGAGGTCTTTCTTAAGACTCACAAGAGAAAGGATGACACATATATAGATCTTCGATCGAAGAACATTGGGGTTTGAATTTTTAACTTTATTATAATTATTCGTTATTCATTATTAATTAACTCTAGTAATTGTGTACAAGATATAAATTGTATATTTTTTTTCTACACAAGAGGAAATGACAAGTAGGGCTGCTCAGGCATCTCAGCCACCAGTAGAGGGAGGGGAGTCACAGGATCTATCCACCCAACAGATAAATGAAATTTATTATGATGTTGTGGGTGGAAGGACAAAGAACTCCTCCCTCTACGGTCTTGGCTCTCAGGCCAAGGTGGTATTTGATCGCTTGAGGACTCCTAGGGGTCGTGCCAGTTCCTCTTCTTCTTCTTCTGAGGTGAAGTCATTAAGAAAAGAAAATCAAGAATTGAAGACTCAGATGACTACCATGGATCAGAGGTGGGAGGAGAGATGGGCTGCTCAGGAGCAGACATTGTCCCAGATGCGAGCAGCCATTGCTAAATGGGACCGATCACAGCCGCCCCAGTCACAGGATCCCCAGTTAGAGCATGGTATTGAGTCACAGGAGACTCGAGACCCATTAGACCCTGCTTATGATTAGATTTTTCTGAGGTATGTTCAATTACAACTAATTTTTTTTCTTAGTGCAATCATTCTAGTTGTTATTAATTCAATATTAGTGTTGTTTGATTGTAAACTGAACATCTGGTTTACTTTCTCCATCATAAAATTTCTCATAATCATTGCATAATTTTTCCACACTTTAACCATGCTACAATATGATTCTTAGTTATGTATGATTAGCGTTGTTTGACTTAATTAATTGTATGCAATACGATTTTAGAAAATAATAGGAAGTGATATCAATCTTATGAGTAGCTATCAGCCTTCAAAAACTCATCCTAACTAATCCTAAAACTATGCTTCATCTCATTGATGACCTTTTAAAAGATTTTTATATTTTAAAAAACTTTTGATGCATAAGTTATATTTCAAAAATTATCTATGGCTTGAGTTTGTTAGAAACATGTTTAAGTAGTGTACGTATATTAGTGTTGTTCAGCATTCATTCGTTTGTCTTTAAAAACATTTTTTGTATGAAGGAATCAGTTCCTACTATAAATGAAAGCAGGATGAAGCATTTTGCAGTAGTATAATATACAACTAAACAATTATATAATTTATATCCATCTGTTTCTGAATGATTCGATCCAGAAGGCTTTTTAAAGCTTAGAACTTAAGGAATGTATTTTTGTGCGTGTATAGTCTTGATGGTGACAAATGGAAGGTTGTGAAAAAGGGATATATTCCTGGTACCTTTTTGGAAAAAAGAGCTCTAATGTGTGTCTGTGTCTGTGTCTGACTGCAAAGCATGCTCTAATGCTTAGATTGCCCCTCGAGATTAATTAAGTTAAATATAATTATTCTATTTAGATATTTTTGGATATTTATCTTAAATTATATTACATTTTACCGGAGTCCACATTGATACATTCACTATAGTACTATCATTGGATCTCTACAATATAATCCAGGTATTTTATTACATGCAAAATTAATTATATATTACAAGTCTTAAGTTATATATTACATTTATATCGATTCAGTCTGATTATAATCTTTTATATTTGACTTTTACAGGATTATATTTGGATATATATATAGGTGATGTATCATGGTGAGTTTAGATTTTTTGTATTTGATGTTGACTTGTCAGTACTTTTGGATGTTTATGATTGTCAGTACTAGATATTTAGTTATGTTTTATTTTGTATTGCATTTTAGAGATATGGTCACTTGTTAATATGTTTTGTAATATTTTTTAGACAGTTTTATCATTTGTTTATGAGCATATTTATTGTTGTGTTGGTTGTTGATTGTGTGGATTGTGATTATATATGATTTGTGTTTGTGTTATCATTGTTTGTGATGGTTTGTATTGTATAAAAAATGTATATATGATAAGTGAGAAATGCTGATCAGGGATTTCAAAATTTTTACAGTAAATTACTGACGGAATATTTAATTCCGTCGGTAATTACAGACGGAAATACGCATTCCGTCGGTAATCTATCGAACTGCAATAACATATTTACGATACATTGCCGACGGAATAATAAATTCCGTTAGTGAACACCGACGGAATTAAGTATTCCGTCGGTGATTCCCAACGGAATTAAAATTTCCGTCGGCAAGTCACCGACGGAATTTGATTTAGTCGGTAAGCTCCGTTACACACCGTTTGCCTTTTGCCGACGGGTAAGTTTTCTGTCGTTAATATATACCGATGGAATTCACATATTCAGTCAGTAACCTCCGACTGAATATAATTTTCGTCTGTAAATTGAGCGCCGACCCAATTCTTCCCGATATCAAAAATTCCGTCGGCATTCCGTCGGAAAGCTCATCTACCGACGGAATGCCGACGGAATATTCAGTCGTTATTCGCGAGTATTTTTGTAGTGAAAGGCGACCTCTCACAAGACCTCAGCACAACTGACGGGCCAACTGACGACCCCTTATGTCATCGATCGACGACTCTTGGTCGTCCCGTTACTGTTAATATAAAATTAATTAAATAAATAAATTTAAATAATTATTCATAAATAATATTTGTGAATAATTAATATTCGGAAATAATATTTATAAATAATACATGTTCCTAAACAATATTCATGAATTATATATTCATCAATAGAACTTAAATCAAACTTAAACCAAACTAAAGTTCATTAAAAAAAAAAATAGACCAAACTAAATTTTGAATCAATATTTCAAAGGTTTAATTCATTTTAAATTCAATTTAACTTAGTTCAATTAACTTATCAAATAAGTTTAAATATAAAAAAGTTTATGACCTTAATTCTCTTACTAATTAACTAATCGCTCTACTCTCTTGCTGGCATTAATTTCTTCCTTCCACACCGAAGCCCAATAAATGCTTTATTAAATAGCTTTCGGCAAGTTACCAAAAGGCGCATGTAGACATCTGAATTTATCAAAAGGTACCCATTACTTTAACATTTACCAAAATACACACCTTTTTAAGTGCATTTCCTATTTTACCCTCATGATAATTTAACTTTTTCTACCGCTTTTTTCCACTATTTTTCTCTCTCTTCTCTCTCTTTGCTTTTTTTGTATCGGCATGCAGAAAAAAATATGAATAATAATAGTCCCTGAATCTTTTAATAATATTTTAATACATTTGAAGAAGTCAAAAAAATAATGGACACCATATTTGAAATCCTTGGAACATCAGAAATCCGTAGGAACTAAAATGGGTCTAATCGGAGCTCTCTAGGTCCATCAGTGGGTTTCGGTCAAAACCCACTGATGGACCTAGAGAACTCCGATTGGACACATTTCAGTTCCTATGGATTTCTGATGTTCCAAGGATTTCAAATATAGTGTCTATTATTTTTTTTGACTTTTCATACATGTTAATATATAAAATCAAAGAATCGGCAAAAAAGGCCACTTTGGGCCTGATATGGACTCATATCAGGCCCACGTTGGGCCTGATATGGAATGAGCTAATTGTTGGAAAATTACTTCAGGTGTCTAAGAAAAATAATGCAAAATGCAAAGAACATATATCCACACAACACACCAACCACAAAAGAAGCCTACTACTACATAATTATCTTTGAAAGGTTCTTCCCATAGGTATAGAATTGTACTACAAACCTAATTATGGACTCTCCTAACTATTGTCATGAGCATTGTCGAGATGTTGAATCCATTTATATGTGCAGAACTCTGTAAGATTGACTGTGCCTGGGGCTCCTAGTATGGATTGAGCAGAGTTAGCTCATTCCATATCAGGCCCACGTTGGCATTTTTTGCCGATTCTTTGATTTTATATATTAACATCTATGAAAAGTCAAAAAAAATAATGAACACCATATTTGAAATCCTTGCAACATCAGAAATCCATAGGAACTGAAATGGGTCCAATCGGATTGAACCCATTTCAGTTCCTATGGATTTCTGATGTTGCAAGGATTTCAAATATGGTGTTCATTATTTTTTTTGACTTTTCATAGATTTTAATTTATAAAATCAAAGAATCGATAAAAAAAAGCCACTTTGGGCCTGATATGGACTCATATCAGGCCCACGTTGGGCCTGATATGAGTCTATATCAGGCCCACGTTGGGCCTGATATGATTCCATATCAGGCCCAACGTGGGCCTGATATGGATTGAGCTAATTGTTGGAAAATTACTTCAGGTGTCTAAGAAAATAATGCAAAATGCAAAGAACATGTATCCACACAACACACCAACCACAAAAGAAGCCTACTACTACATAATTATCTTTGAAAGGTTCTTCCCACAGGTATAGAATTGTACTACAAACCCAATTATGGACTCTCCTAACTATTGTAATGAGCATTGTCGAGATGTTGAATCCATTTATATGTGCAGAACTCTGCAAGGTTGACTGTGTCTGGGGGTCCTAGTGTGGATTGAGTAGAGTTAGCTCATTCCAATCAGGCCCACGTTGGGCCTGATATGGAATCATATCAGGCCCAAAGTGGCCTTTTTTGTTGATTCTTTGATTTTATATATTAACATCTATGAAAAGTAAAAAAAAATAATGAATACCATATTTGAAATCCTTGCAACATCAGAAATCCATAGGAACTGAAATGGGTCCAATCGGAGCTCTCTAGGTCCATCAGTGGGTTTTGACCAAAACCCACTGATGGACCTAGAGAGCTCTGATTGGACCCATTTCAGTTCTTATGGATTTCTGATGTTGCAATGATTTCAAATATGGTGTCCATTAATTTTTTTGACTTTTCATAGATGTTAATTTATAAAATCAAAGAATCGGTAAAAAATGCTACTTTGGGCCTGATATGGAATGAGCTAATTGTTGGAAAATTACTTCAGGTGTCTAAGAAAATAATGCAAAATGCAAAGAACATATATCCACACAACACACCAACCACAAAAGAAGCCTACTACTACATAATTATCTTTGAAAGGTTCTTCCCACAGGTATAGAATTGTACTACAAACCCAATTATGGACTCTCCTAACTATTGTCATGAGCATTGTCGAGATGTTGAATCCATTTATATGTGCAGAACTCTGCAAGGTTGGCTGTGCCTGGGGGTCCTAGTATGGATTGAGCAGAGTTAGCTCATTCCATATCATGCCCACGTTGGGCCTGATATGGAATCATATCAGGCTCAACGTGGGCCTGATATGAGTCCATATCAGGCCCAAAGTGGCCTTTTTTTGCCGATTCTTTAATTTTATATATTAACATCTATGAAAAGTCAAAAAAAATAATGAACATCATATTTGAAATCCTTGCAATATCAGAAATCCATAGGAACTGAAATGGGTCCAATCGGAGCTCTCTAGGTCCATCAGTGGGTTTCGGTCAAAACCCACTGATGGACCTAGAGAGCTCTGATTGGACCCATTTCAGTTCCTATGGATTTCTGATGTTGCAAGGATTTCAAATATGGTGTTCATTATTTTTTATTGCTTCTTCAAATGTATTAAAATGTTATTAAAAGATTCGGGGACTAATGTTATTCATATTTTTTTTCTGCATGTCGATAAAAAAAGCGAAGAGAGAGAAGAGAGAGAAAAAAATAGTGGAGAAAAGCGGTAGAAAAAGTTAAATTATCATGAGGGTAAAATAGGAAATGCATTTAAAAAGGTGCGTGTTTTGGTAAATGTTAAAGTAACATGCGCCTTTTGGTAAATTCAGATCTTTACATGCGCTCTTTGGTAAATTGCTGAATCACTTTTATACATGTTAGAACATCTGCAATGGAAAAAAAGTTTGTAGTCTCATGATGTCATGATAGAATATTCAAGTTATCATCCAGATATTTATGATTTAAATTTCAATTATAACGTATTTATAGGAATTTTTCTTCTAAATGAGGGGCGTAATCAAAAGATGCTAAATTTCTGGGCTAGCCACCATGTGCGCTTCCCGATTTATCCTAGTGATCGGTAGAAAATTTTCGTGAGATCGGACCGATCACCTCCAGAGATAGTCAATGAGACTAACTGAGATTATTATTTTTAAAATTTTGTAAAATTAAAAAAACTTAACGAAAAAGCTCCAATGAGTATGGAGATAAGTTTTGAGATTTTTAGTTTAAGTGTAGGTATGATTTTTTTAAATCTATTTTTTTTCTAGAAAATGGAAAATGGAAGATAAAAAATAATATTGCATGTTTGATTTTTTTAAAATTATTAAATATTTTATTTAATAGTTCAATTATACATCTTTCTTTTGAAAATAAATATATTTAATAAATTTAAAAAATACAAATGATTATAATTAAATTAAAATTTAGAAGTTAATTAAATATTAAATAAAAATTATAAATTAAATTAAATTAAAAATCAAAAGTTCATTAATTTATTAATTAAAAATTACAATTAAATTAAAGATGAGAATTAATTAAAATATTAAGTAAAAATTATATTGAGATATTAAATGAAAAAAATAATAAATAAAGATATATAATTTGTAATGTAGGATAAAAAAAATTGTTTGGAAGTTTTTTTAATTATGAAGAGAATAATAAATTTTTTTTATTTTTGATGTGAGATATATTGAAAATTAAAAAAACTTATGGAGCGGTTAATTCATAATATTAAAGTCGGTCTCAAAGCCTTCAATTAATCAAAATCATGCCGATTCATTTTTAGATTATTTTTTTTTACCAACAATTTTTCATGTTAGATACAACTTCTCTAATAAGCATGCTCGAAAGAAATTCAAAATCAACTCAAAAGTTAGAAAACCCAAAAATAATGATAGAAAATTAAATGCTGCATTCACGGGCTATTAATTTGATTGTCGGCATATTTTAATTAAGAGGAAAAAACTCAAAAGTATGGCCCTATCTATCTATTTGAAAAAAAAAAGCAGCTTTCATTAAGTGGTATATATATATAGAACCTCTTTGCTGTACACCAGTTTTTCTTTGGATGTAATGGACGATGCATGATGAATATAATTTATTATATCTCTATTAAATGCTAGGATATATATTGGCTAGGATCAGGAGCATCCTGTGGTTTCAATTTTTTTGTGGCCACGGAAACTAGTTTGGTGGGTCAAGTTTGCTTAATTTTTTATGAAAGATGCGTGGCATGTTTCACGGATAAGGAAACAAAAATAAGGTTCTTGTCCAACCTCTAAATTCAGGATAAGGAGAGACAATATAATACTTAGAGCTTAGCTTATTCTTTCACCATTTATTCTTATTATTTTGTTTAATTAGCATTAGCTATCTAATTTACATCTAATAATCTAGAAAATGATAGATTCAGTCCTATAAAAATTTATCATAGGCTATTAAAGTAAATCAAAAAATAGTCACTAGGTGGTCCATCAATCAATTCTTAGATAACCACCCATGAAAAAAAAAAATGATGATTCATCTTTTTCCCAAGTAATTGCTGCCATCTCATTGATTTGATCTTTGTGATGATTCCACTGTCTTCTTACTTAATTTTTTTCCTAAAAAGTTGATAGATTTGATTAAACAAATTTACGATGACCATTATCTTTTCAAAATTATGATTTTTTTAAAGTCATTTTGATTATTTTTTATTTTTATATATAAAAATTAAAAGGACATCTTAAATTTTAATGATATGCAATTAAAAAAATCAAAGAACACTCACAAATAATTTTATTTCAAAAATATCCTTTATTTTATTTCAACAATATGGTAATAACTACGAGCAACTGCTATAATATATAGAATTTAACGAGTAATTACAATATGTAGAAGTTAATAGTTATTATCATGTATTTAAATTATGAAATAGATGAATTTTTATGTTATAATAGCTACTAGCAACCGTTACCCATCGGAGCTAAAATTTACATTCTGAAATTTTAAATCCTCAATAGTACAACAAAAGTATTGCCTCAGGTGTTACCTATTAAATAGTTATATAATTATTGAAAATATAATCAAAGTTATATATTAGGAATATATGAAAAAGATCATAGACTTTAAAAATAGAAGATATCTTTATTAGAATGAGACCTTTTAGATAGAGCCTAAAAATAAATCTATGAGAGTTTAGATCCAAAGTGGATAATAACGTACCATTATGGAGATATGAAAATTCTTTTGGTCGCAACAAGTGATATCTTTTGAATAAAGCTCAAAGATAAATATACTTGGGTTATATTCGAAGTAAACAATAATATCATATCATTGTGGAGATATGTGAATTCTTTTGATCCTAACAACAAATACTATCAGAGTCATTGTTCAGATCAAGTCGTGTGAGTGACATAGTGTTAGTGCAGTGAGCACTAGACGATCGAAACTATGTTTTGATAATGGAAAAAGATTCAAAGTTAAGTTGTCTTGTTATCTAACAAGTGTGATTGAGCTTGCAGGAATGTCCTAAATGTTCTTAGGTAAAAGTCCTAGTGGATACAAGACAGGTAACCCTAGGGGGAGGTAACCTTAGGTCCTAGGGGGTGGTAACCCTAGATTGTGGAAAACCTTAGGGGGAGGTAACCCTAGGTCCTAGGGGGTATTAACCCTAGGTGGAAAGTCTTGGCGGGTCATGAACTTTGGGTGAAATCCTAGAGCCGAGGACTCTAGCTGAAAATTCTGGTGGTCGTGGATCAGATGAAAGTCTGGATGGGTCATGGAGCGGATGTTCAGCATGAAGACCTGAAGTCTCGGGCACTGAGCAAAAGTCTAGTCGGTTTGGAGGATCGGTCTGGCAAAAGACAGCTCTCTTGAGAGCAGTATGTGAGGACGCGTTCTCCGTTGAGGAAACGTCAGTTCAACCTAAGGTTTCTGGAGGAAATATGAAAGTCAGTGTAACACCCGTGGGGTTCCTAGCAAGTTCATATATTTTGCCATGGTTAGAAAGTAGGCCTTATGTGGGAATTTGCAAAAAAATAATAAAATGGAACCAAAAAGAGATGACAAAGGTTTGAACCTTGGACCTTTTACTAGATACATGTATGCGATAACCATTAGACCAAGAGAAAGAATTGTTATAAAAGGAAGAGGCATAATAATTAAGAGTAAGGAAAGGCTCCCTTCACTTGGTAAGAGAAGTTGAAGTTGCCTTCTTCCTCTCTAATGAAAAGAGGAGTTTACTTTCTCCCTTCATTATGGATGAGAAAAAGGAAAGGGAAGGCAAAATCCATGTTGTCTTCTTCCTCTCCTTTGGAATAAAAGGAGAAAGGAAAGAGAGAATTTCATTTTTTTCTCCTCCTCTCCACCAAAACCTCTCCCTCCTCCACACCATTGCCGAACCAAGCAAGAGGGTTTCCTCTCTAGGAAGGCTCCACAAGCAAGGGTTCTTCTCCTAGTAAATCAAACACAAAGAGGTAAGCATCCCCTCACCTGTGGTACAAGTTGTTTACGAAATTTCCGTAAGATTAGAATGCTTAAGGAAAAAGAAAAAGAAACCTAGGATCCCTTCTTGAATTCCAAACCTAATTTAGCATGCTCATGGATCTCATTATGTTATGATATGGACTTAGTTAGAGATTTATGTTGGATGTTGTTTAGAGCTTGATCACCTTCTTTATATGTTTCGACCATGAATATTCTAGGGCTTCAAGAAGCTTCAAACCTAATGTAACATGCTTATAGACTCCCTTATGATATGATAAGAACTTGGGTAGGTATTCATGTTTGTATGTTGCTTGGAAATTTATTTTCCTTTCCTTGAAGTTTCGACCATGATAGATATTTAGGGTTTCAAGAAGCTTAAAACCTAACCTAACATGTTTATAGATTCCCTTATGATATGATAAGAACTTGGCTAGGTATTCATGTTAGTATGTTGCTTGGAAATTTATTTTCCTTCCCTTGAAGTTTCGACCATGATAGATTTTAAGGCTTCAAGAAGCTTAAAACCCAATCTAACATGCTTATAGACTCCCTTATGATATGATAAGAGCTTGGCTAGGTCTTCATGTTGGAATGTTGCTTGGAAATTTTATTTCCTTCATTGTAAGGGTTTGGCCATGATAGATTTAGGGTTTCAAGAAGCTTAAAACCTAATCTAACATGCTTATAGATTCCCTTATGATATGATAAGAACTTGGCTAGGTATTCATGTTTGTATGTTGCTTGGAAATTTATTTTCCTTTCCTTGAAAGTTTCGGCCATGATAGATTTTAGGGCTTCAGGAAGCTTAAAACCCAATCTAACATGCTTATAGACTCCCTTATGATATGATATGAACTTGGTTAGAAATTTATGTTGTATGTTGCTTAAAAAGAATTTATTTCCTTCATTGTAAGGGTTCGGCCATGTATACATTCTAGGGTTCAAGGAAGTTAAATTTAAAGCCTAGCATGCACATGAATCTTCTCATGATATGATATGAATGTAACTCAATATTTATGCTTGTATGTTGGTTAGAGCTTACTTTTCCCTTTCATGAACTTTCAGTCATGACTATATTCTAGGGTTCAAGGAAGTTTAAATTTAAACCTAGCAAGCTCATGGATTCCCTTATGATATGATATGATATGGAGTTAGCTTGGTATTCTTATGCTTGTATAGAACTTAGTTTCATACTCTAAAGGTTCGGCCACAACTAAGTTAAAAGGCCTAGGAAGCTTAGAACCTAAACTACCTATGCTCATGATATTCTTTATAGTTTATGATATGAAATTGATTTAAGGTTCACAAGCTTATATGATGTTGTAACCTAGAACTAAGCATAATAACTTTCGGCCACTATATGGAATTAGGGTTAGAGACCCAATTATGATTTTGCTAGGTGTCTCACATACTATGATATGAATTAGGAGATGCCAGTGGATGTTTTCCATGTATGATTATGTTTCCCTATGATACATTATATGCTCATTTAAGTATGCTTATGAACCATGCATGATGACGACCCTTATGATGTATTTTATGCTTAAGTATGCATGCTTTAGGGTAAGACAAGTAATATTCTCATTTATGTATGCTTATGAACCATGCATGAAATGATTCTTATGATGGCTATGTGCCCAAGTATGTATGATTTCAAATATGTTGCATGCTCATTTATGTAAGCTTATGAACCAGACATGAAAATGACATTTATGATGATAAGATATGACAGTTATGATGATATGATATGCACGACATGTATTTTACTTTGTATGGCTTATACCAAGGGTGGGCTCCATAAGCGCCCCTAGGCCGACGGACTATGAACGGGTCTAGTAAAAAGGGATGAGCTCCTTAGTACGCCCCTAGGCCGACGGACTATGAACGGGTCTAGATCCCTAGTAGGTTTGGGGCTAGCTACCCTGTCCTAGGGATTGCGCGCATTTATGTATGTATGTGGTACAAGCCGGACCCTCATGATGATGATATTATGTTTAAGTATTAAAAGATGTGTTTAAAGACATCTTGCACCTGACATGGCATATGTTTTAAAAAGACATTCTGCATGATGCACCCATTCATGATATGATATGTTTTTATGAATTATATGACATGATGTTATGTTATGCTCTTATGACTTATAGGACATGATGTTATGAGATGTTTTGTTTATGATTCATATGACCTGATGATATGTTATGCTTTTATGATTCACATTACATGATGCCTTTATTTATGATATGTTATAGTATGATGTTTCTTAATGATATGATATGATAGGAGGCTATGTTCACATGATATAATGTTAGATGATTATGTCTCCATTGTTATATGCTTATATGACTTTGCTATGAAATACGGTTTTTGTGAGTAGGAAAGGATCTTACTGAGCCAGTGTGCTCATAGCTTACTTTCCTTGTACCACAGATAAAGGCAAGGAATGGATGACCTAAGGGAGCTGCAGGAGAGGCAAGGAGATGTGTGTGGCAGTGGCTCGGCTAAGACAAATAAAGACCTGCTTATGTTATTTTGTTATGATTGACATGAACCAAGTGTATTATGTTAATGTCCAGTATAACTTCATGATATTTCCGCTGCTTTACTTTAGAAAGAAATTTTAAATATGCATGTGTGTCCTGGAATAGTTAAGTAAGTAAGTAACCCCGTCCCTTTAGTAGCAGGGAGGACGGGCGTTACAGTCAGAACTGGACAGTCCGGAAGCTGTCAAAAGTTATTCTTTCATATTGCTTTATTTACTATTTGTTTAACTCTGTTTTGTAGGAGACTAACACTTTTTGCAAGGTTAAATTTAGCCTTAATCGGTCGACCGAACCCTCAAACAAAAGGATCAGCTGATCAGGTTCGACCAAGGGATCGGTTGACTGAACTTGGGGTTCATTCGATCGAACAGTAGATAGGCATCAATGTGGTCGAGTCGAGCTGATCAGACCAGATAAGCTGGGGATTGATCAATCGAATGGCGGAATCGATCAACCGAACGAAGATTTCTATCTGAGCAGCAGAACCTGGATGGGAAGCCGGGCAAATTCAGGCAGGATCGATCGACCGATCCAAGGGATCAGTCGACCGATTCGAGGGATTTTTTTGAAAGTAAAATATATGTTGTTTTTGTTTAAAAAATATTCTTACGCCTTTTATTTTTTCCCTCCAAATTTATTTTTCGAAAAGGTCACTTTTATTTTTTTATCATTAGTAAAAAATTGTGAAATATTACATTTAACAAAATTTTATCATAATATTTTTATTATTATTTTATTGTTTTTTTTCAAAATTAGTGAAATATTATTTTATTTTTCTACCACACTACTAGGCCAAAACTTAGTCTTGGGATAAGTTTTTTTTTTTGTTATGCAAGAGCTCTTTTAAATGGCTTACCAAGAAAACTATAGCACCGCACACCCACCACTCTTGTCCAGCGAGAATTTCAGATATTGGAAACACCAAATGGAGCACCAACTAAGGACCCAGGCGGAGATATGGACCATGATCTAGACCAGATTCATACTCCCCACTAAAAAAGGTGTGCCCATCACCTGTGGCAAGTGGGATGCACAAACAAGGAGAAAGATCAAAGCCGATGCAAAAGTAACATGTACTCTCCTAAGCAGACTAACAAATAAAGTGCTTGGTCGAGTTGGAAAGTTCAACAATGCTAAAGAGCCTTAGGAAAAATTGATCGAGCTTCATGAGAGTCCATATCAGGGCCAGAAGACCAAGTTGAACCTGAGTTCAAATCTGAGTATGAATCCCCAGAGTCAACCTCCAAACTAGACTCAGAAGAATCGGATCAGACCGATTTCACAGTACTGATGGCTAAGGAAGAGATAATTGAATCTGAGTCCGAATTCGAGATGTCAACAATCAAAGGGGAGAATCCTATCATGGATCTAAAAGGTAAAAATATAAATTTAAATTTTAAATTTCACATAACTTGTTTTAAGTGTAAGGAGAGAGGGCACCACAGAAACCAGTGCCCTACTCATAAGATTCAGACGACACAACCGGAGAAGAAGGAGAAATCAATGCTAGGAGTTCAGAAAGGGAAGGAGCACATTGAATGCTTCAAGTGCAAATGGATGGGTGACTACAAAAGTCAATGCCCAGAAAGAAGACCCAAGAATCCAGGGGGAGAAATCAAGATTAGTAAATTTACATTACATAAAAATCTAATTTTTGCAATATGTGTCAATACCCTAACTAATCCTGATTGCATTAGTTTAGATTTTTCTTAAAAATCAAATATGCATGCTAATAATACAATGAATAAAGTTCATTCAAAATTATTTAATAAAAATAAGAAATTAATTCTTAAAAAATTAGAAAAATAAAATAATATTTTAAAAGATAAAATTAATAAATTAGAAAAGATTATTAATAACAATTAACCAATTTACAAATTTTAGATTTAGGTTACAAGTCTAAGATGAAACTTAAACTCTACAAATCAAGCTATAATCAAATGTCTTTTAATTATGAAACCAATCAATAAACCCTAAATTAATCAGTAAAGTTAAAACTCAACTTAAAATTGTAACCTGTTAACTTAACTAATAAATGTTTGATTTGTTTGATCCATGCATAGTTACCATGAATATACATATAAGTAATTAATT
Organism: Zingiber officinale; assembly: GCF_018446385.1. Lineage (NCBI taxonomy): Eukaryota > Viridiplantae > Streptophyta > Magnoliopsida > Zingiberales > Zingiberaceae > Zingiber > Zingiber officinale. Next base: position 98,761,718 of record NC_056003.1, on the reverse strand, counting down.
GATAAATATCATTCATGATTACTAATTGCTTAATCTAGAAAAGATAAATAAGGGCTTAGGCTTGATTTACACTTAACTAGTTAGACCTAAGATTTTCAAGAAGAAAATTAAATAGTCAATTTGTTTAAAAGGTTTTGTCTAGAAATGGTTGTTGATCCAATGCCCAAGAAAGTCTAGTGTCTTGTCACAGCCTGAAAGTCAATTATTGAAATGGATATTTAATTAACTAATTGCTAAACCTTAGTCCAACTCAAATGTAAAATAATCCTTAGATTTTAATCTGAAGTGAAGATTAAATTAACCATCTCATAAAACTATTACGGTTCCCTGATTAAAAATCTAGAAAAGGTGAGACTGACCTAGATTTAAAATAAAAGGTAGTTAACCAAACCCAAAATAATTAAACACAATTTAATTAACTTAATTAAAATTTAACTAAAATTAATTCAATTAATCTAAGTCACTTTAATTAATTTAAAAATATAAATTAATTTTAAAATTCTAATTAATTTCAAAACTATAATTAATTAATTTCAAAACTATAATTAATTTTAAATTATAATTAATTTTACAACTATAATTATTTTCAAATCATAATTAATTCCAAAATTATAACTATTCTCAAATCATAATTATTTTCAAAATTAATTTTAAAATTATAATTATATTCAAATCATAATTAATCATAATTATTTTAAAAATCATAATTAATTTCAAAATATTAATTCTAATTAATTTCAATCCTAATTAATTTTAAATTCTAATTAATTTCAAAATTATAATTATTTTTAAATCATAATTAATTTTAAAAATTATAATTATTTTTAAATCATAATTAATTTTAAAATATTAATTATTTTCAAATCACAATTAATTTTAAAACTATAATTATTTTCAAATCATAATTAATTTCAAAATTATAATTATTTTCAAATTATAATTAATTTCAAAATTATTTTCAAATCATAATTAATTTTTAAAATCTTAATTATTTTCAAATCATAAAATTTTAAAATCTTAATTATTTTCAAATATTTATTAATCTTCAAAATTTTAATTATCCAGAAATATTCAAATCTAATTAATCTTCAAAATCTAATTAATTTTTAAATTCAAACTTAAAATTCAAAATTCAATATTTTAAACCCAAATTTAAATTCAAACTGGAAATTCAAAATTTTAGATGTTTGAAAACAAAATTTAAACTCAAACTTAAGTATTCTTCAATATCATAAATATTTATATTTTTTAAAATGATAGATAAAATTAACTTAACTCCATTTCACACATATTCATAAGATGAACATGTTTGATAACTTAAAAAGGATGAGATGGAAAATTAGGAAGTTAAATAATTACTTTTACTTTAAACTTGTGTTTTAACTTTGAACTCTCATGCTTTGACTCTAAAACTCTACAACCTAAAGTATTCATTTTTTTTGCAATAATTAAGGGGGAGTGAAAAGAAGTTAAGACATTAATTTTTCTTAAATATTTTCTCAAAGCTATAGTATTATTTTTCAAGATTTCAAATCAAAGTATTTTTTTCAAAAAGGAAGTTATTTTTTTTTTGGGCTTAACTACTTTTGAAAAGAAAACTTAATTATTTTTGAAAAACAACTTTAAAACTTTATTTGAAAAAGGAAGTTCAAATATTTCTAACTGAAAAACTAAACTATGTTCAAATATTTTTTAAAAAAGTATTTTTAACTAAATTTTTATGTACTTAACTAAGTGCTTTAAAAATATTTTCATAAAAAGCAGAGTATTACAAGGAATTCTTTTCCAAACTTAAATTTAGCTAAGTTTTTTTTTAACTTAGTTTTATCAATTTTTTTTAAAAAAATCTACGTGCTTAACTAAGTTTTTGTTAAAATTCTTTTAAAAATTCAATATTGAGCTAAGTTTTTTTTAAAGGAAATCTTTTAAAAACTAAGTATTGAGCTAAGTTTTTTTAAAAGAAAATCTTTTAAAAGATAAGTATTGAGCTAAGTTTTTTTAAAAGATAATTATTGTGCTAAGTTTTTTTAAGAAAATCTTTTCAAAGCTAAGTATTGAGTTAAGTATTTTTCAAATACATCCTTTTTAAAGCTAGGTATTTAGATATTTTATTTAAAAGATAAATGATTTTTTAAGCAAATAAGTGCTACCCTTCAGGGAGAGTTTAAAATATTAAAAAAAAACTAGCCTTTCAGATTTAAAGATTTTTTTTCTCTCTAACTTAGTACCTTTTTTTTAATATATGGAAAAGGGGGAGAGAAAAGTTAAAGTTAAGAGTTAAACATAAAACATGAGCATAAGAGGGAGTTTTTTTAAATATGTCAAAATTATTGTGTTTTACTTATGCTTATGCTTAAATTCCTTTTCATTATATTACAGTAAATATTGTTATATTTTACTTAACTTTGAACTAGGTTGCCATAATAAAAAATGTGGAGATTATTAGTGTAGTGAGCACTAGACGATCGAACCTATGTTTTGATAATGACAGAGGGTTCAAAGTTAAGTTGCCTTGTTATTTAACAAGTGTGATTGAGCTTGCAGGAAAGTCCTAAGTGTTTTTAGGAAAAAGTCCTAGTGGATACTAAGTAGGTGAAAAACCCTAGGGGGAGATAACCCTATGTCCTAAGGGGTGGTAACCCTTGGTGGAAAGTCTTGGCGGATCGTGAACGTTGGGTGAAATCCTAGAGTCGGGGACTAAGTGAAAATTCTCGTGGTCGCGAACCAGGTGAAAGTTTGGATGGGTCGTGGAGCGGACGTCTAATGTGAAGACATGAACTCTCAAACGATGAGCAAAAGTCTAGTTGGTCTGGAAGACCGGTCTGGTAAAAGGTAGCTCTCCTTAGAGGAGTAGGTGAGGACGCGCTCCCCATTGAGGGAACAGTAGGCGTCGGTTCTGTTAGGATCTTCGGATGGCTAGAGAGGGGGGTGTGAATAGCCGACCCCAAATTCACGTTTCTTCCTACAATTTGAGTTAGCGCAGCGGAAATAAAAAGTAGGAACGAAAATGGAGAAAATCAAACCTTAAACTCGACGATGTAACGAGGTTCGGAGATGAAACTCCTACTCCTCGGCGTGTCCGTAAGGTGGACGAAGCCTATCAATCCGTCGGTGGATGAGACCCCGGAAAACCGGCTAATAGAAACTCCTTCTGGGTGGAGAAACCTCGCCACAAACTTCTTGCAACAGCAAGATAGGAGTACAAAGATACAACACAATACAAAGGCAGTAAAAATGTAAAAACACAGCTTGCCTTCTCGTCGACTGGATGAAGCAGCAACTTCACGAAACACCTACAACAGCAGGAACCAGCCGAAGGAAGCTTCCACGAAGCTTCAGGAAAATGAGAGCTCAGCAAAGCTCTGATTGCAGTAAGATCAGAAAGAAAAGAGAGGCAGCCACCAATCCTGTAGCCCTCGACCTGTTATATAACCTGCGAAGAAGAAGACACATAAACTAGCCGTTGTGTCGCAACGGCTAGGGCCTGGACCGATCAGGCACACTCCTGATCGGTCCAGGAGTGTTCTGATCGGTCTTGGGGACCGATCAGGACCTAGGCTGATCGATCCCCAGACCGATCAGCCATCTCACAGAGCCACACTGATCGGACTCTGATCGGTCTGTGGACCGATCAGGCCTTAGGCTGATCGGTCCCCAGACCGATCAGCCAACTCTCTGTGAGAGTTGGCCTCGTCTCTGATCGGTCTCCAGACCGATCAGTAACTCTCACAGAAAGCTACTGATCGGTTACTGATCGGTCACCAGACCGATCAGATAACTCAGTGTATCACTGGATCGATCCACTGATCGATCCAGCTCTTGGTTTTTACCCAAACCAAGTCCCAAGCCTTCCAAACCAACATCCGGTCAACCTTGACCTATTGGTACATCATGCTTAGCATCCGGTCACTCCCTTGACCTGCTAGGACTCCCCGCCAAGTGTCCGGTCAATCCCTTTGACCCACTCGGACTTTCTCCTTCGTGCCAAGTATCCTGTCACTCCCTTGACCTACTTGGACTTCCCAACACCAGATGTCCGATCATCCTTGATCCATCTGGATTTTCCCTTGCCCGGCTTCACTCACCAGGACTTTCACCTAGCTTCACTTACTAGGATTTTCACCTGGCTTCCCTCACCAGGATTTCCAATCTGCCTGGCTTCACTCACCAGGACTTCTCCCATGCCAAGCTCCCTGCTTGGACTTTTCCGTGCCAAGTCTCCATACTTGGACTTTTCCCGTGCCAAGCTCCCTGCTTGGACTTTTCCGTGCCAAGTCTCCATACTTGGACTTTTCCCGAATCAGGTCAACTCAAGTCGGGTCAGCCAGGTCAACCTTGACCGAAGGTTGCACCCACAATCTCTCAAGTTTGTATTCTTGTCAAACATCAAGATACAACTTTTCTATTCTCGTCAAACATCAAAATACAATTCGAGTCAAGTCAACTCGAGTCGGGTCAACCAGGTCAACCTTGACCTAAGGTTGCACCAACAGGTTCGACCTAGGGTTTCCGAAGGAAATATGAAAGTCAGAACCAGACAATCCAGAGGTTGTCAAAAGTTATTCTTTCAAATTGCTTTATTTGTTATTCGTCTAACTCTGTTTTGCAGGAGACTAATGTTGGATCGCGGCGGCCAGCTAGAAGGGGGGTTGAATAGCTTGCAAAAATAAAAAAGCACAACCCTTCTCGACTTCTTAAACTAACACTTGCATATAAAGTGTAAGTAAATAAAATAGAAAGGATGAGGCTCACAATTTACTTGGTTACAACCGGGGAGGTTGTTAATCCAAGGCAGATGAAAAGCGTATTAACAAATCTCCTCTAGGCAGAGAAGTCTCTTACAAGGTTGACGTACAAAAAAATAGAAGCTTAACTCTAAAAAGAAGCGCACAAGTGTCTGAAATGAATTGCTTGGAATTGTTGAAAAGCTTCTGGACTAAGGCTGTATTTATAGCCTTGGTCGGGGTGCCCCGAAGGGATTCCGGGCCCCCTAGGGGGGATTAAACTTTATCCCCCAACGTTCAGATCCCGTTTGATGTGATTTGGTCAAAAAGTCAACTTCGGGCACCCGGAAGGGTTCCAGGCGCCCCGGAGGGTTCCGGGCGCCCGGAACAGTTCCGGGCGCCCCAGAGGGAAAGGTCAACCCTGTTGACTTTTTCTAGCCCGGGTCTTCTACTCCGGTTTCGTTTGCCTCAAACTGAGTCTTCCGCTCGCTTAGGTGATCTCTGTCATCCGGAATAGGGCTCACCCGAACCCAACTTCCGGTCTTCTCGAGCAGGCTTCCACTCCGGCTTCTCATCCCTTGAAATCGCCGTGTGCTTCCTTTTCGTCCGCCAGCGTACTTATCCGCAGTCTTCGTCCCTCGGTCGCACCCCGTGCCGACCTTCTCGCTAGCTGCGTCTCTTGCTCCTCGAGCAGTCTTCCGCTCCGGCTTCTTGTCCCTCGGATCCACCGCACACTTCTTTCTCGTCCGTCGGTGTACTCTTCCACAGCGCCTCGTCCCTCGGATGCACCGCGTGTCGTCCTTCTTGCTAGCTGCGTCTTCCGCTCGACTACCTGTGCTCCTAAGCTCCTGAACACTTAGACACAAGGTAAAAAACACACAGGACCTAACTTAACTTGTTGATCACACCAAAACAACCTTGGGGTTCCAACAATCTCCCCCTTTTTGATGTGAGCAACCCAAGTTAAGCTAGGATAAAAATAGACATAATAATAAACTAACTAATTTTACAATTAAGTACAAAAAGATAAAAAAATTTGTCTATCTCTCCCTAGACTTATATTTTTTCTTCTCCCCCTTCGATCACATAAAAAAATGGGGTTCCGAAAAAAATCTAATTAAGGGTTAAAAAAAATTTCTAACTTTCTTAAAAAAATTCTAAGTTGAATAAGCTCTAAGTTAGAGAATTTACAAAAAAAATATTTTTGAAAAAAAATTTCTAACCAAAAAAAAAAATTACGAAACAATTTATATTTTTCAGAAGAATTTTTTAACTTAGGCAAAAAATATTCTAAGTTAAACAATTTCTAAGTAAAACATTTTAGGTAAGAAAATTTTCTAAGAAAAAAAATGTCTAAGTAAAGCTTTAAGTAAGAGAAATTTTTTAAAAAAAATTTGACTTAAGAAATTTTGCAAAAAAAATTTTTGAAAATTTTTCTAAGTAAAGATTTTAAGCAGAAATTTCAGAAAAACTTTTAACTTTTATGTACAAATTTTATGCAAAAAAAATTTCTAAGTAAAAAAACTTGAAAATTTAAAAAAATGTTTAAAAACCTTTTTAAAGCATTATTAAGTTTCCACCTTAATGCTTTTATTAGAAAGTTAATTAAATATTTTATTTTAATATTTTGGCTTCCAGGTCGTGGTGAGGCACTAGGCCTTCTTGGTTATTGGAGCAACAATCACTTCCTTAGACAAAGCCTCATAAAGAAATTTTAATGTCTAATTTTCTCGCTGAAAGTTCTAAATCTAATTAGTTTTAGTTCAAGTCAGACAGGACTTTGGAATCCAATATAGGTTCCAGCCAATTGGATTAACTAGGAATTTCTTAGGGACATTTTTCTTTGCAATATTTCTAATCTGTCCCTTATGATATCGAAAATACCAATTTAAATTATTGTATTTTCTAAAATATATTTTATTTGAACATGCATGATTCTTTAGACTATCTATTTGCATTTTCAAATTATTAATTTCTTATTTCAATTTTTCATTTTCTAATTTTGATTTGTCTAAATCTTCTAGAGGGCAAGATTTAGCTAGTATTACTTTTAAACTTTTATTTTCTTTTTCTAATTTGCAGCAATCTTTTGTTAACAATTTAACGAATTTAAAGAGTTTATCGGGAGGAAGAGATCGTACCTGACTTACCTTGTCGATCTCGTTGTCCGTGTCTCCCCCTGAAGTGTTGTTTTCTTCCGACGTAGCTCCCCCTTCATCGATGCTCATTTCGGAAGAGCTTCAATCACAATCGTTGTCTTGATGACTCGCCATTAGTGCAAGCCCGGAGAACGCCTCGACTTCCGATTCGGACAACATATCGTCCCAAGTCACCTTTAGGTCCTTGTGCTTTTGGACAGACTTTTTACCTTTATCCTTGTCCCTGTTCTTTAGCTTGGAGCAGTTGTCCTTGACATGCCCTTCTTCGTCGCAGTGGTAGCAGCGGATGGTCCTTTTCTTTTTCCCCTGCGGATGGTTAGATTTGCTAGATTTACAAAGATTCTTAAACCATCTTAGCATCATTACCATTTCCTCGTCGTCGAGAGAAGACTCCGACTCAGGTTCGTCTCTCGATACTTTGAGGGCGACGTTGTTCTTGGGCTTCTTCGTACTTGCACATCTTGATTCGTGCACTTCAAATGTAGAAAAGAATTCTTCTAATGAAATTTTTTCTAAGTCTTTCGAAATGTAAAAGGCATCTACTAGTGACGCCTATTTTGAATTTCTCGGAAAAGAATTTAACGCGTACCTGAGTGAATCTCGGTTATTTACCTTTTCTCTGAGATTCGAAAGTCCGATGACGATTTCTTTAATTCTCGAGTGCAGATGTGCAACTGTCTCGTCTTCCCCAAGTCGCAGGCTGGTGAGCTGATTGCGAAGTAGATCTCGTCTAATGAGCTTGGCTTTGGACGCCCCTTCATGCAGCTCGAGGAACTTCTCCCAAAGTTCCTTCGCGGAGTTGTAGTTGCCGATTCGGTTGACTTCTTGTGGCGGAAGAACGCTTAGCAGATGATATTCTGCTTTTCCATTCGCCACGTAGTCGGCCTGCTCCTTTTTCGTCCATTGGTATTTTTCCTTGCCCTCTGGAGCTACAAAACCAAATTCCATTATTAGAATTAACTCAACATCTGTTGTAAAAAATACCTGCATTCTCTTTTTCCAGGTAGCGAAATCCCCTTCGAATTTCGCCGAGTAGATACTTGGTTCGACCATTATCTTTGCTTCGATTGGCGGTTAGTCCTCCTGAAGCACCTTGGCTCTGATACCACTTGTTGGATCGCGGCGGCCAGCTAGAAGGGGGGTTGAATAGCCTGTAAAAATAAAAAGCACAACCCTTCTCGACTTCTTAAACTAACACTTGCATATAAAGAGTAAGTAAATAAAACAGAAAGGACGAGACTCACAATTTACTTGGTTACAACCGGGGAGGTTGTTAATCCAAGGCAGATGAAAAGCGTACTAACAAATCTCCTCTAGGCGGAGAAGCCTCTTACAGCGTTGACGTACAAAAAAATAAAAGCTTAACTCTAAAAAGAAGCGCACAAGTGTTTGAAATGAATTGTTTGGAATTGTTGAAAAGCTTCTGGACCAAGGCTATATTTATAGCGTTGGTCGGGGCGCCCCGAAGGGATTCTGGGCGCCCTGAAGAGATTCTGGGCGCCGTGGGGGGGGGGGGGAATAAAACTTTATCCCCCAACGTTTAGATCGCGTTTGACGCGATCTGGTTAAAAAGTCAACTCCGGGTGCCCGGAAGGGTTCCTGGCGCCCCAGAGGGGTCCTGGAGCCTCGGAGGGAAAGGTCAACCCCGTTGACTTTTTCCAGCCCCGGGTCTTCTGCTCCGGCTCCATTTGCCTCAGACTGAGTCTTCTGCTTGCTTGGGTGAAGGGATCACCTAAACCCAACTTCCGGTCTTCTCGAGCAGGCTTCCACTCCGACTTCTTGTCCCTCGAAATCGCCGCATGCTTCCTTCTTGTCCGCAAGCGTACTCATGCGCAGTCTTCGTCCCTCGGTCGCACTCTGTGCCGACCTTCTCGCTAGCTGCGTCTCTTGCTCCTCGAGCAGTCTTGTCACGCCCCGAGAAAGATCCTGTCCGAAGAAATTTCGGCAGCACCTCCCCTGTACGGGTGACAATCTGAAGCATTTATACAAAGCCCTCAGGGCCACATATACCTCGGCCAACACGGCCGAAAATACTAACAACCAAATAAGTAAACAACCACGCAGTTATATATGTAGCAGCCCACTCGGCTGTACAAAAACCAAAGCACAACGGAAAATAACAGAAACCAAATACAAACCCAGACACTGACTGCTAGCCGGCTAGGCTTACACAACCATCAACCAATACAAATTACACTCCAGAAACAAAACCGGAACACAAGCTAAATACACAAGTTCATATACCAAAATAAAAGTAAACAAAATGCGGAGACAGATCTTCTGAGGTGACGTGGGGACCAGCAGACAGGGTACTCCAAGCGACACCATAAACAACCTGGTACCTGAAAAAGATAGTGTCCACAGGGGTGAGTTCAACGACTCAGCGAATACCAATAGACATGCCTAGTAAGATATATCTAACAGCGATAAACATGGAATACAACTTCCTAATCATATATATAGGAAAGATGTAAAACTAAAAGGTAACTGAGGAAGCTGTACTCACCAGGAACTCCTATCCAGACAAAAGGGTCGTCAAACCGAAAGTGTCCTAAATCCTGTATGCATGTCAAACATATGCATCCAACCAAATGCAGCAAATAAATGCAGCAAACACAATCACAAGAAATAAATGCATCAATGCATATGATGTCAATGATGCATCCTGGTCACCCCTGACGCCAGTCAGTCATCTCACACACAAATGGCGAGACCGAGTGGGTAGGGCTGTGACAACCGTGCACTCTGATGAGTGACCGAGTGGACGGGATGCTGTCGGAGTACACCTATCCTCCTACCCCAAATCATAAATGGGGGAGCGCAATGCTCTCAACTCCCGGTACACGATGACGGGGAGGAATCCTTGCCGGCTAACACGTTGTATCACACTACCCATGAGCGGACCAACGGAGCCAAACAAAGTCCCTGTTGCAACACACTCTGCCTGAATCGACCACTAACCCATGAGTGGTGGTGTGTGCAGATCCATGTAACTGGCGATGTGCTCAACAATAATGGAGTCGACTATCGCACAGCATGCAATCATGATGCATGACACTAAGCATGACAATATCCTGATCAGCATAGAAAAATTCATATATATATAATATGGGTACCACAGTATCAGTAAGTCAAATCCACGGGTCTAGGGTATACAGGTCCTCTATGGTATAACAACCTAGATCCTGAACATATCCCCCCTCCATAACATATGTACCAACAATATGCACAGATCAAAGAAAAATGGTCGAGGTACACCAATCAGATATGATATACAAAATGTAGGTATACAAGCCAAGTATGGTATAAAAACCTAGATATCAGATAATCTAGATACACATGCCAGAAATAAAATCCAGAACCTAGACCTAACCTCAGTAAAGCATGGTATGTCACTTACTCTAGGAACTAAGGTACTCATGGCAATAATCACGAGGTATAAACATGGATACCTAACAAGCGACAAAACAGAACATGCTATGGATATCAAACTGACATACCAAAGACAATCATGATTATTGCTTATAGCTATAAAATACTATGCATATCCAATTGACAATATCATAAAAGATAAGTCAAGAGGTACCCGCCTCCGATATAGATCGAATCGAACCAATCCGATGTCGAGACGCCCGTCTCGAATCAAAGTCCTGTGTCACCAATATATATATACATTTTTATTTAGCTACAACTCAATGAATAACTAAATAAAATCCTCTAAACTAATTTAGGGTAAAACCCTAATCAATCTAACAAGCTGGTAATTCAATTTATCCCTAATTTAATACATGAAACAATTACTCTACTCCTTACCTCAATCCCAGATCTCTGTTCTTAATCCGCAGCCAAAGAAGAGGAACTGCTGGAAGGAGTGCTGCCTGAACAAAGTAAGCTAGATCAAGAACATCACAGAAGAGAATAGAACAAAACCTCACAGCCGCACTTATTGATCCACAACACTCAATTTCACCTCAAAATCCTTATTCTTTGATCCACAATCAAGAATCATCACTGCTGGAACCCAAGAACACCTTCACAATCACAGAACCTCACCTCCCTGGATCGGATCAAGATGAGAAGATCACAAATTCAACCAAGCATTCCAAATTCAAACAACAACCTAATTCCTGAAACCAAACCTTACCTTCAAGATCGTCGGAGATCAAAGAGTAACAAGAATAAGGATCAACCATGATGCAAGGGCACAGCACCGTATGATGGTCGGCTTCAGTGCTAGGGCACAGGATAACACCGGCGGTGTTACTCGGGTGCTGGCGAGGAGGACTAGGGCACAGAGGGCAGAAATCTATGGTGGTTCGGATCCTGGTGGCCGGCGACGGTATTCGGAGGCGCACGAGAGGTGAGACTAGGGTGAAGGATTCCACATTAAGGCATGCTCAAGAAGAGTTGCTGGATCTACACCGGCGCTAGGACACGGGGAAGACAACGCCACACCAACGTTGTTTTGGAAGGAGACTCCCGAGTGGCGCTCAGGCCGAAGAAGTCGCGGTCGGTGCTAGGGCACAGGCGCGCCGACGGTGGATCGGCGCTGCTCCGTTCGCCTCAGGCGGTGGCGGCGCCTTGTGCGGCTCGGGAAAGAGCAATTGAAGAGGTGTTCGACGCCGAGAGGGAGGGAAGCCGAGGAAGGGAATCGACCGGTGGTGGCGTCGGCTAGGGCAGAGGATGCTGTCGCCGTGAGGGGCAGAGGGTGAGGAAGAAGAAGGAACGACCGCGAGGAGGTTAGGGCACGGCGTCGGGTTCGGCAAGGGGAGAAAGAGGGGAGCGCGCGGGAGAAAAAACAAGGGAAAAATGAAAAATAAAGGAAAAATAAATAAATAAACTTTTCCTCGTTAAAACAGGGTAGCCTAAACAGGCTTTCCCGAACCCCGTTTTTATCCCCGCAAACTCATCCATATGAGCTCCGAAAAATTCCCGAAAAATTTCCAAATATTCTGGAAAATTCCCTTATTAATATTCGCCTATTTTCGGTATTTTACAAGTCTTCCACTCCGGCTTCTCGTTCCTTGGAACCACCGCACGCTTCCTTATCATCCGCTGGTGTACTCTTCCGCAGTGCCTCGTCCCTCGGACGCACCACGTGTCGTCCTTCTCGCTAGCCGCGTCTTCCGCTCGACTACCTATGCTCCTGCACACTTAGACACAAGGTTAAAAACACACAAGACCTAACTTAACTTGTTGATCACACCAAAACAACCTTAGGGTTCCAACAACTAACACTTTTTTCCAGGGTTAGATTCGACCTTAACCGATCGATCTAACGTCGTGATCGGTCGACTGAACGTCCGGATTGGTCGACCTAACCCTCAAACAAAAAGATCAGATTTTCAGCGAGCTGATCGGGTTCGACCAAGGGATCGATCGACCAAACCTGGGGTTCAATTGACTAAACAGTGGATAAGCATCGACGTGGTCGATCCGAGTTGATCGGACCTGATAAGCTAGGGATCGGTCAACCAAACAGTGGATATGCATCGATGTGGTCGAACCGAGTTGATCGAACATGATAAGCTAGGGATCGGTCGATTGAATGGCGGGATCGGTCGACCGAACGCCAGGATCGGTCGACCGAACGCCAGGATCGGTCGACCAAACGGAGGGATCGGTCGACCGAACGAAGATTTCTATCCGAGTAGCAGAACTTGGACGGGAAGCCGGGCCGATTCAGGCAGGATCGGTCGACCGATCCGAGGGATCAGTCGACCGATCAGAGTCGGGTCAAACCTGATCCCGAGATCAGTGGATCTGAATCAGGTTTGAGGTGGCTATAAAAAGGGGTCTCGACCAGCACTTCAAGACAATCAAATTCAGAACTACTTACACTCTTGCGTGCTGCTTCAAAGTGCTTCGACAACATGCAACTACTGCTTCAACAATCGACGAACTTCTAGTTACTCTTTTATTGTTGGTAACATAGTTTCTTTTCATTTTTTTAATACGTGTACTTGCATATCTGTAAAACCTTTACGAATTGATAGTGAATTGCTCAACGTAAGCGATCAACGATCGCAAACTTTAGAATATGAGTTGTCAGAGACTCCGAACCAAGTAAAATCAAAAGTGTTAATTTGGTGTTTGTTTTACTTGTTCTTTATTTCGCTGCATTTGTTTTATGTTTTTCGAAAAATGAAAAAATCACGAGTGCTATTCACCCCCCACCACCCCCAAGTACGTGATCGATCCTACCTATAGTGACCTTAAATAAAAGGAGGTGGGGATTTCTAGAGAAGTGAATTATAAGTGAAAAGTTAAAGTACATCAAAAATGATCAAATGTTTGACTGAAATTCTAAAAAATTAAATCCTAAGTGATAAAAAGAAAATGTTAGAATACAATCAAAATCACACAATAAAATATAACAAATATATAAGATTTTAGATCTACAGCCAGGAAGATATATGAATAATTTTAATCATAACAATAATAACTTTTACGCACGTTGCTAACTTTAATTTGAGTGCAGAATATATTTTGACTGGTTTTTTTACACCGATGATATAATTTATTTTTTAGGACAAATCTAATTAAATATATTTTTAAAAATATATATATAATAAATTATAATCTTCCTAAAGCATGAAGCCAAGTTGGTGCGGATTCACATAATTCCCTATCAATCGTCGTACCTACTTTTCTGTGTTTTTTTTACTGTGTAACTTATCGACCCGATTCAATGATCCTCCAGCGGAGCATATGCATCGTCTCCTCCTGCTGCAACACGATCCGTTCCCCGAAAGAGAAAGAGATCGATCAAAGGAAGGATTTCAATCTTGAAATTAAAGGAGTGGAATGACGTAAATGAATCCATTTATGGCGGATCCTTTACCGACGATAAAAATCATCTTCCCATATTTGAATTTCTGAATCCGTCTCCGTTTATCACATCTCATACTCGATCGATCCCCATTCTCGTCGTCTTGCTTTGCATACAGCAACCGTGAACTGTGGGGGACCGAAACAAGTGCTATTTTGATCAAAATCTCATGCCCCCATCTACTACGACAGCTCCGCCATTATTAAGCACTGCCACAGTGCCACTCAACAAACGTCGATAAGCTAACAATTAGTGGTTCAACGCGGAGTGGGGCAAGGCGGAGCATGGGCGCGGGGGTGACACCGCATCCCTACCCTATCGACAGCAGCAGGCAAGAAATGGCGCCGAGTGCCTGCCCTAACTTCTCCATTCGGTGATTTGTTCGAGTCATGTCATCGCGTGGGCGGAATTTTTATTAGATTAGCGCGAGTCCGATCGCCGAGAACGGGATGCGTTGGATCTGAACAGGGCAGCGGCATGCTTTTGTGGATCGTATCTTGATACTTCAGTTTGTCTGCCAATATCTTCTTAATCCTGCCATCTTCTTTTTAACATCGAGCGTTTGTTTTCTTTCGAGGCAGGCGATTTGTCATTTTCATACGGAGACGATAAAGGATGATTACCAGAAGGTTCACTGCCTGCTCGTTTACTTTGGAAGGCGATCAAGTTTCCATTTTGGACGGATCTCGCGTGATGAAGGATTAAGAAATTACAGAGAAGGTGAACAGCGGCTAGGGCGTAGTAAAACTGGGAATTTTTGTTCTGTTTAAAGATTCGGAATCGTAGGACTGGGAGGGTTTCGAGGAGCGGAGTCGACGTCCACTCGTGTGTTTGCGCTCTCCCTCCGCCACTGCCCTTTAAGAACCGTCCACCTCTCCTTCTGCCGCCGCCATCATCATCATCATCACCATCCCGTTCGCGGAAGGAAGCAAGGAAGGAATCGGCGGGAGGAATTTTTGACCGGAATCGAAGGTTTTTCCGATCCAAAGTGCGATCTTTAATCATTCGCCGGGGTCTTCCAGTGTTAGAGAATGGAAGCGTCTCGCTTTCTCCAAAGTGTGGTTTCATTTCCTCCTCGTCCCTTGCGCCGTTGTCTTTGACATCTTTATCGTTCTTTTTCTTTAACGTTTGAATCCATACAACTCCTCCTAGAAGAAAGAAGGCTGTCTTCTTCGCTCTGTCGGAGTTCAATCTCGCCATTCATCTTTCGTGACCTGATTGTAGTATTCTCAGAAGAGTAAATCTTGCTGGCCAGAATCTGGTCAGCTAGAAATCCCTATCTCCCAATTAAAATACATGCATGAACATGCATATAATTAATGTGGCCATATGAAATTACTAAAATACCCATGCATATGCTTGCATGCATATATTCTAGCTGGCCAGATTCTGGCCGTTTAGCAATACCCTTCTCAGAAATACTTACTGAAACTGTACTGTTTGCCATCGTTCTTTTGCTTTCCTGCCTCTAATCATTCGAAATGTCCATGTAGCTTCTTTCCAATATTTCCCATAAATCTAGGCGAACATTTCATCGACTGTCGGTAGCTTTCCCTTTGTCGATTCCTCCCTCCCAGCGCTTTTCTCGCGCGTCTTCATCTTCACCTCTTTTTCCTGCAATAGCATTTGGTCTTGCATCTTTGATTTTTCTGGATCTCGGAGAGTGGGTTGCTGCAGAATGCCAAGGCATAATTCAGGTACCAACGCCTTTTTTGATGGATATTGCACTGGGCCAAAGCTAGTCACCTCATCATGTTCATCGAGTTCATTCTCGAAGACTCACTGTTTTAAGAGGAAAGTGTTGATCTCCAAGAAGAAAGGGTCGACGACGCCAGTTCCCTTGTGGAGAGATCATGCTAGATCACCACAATGCGTTACCGGCTCTCATGAATCGCCAAAGCACCTGCTTTCCGCAAATGGTGGCAAACAAACGCGAGTTCCTCTATCAGCTAGGAAGCTGGCTAATGCTCTCTGGACACTGAGCCACACTCCGCAAGGAAAATTCAAGGATTTACAGGGCATGAGATCGATGCCAACGACCAGGAGAGTGACAAATTCAGGGTGTGTGGCAGATGTTTCTGTTCGTCGTCATATATGCGATCAGGAAAATTTCTCAGCATCAGAAGTAAGTTCTTTATTTTCCATCTTTTGCATTTGCTTCTAGGTAGTTGAAGTTATCTATCTTTGAGCATGTTTTTCGATTTGTTTGTTATCTTGTAGATGCTGAACCAGTGGAGATCGAGCAACCATAGGCAAATGTTACAACCAATTCGCCAAAAATATGGAAGCCAGAAGAACAGTAGGGTACCTTCTGATAAACCCAATTTAATGGAGGTAAGAAAACTCTTCTGGATGCCCTTTTCTTACCATGAAAAATGGTTATGACCATCTTTTTTATCTGTGCTCAAAGAAGTTTAAGGGAACTGTGTTAGATTCGATTATAACTGAGTTTGAGAATTTACAAGAAGATTGTGAAATTTTTGAGTCTGTAAAATTTATGAATGCATTCTGAGCAGTATGATTCCATTATGGATTTTCTTTCAAATCTCTCTTCCACTTAATTTAGATTATTCAAAAGAGTCAAAAATCATGGTAGTAGCTCAGTAGATCTAAATCAACCATAAACTGAACAACATTCAATACAATCCGGCACTTTTGATCTTGCTGTTGCCAGGACTTCTAGGAGCAACATCAGACTTCATGATACTGAAATTAGACAAAGCTGTTCGTCTCTTCTCTCTCTCTCTCTCTAGGTTCTTATATTAAGTACCTTTGTTACCTGAGAAATTCACCTCCAAAGTTAAGTTTGAAAGTAATGTTAACATATTTCCCTCTTCCTTCTATGTTAGTAAGTGACAACCTCTCATGTTTTGCAGACTGAAACTTCTCTCCAGGGTCTCACTTCAATAGGCTCACCTGTAGGAGGTGAGAAACATTCGTATGAATTACGTAGTAATTTGGTTACTACAAAAAAACTCATGAAAATATTCATCCGGCTATGTGGATTGCATAAGAAGCCAGATTCTGCAATCTCTCTTGCTAGAATCATTTACTGCCAATTAAGCCAGGCACTTGTCTCAGTTGATCAGCTTGTCCATGAGAAAGAATCTGAGGAAAGTAAATTTCTTCATCTTTTGAACCAGATCGTGGAAGAAAAAAGAACATGGAAGAAAAAGAAGCAAGAAGGAATAAGACTTTCTTTTCAGCCTATAATTGAGGGACTTGAGACTGAAAGAAAATTAAGAAGAAGAGCTGAGTGGGAGAATAAAAAACTCAGAGTTGAGCTAGACAAAGTTAATTCTTCACTGGCAGAAGCATGTGAAAACCTGGACAGTGAGAGGAAAACAAGGGAAATGATCGAACAATTCTGTGGTCAGATGATTAAAGAAATCGGTGATGACAAGGCTGAAGTAGAAGAGCTGAAGTGGGAATCTGTAAAGGCAAGAGAAGAGCTGGACAAGGAGAGACAAATGCTTCAGCTCGCAGATGAATTGCGCGAAGAAAGAGTTCAGATGAAGCTATGTGAAGCCAAATATCAATATGAAGAGAAGAATGCAGCTGTTGACCAATTGAGGTGCCAGCTTGAGGCATTTCTAGTAACTAAAAGAACAAAAGAAACAGAAAATGAGCCATGGAATCTTATTTGTGACATGGAAAATGATCGCCCAAGACAAATGGTGCACCAAAGCAGTAGCCTAGGTAAGCTAATTATGGACAATAAAGATCTAGATGAAGAAAATGATGAAACTGACTCAGAAGATAGTGATTTGCACTTGATTGAACTGAATTTGGACGACAACAACAATGGCTACTGTTGGAATCATGCTTCTGCAGCCATTGATGATGATAAACTAGATTTGTCAAAGGAAAAACATTGTCGGAGCACAAAATGTGAAAAACTGCCTGGTACCTACCTCTCTTCAGAGCAAGTCACAACTGAGGAAGTCCAAGAAAACTCTACAAAAAGAGATCAGCACTTGGATAATAATCTTGATGAAGGAAGACAAATTGACAGTATTGGCATGGTCGACCAATATGGGGTTCCAAAGGAACAACGCACTGAGAATTCAAGAATTGTTCTTCCACTTACTCTACCAAATTCAACAAAGCAATCAAGCAGACAAGAAGATTTGCAAAGTACACTGGAGCAAGTTTGTTTAGCATCAAAGGTTTCTGAACTGTTGAAAGCATTTAGGGAGAGTGAATCTAAAGCAAATTTGGGAAGGATGAAAAAGGTTCATTCTGAGTTGCAGCTAACTATTCAGTAATTTGCTTATTATCATTCCATAGTTATGCATTGAAGTGTTATTTATTATGTGACGGGAAGGATCTGCATTGATTCTTTATCTTCAAGAACTTTAGTGTCACAGAGTGAAATAACTTGCATCTGAATGTGGATGTAAGGTAGGCATACAAGGATAAAATTTCTTTGTACAACTTATCATTCAAATTATCATTGATTTGTGAATTATTTCTTCTTCTGCATAGATCTTTGGTGTGAGCAACTTTCAATAAGTTTTTCTGCTTCCGGTATTTTCTTTCAGTTATTCAATTCGACTATGAAGATGCAATCGTTAAGCTCATCTTTGCAAAAATAATGCTAGCACAGTTTCTGGTTACAATTCACCTATAACAGGATGAATGGAACTGTTCTGGGACAATTTATTTACGGATAATTCAGGTAGAAAGTTTTAGAGGAATCTCCTTGCTGGTGAACTGCATAAGCAGATTTTTTTTTTAATTTTTTTTTTCAGATTATGGGAGTTCATGTATTCGTGAGCACACTTTCTAACTCCTATAGGCAATTATAGATCTCACTGACAAAGACAGAGAAGTTGTAAATGCTTGCCTCTTCCTTTGTATTTTCATTAACATAACTAATAGACATAAAACTTAACAAATGAGCGATTCCATAGACATAGAATTTATATAACTTGGAAGATGAATATGTTATCGACATAGAACTCAACTTCTAGTAAATGGTCACATGAGCGATTCCATTAGCGACCATTTTGCAAAATATATGTAGAGTGTCACCGATTGAAAAATCTTATTTGGTGATTTGAGACCAATCAATAGTTTTGCACCTAAATCGACGAAGAAGGTTTTTTTTTTTAAGAATTAGAGTTTAATCATCCATCTCTAAAAGGGTCATTGTGTTGGACAAAGTCCTCGTGATCTATCTTCCTTCTAGATTGCATAGGGTAGTCCTAGAGGGGCCCTGGAATAAGGGTTGACAACAACGACCTTGCGTCCGCCATTTCATCTTCTGTATCATCTTCTGCTCAAGAGTAGTTCTTTCCTGAGTTCCTTGGAGGAATGAACTTTGGTCGATCAAAGAGGGTTGGTCTGAAACCTCTTGTTCTTGAAGCCAACATAGGCATTGCAAATACTGAAGAAGCATTAATTGAGTCCTCACCAAGACCAAGTGGCAGAGAACCAGCAGCCTGAAAGAAGACTTGAAGATTGTAGTGCATCTCATAAATAAGAAATGTCTCATTTTTTTGGAAGAAATACCTATGCTTTCAACAACATAGGTTTTGCTTTAGCCAGCATTGTTTGTGCAAATGAACTCACATCACTCACTCCAGTTTCTTCCGATGGAAGTTTAGCAAGTCTGCAGTAGGATACCAACATTTGTCTAGGATGCAAAATAGGTTTTCTTCTACATATTCACCATAATGATAAGTTATCATATACTTGTTCATATCAGTTGGAAAGCCTTGAGCTGAAGAAGGCAAAGAGGAAGAATCCTTTATTTTACTTCCTAGAATTTGCTAGCCAAGTCAGTTAAGCTGACACCAAGGATGAATGAAATGACATGTTCCTACCATTTGAATTATCAGGTGCTAACAAAAAAATTCCAATGAAAATAAGTGCAATTCAAAAAAAAAAAAAACATAGTGACTCTTAACATATTAAACACCTGACAAACCATTTTGAGTTAGTTTCTCAGGACGAAGCAAATTAACTTCTATATCGGACCAACAGAAACTGAGTTACACATATAAGTGCTCGCTTGATACTCCTGAAAATATACAAATCCTGTACAGATAGAGAAGAAGGTCCACGCAATCTGAAACATAGGGACAATGAGGATTGCATAACAATGAGACAATCCTTCATTCAATCTTCCCAGCAATTTAAGGAAAAGAAAATTGCAAATTTATTTTCAACTAATTGATGCCCTTACCCAAAATCCTGCTGTGGTAAAGAACAATAACAGCATACACTAGGTAAAATGGAACTGATGATTGCCGCTCCTGGTTAATCTTAGAATATTAGACCTGGAAAGAGTGATTATAAAATGTGTAAACGTGAAACATCTCAGAAACTGCAAGTAATAATATTTCAAGAAAGGCTGTGGCGAATCTACTACTCTACAGTTGATATTCTACTTAAAGAAGCCCACTTACAAAGACTATGCAAATAGGACTGAGCAGGAACCAATAGCACCAGAAACAGTGGCATAGGAAAATGGAAGCCGCCTGCGCCAGAAAGGACTATCTTGGCCAGAAATCAAAACAAGGGTTTCTCCTTTCCTGACATTATAATTTATAACAACTAATGAAGTCATATTTGGTGCTTAGGGACAAAAAGATAAGTCCAACAAAAGAGGCTGGCTTGGACAAACAAACTGGATAAGTTGGATATAACCAGCCCCGGTCCTAACAATCAGGAGGCTCGGGGTGAAACAATCAAAATAGACCCTTAATTTTTTTTTATAAAGTAAAAATTATTTATAATGACTTCTTTTAGTTTTTCTAGATGCAAAATCATTTATAATATTATTAATTTCAAGATTTTCTAAAATCTCTTTTTCAATAGATAAAATTGTTAATCAATGCAATCTCTTTGTGATATTATTGATCTCATGTATATTCTTAACAATTTTAATTTCGAGAAACTCCTTTCAGTTGATCTTACGGTAACAGACATAGTTAACAATATTTTCTAAGCAATTGCAACATTTGGATAACAATCTATATTTTTCATAAAATTAAAAATATCAATTGCTGACATTATCTCATTTGGTAAAGTTACTTGTAATATTTTTAATTCCGTAAATAAATCATCTAACTCAACATCTAATAAATTTTCATGCGTAAAAGTAGATGTTAATATAATATTTTCTCAACTCATTATTATCTAATGATTTTAATGTTTTCGAATCAAACAAAAAATTAAATATATTTTCAAATATTATCATTTCACCAAATGTTTTCATTACAATAATTGTAAAACTATAATTTAAATAAACTGAATAAAACTATAATTTAAATCAATTAAAACAATTATACCGGGATAAAAAAGATGAGTAGATCTGTAGATGACAGTCCGCAACCGTCGCAACTCGCAAACCTCCACACCGTAAGCTCAAAACCTCCAGGAGCAACGTGTCGGAGGTGGTGGTGCAGCTGTGTAAAGAAGTGGCAAAGTCACAGCCTCGCTGTGATGCCGTCGCGATCTCATGGAGTCGCTAGTAGAAAAGAGAGCAAACAAAAATCAAACAACAGTTTACCAAACTTAATTCTTAAAACAATTTATATATATATATATATATATATATATATATATATATATATATATATAATCATTTAAAAGTTAAAAGTTGTGGGCCCCTCCAACAAGTTGAGGTTGTGCGGCGGCGAAAGACAAGGTGCAACAGTGAAAAGTTATAAAACTTAGTTTTTAAAATAATTAATATATATATATATATATATATATATATATATATATTATAAATATTTAATATTTGTGGGCCCTCCCAAAGTTGGGGCCCTGGGCAATCGCCCAGGATGGCCCTGCCTCTGGGCCGGGCCTGGATATAACATTTTAAGAAACTGAAATGAGAATTCTGGATACCTATAAACAGGGTAGAGTTCCGTAAGTTATACCGAAATTTAAATTATATGTCTTATCGAAAAATTTAGTATAACAAAAATTCATATTGATATGATACCAATTTTTGGTATGATACAAATTTCATACTGTATATACTTAAATTTCGATATCAAAATTTTGACAAAAATTTTATACTGGTATCGATATCAAAAATTTTGATACAATATTATACTATTCTGAATTTTTTAAGTATACCGTTAAATTAATATGATTCGATATATTTCTGTACGATATGTACGGTATATCAAAATTTTAATATTTTCCCCCACCCTTAGTTATAAAAATATTAATTGATGTCAACTATGAAGAGCAGTATAAAGCAATATAGAAGGAATACTAAGCTACAATATTTAACAAGTAACTACTTTGGAGAGTATACTGAAAAAAAAGAAGGATGAAATATCATTTTAGTACGATCATTCGATATTTCTACCATCCACGAGAAAATCTAGCTTTAAGGAAATCCACATCTGCAAGTGGTGGTACCGACCGATTGATGATTTCCCAAAGATACTATGATATTTCTTCCCTCCACAAGAAAAAATCTAACTTTAAGAAATCGATTAATGATTTCCCAAAGATATTTAAAAAAAATATATTTCTGAAAACAATAAAAGTTGTCGACACCAATACTCTACAACAAATTGTCATAAACATATTTCAACAGCAAACGAATTAATTTTTATTAAATTAATTTATTGAAATGAGTTAGTTGGCTGACACAGTCTTATTTAGCACAAAATAAGTAAATCCAATATTAGAGAACATGAAATTGATCCCAAAGCTACAAGAAGTGACTGTAATTACAGAACATGAAATATCCTGCTCTGTGAAATCACAAGCTTCATGGTTTAAACTCTATTGTTGCCAACGTTCCTTATGCAAGAAGTTAACACAAGAATAGTATTTGACCTCTCTCTAACTAACATGAAACTTGGATAGGTTTAACCTCTATTTCTCAACACAATGAGGGTACGAAGGAAGTGAGTTTTGATTCCATCAGAAATAGAAGCACCATGAAGCCAATCAAGAAAAATATTTGTTTCTGATCATATTCTAATAATAAAAAGGCTTATGGTTTTCATTGTCTATTTCTTGATTGGCTCAGAGGTCTCCTGGTCAACCTAAAGCATATTCTAATAAAAAGGCTTATGGTTTTGATTCCATAAAAAGGCGAAGTTTTCAAGCTTATGGTTCTGATCATATTTCTGAAAGGAGACCTCTGTGTAGCAACCAAGTAAGTTTTCAATCTTTAGGCGAAGTTTTCTCAGCTCATATAGGAATTATAGAAACCTCTGAGGAAGAAAGAAAGCTCTTCAGAATCTGCAAACTATAAAACGAAGTATATGCCATTATTTTCTAGATAAACAAACCTTGAGATATGGAGATAGGATAATCCCTCTGAGTCATGTCGCTTAATAATAAAGAACTTTTCATAGTAGGGAACAATGACAAAATGTCCAAGATTAATTCCAAAGAATTTCTGTGGGAAAACATAATGAGGAATGTCGCAGCTAGAAAAGGTCATATCTAAAAAGGCAATATTCATATTGTGCTGAGCTCATCCTTTTTCTTCAATATTGACTAGACCTTGTGTAATCCAGGTAATTCCACTTTGAGAATGAAGTCCTCATTGTATATCCTTTTGTCCAAGGGATTCCCCAGATGCTGTTACAAGTGTTTTCAGTGACGGCGTATATGACCATAGACACTTTGTGCTCTTGGAATCGGGCCTTGTGGATCATTTCACACTATTATATGCATGGGAAGTGAATCTGCTACAATCTTACCATTTCATAAAAAATATCTTATGATAGAATTTGGTGGAGGAATAATGTTATTGCCTCTGATATCTGACAATGATAATAAATGAGTCCTCTTTTATAAAGTTAACATAAATTTAGAAGGAAAACTAATTGTATCAAGGGGAATCAGGAAAATATCTATTGTATCTTAGGAAATAATTGCAAACAAATCTGAAAGGAATCAAACCAACTTGAATAGGAGGATAAGAATGAACCTAGTAGAAGAAGACCTAGAACATGGATGATGATTGACAGACATCAAACGTCTCTAGATTAAGAAGGATAGATTGGGTGACACACTAGATCTAGGATCTATATGAACTCTGGATGATAGGATTTCTACAGAATGTACATGTCGATTGATTTTGGAACCATTTAATGTCAGATTAAAAACCCAGATAGTTCATGGATGATCTGTGTCTTAAGGTACGACAGGGTAACTACCAAAGAAGCCATTTAATGATGTGCATGTGATAATGATTAGTGCTCTAATTTGAAGATGAGCAATAATGGCAAGAGTAAACACTGATGGTCAAGGAAGGGAGTCTCCAAGGTTACGACATTGATGGCAAGGAGGAAGTAATACGAGACCCTGCATAGTGATATGTTGATGGCTTTAATACCATGATAACACTTTAACTGGGGAATAATATTGCATCATTATATGTTTTATAATAACAGATGAATCCTCATTTATAGTGATTGTTACGATGGTTTCCTTCTGGCCCCACATGTCTCGTGGATCAATAGTCATGCTGAGTTATCAGTCAAAGTCAAAATGAATCAGGCATAACCTAAAGATGATCAGATGTAGGCTAGGGGAGACTCAGGTCCGATCAACTTATCTCTAGATCTCAACACCATCTCTCAGTCTCGGCTCTCAATCACAGACACCATCTCTACCAAGCTCTATTCGTCAACACCTCCTCTCAACATTGGATCCTGACATCATCTCTGACATAGCCCTAGATCTCAATACTATCTCTTGGTCTCGGCTCTCAATCACCAACACAATCTTTCTCACGGCTCTCAATTGCTGACACCATTCTGTCTCAGCCCCAATGGCCAACACTCTCTCTCAACATTGGATCCCGACATCATCTTTGACTTAGCCCCAAGTCTCAGCACCATCTCTCGATCTCGGCTCTCAATCGTCGACACGACCTCAGCCTCAGCTCTCAATTGTTGACATCATTTCTATCTCACCCCCAGTCGCCAACACCCTCTCTCAGCATTGGATCCCGACATCATCTTCGACTTACTTCCAGACCTCAACACGATCTCTCAGTCTCGACTTCAGATCTTGATTTTGTCTATTCTCAAGGTCACTTCACATCGGCGTCACTTGTTTTCACGCTCAAGATAGGCCTACGTCTTACACGTGCTCGCTAACTAGGACTGTGAATATTCCAAGGCACATGACAGCTTAAGAGTGGAGGAGCAGTTACAAGGTTGTCGAATTTGATCCCCTAGATGCCCCCTACTAACATGTGGTGCTGAATGAATGGGAAGGCCACCAACGACTGCCAGATTTGGTCCCCTCATTCGCTCCTTCTATGATGATGTTCTTGTTAGATATAATTATCCCTATTTGGTGCACTTATTTGTAAGTTACACATGTGAATACGATCCGAACCCTTTAAAGTGATCTAACTTATATCTAGTGGGTTTCGGGTAATTGGATGTGGATCTCATATGTGTAGAACATATAGTCCTGCATCTATTATCGTATATTTGCTGATAATAAATGTTTAGTATATATGAATTTATAGTCTCACATCTATTATCATCGATGTGCTGATAATAGATGTGCACTATATATAGGTTGGTCCCCAGAGGATTAGGGTAATCTTGAGACGTCTCTTCGTTCCCCATTGACGAAGAGAATCCGGCGCCGTCAACCGTAACTCCTTCGGAAGGCCAACCTTCTTCTCCTCTTCTTCTTCCGCAGGATTGTTGGATCGACGAGCTCTGCACGAAGAACCATGACAATTCCGCTGCATTCAGGTTCTTTGTAATTGTAACGACCCACCTTCTACTGGTTAGGCTGTAAGGCCGGACCGTCACATCATGTTGTGCTAAGCTATATCCATGACCATTACTAAGTCTAGGTGCGGAAAACTATACCAATTTAAAACTTTGCTAAGCTAATACAAGTTCTTGGTCCTACATGTGCTAAGGGATGCAATCTAAGGTATTCATGGCATACCCTACATCCTCTATGGTCAAGGAGCTGAACTATAAGGTCTCTTGGTCGAAACCCAACTTCCCAATCGATCCAGACTGAACTCGATCGATTGCAAGCTGTTGGATCGATCCATGGATCGATTCAGATGGTTACTGTGCTCGGGGTAGTATTCTGGATCGATCGGTTGATCGATCCAGACTGGTCAATCGATCCAGTGATCGATTCCAGCGCTCTCTGTTCGCGGGAGCGATTTCCCAAACTCTCTGCTCGCAACAGAATGCGACTGGATCGATCGGCTGATCGATCCAGAAGCTTACTGTATGCGACAGAATGCGACTGGATCGTTCGGCTGATTGATCTAGAAGCTTACTGTTCACGGAACTAGGCTCCCAATCGATCCACTGATCGATTGGGATTTCTGATTTCACAGCAAGGCTCTGATTTCAGCACTGTTTCGTGCCAAAGTCACCTACATAAGTTCTAAAATAACTGAAGAACATTCTAATATCAAACAACTAACATTCTAAACATGGTTACTAACAATCTAAGCAGATTTTCTATAATTCCATGCATTTAGATACTGAATAAGCAAAGAGTAACATGATAAGAAACACTAAGTTCTTAAATGTTCTAGTTCTTCCAAGGTCTTTATTCCAGGTTCCATCCACACACATCTTCATCATTGCATTGACCTCCAGCCTCCGCTAGTCCATCTTCCCTTTACCTTTATCTGCAGTATAAGGAAAAATAGTATCTGTAAGCTCGAGAGCTTAGTAAGAAACCATCTACCTCACTAAAACATGCATACGATGCAACTTATATTTTTAAAACATGCTGTTTGAAACATATGAATATTGAACATGTAAGAGCATAGCATGGCATACAAACAAACTAGTCATGACAACAAGTGCTAACATAAGCTATCATATTGCATCAATAGAAAACTAAACTGATACAAAAACTGAGCTGAGCAAATTCTAAACTAATGCTAAAGCTATACTGAATTCACATAACTATTTGTGAGAGTTCGAAAATCATATATATAATAGGTGAAAATAGTAATCATGCTGCTGATGGGCTCAGCAACTGTACTTGCTGTGCGCGCATCCCTAACTAAACCCGGGGTTGCAAATTCCGAATTTAGTAGGGTTTACTAGGTTAGCTGAACCTAGGGACGACTATGGAAGCCCAACCCAATGGATATCTAATCCAGTACAGTGCCACTGCTAAAATAAAATACTGATTATAGCTGAGTTCTTCTTATATTGTTATTTCTAGATTATCTGAACCTAGAGCTAGGTTATTTGAACCTAGATGCGACCGTGGGAGCCCACCCATTGGACCGTAGTCCCGTATAAGCTGTAGTAAAACTGCATTTACTAATTAAATGCTTCTATCGCACTTAGCTAACTATTAAAATGCCTAAGTCGTATTTTAATGGTGCTGAACATACTATCGGGCACTTGGCGTGCGCTGTTGCACACCCTATGTGCCACAACTCCATATACTACTTAACTAAAGCATGCAATCACACGAGAACTACTTATACTGCAGGTGAGGGGTTTCTTACCTCCTGCTCTAATTTTCTTACGATTCTAATCGCTAGATTTCCGGAGAAGATGATCCTTTCGACGATCTTCTTGCGTCTATGCGTTCCTCTCGTGGAGGGGAGCGTCCTCGGGTCGGAGTTGTTGCAGGAAGGAGCCCTTATGACCCTAGGGATGAAACCCTAGCCTTTCCTTGGCTTTGGCGTGAAGAGAGGGTGCGGGAGGGAGAGGTTCGGCGGTGAGGGTTTGAGGGAGAAAGAAATCCCGATTAAAATCAAACCTCACTTAATCCCTTCCCTATTTATATTAAGTGGGTAATTCGGCCCAACTCAAATATAAATATAATTGTTCCCCTTTCCTTTCAGCACGGCCTTGCTGGGTTCAACTGGTTACTAGAGTTCACCTTAAGTCATAGAACCCAATAGGTCTCGGGTTCAATTCCCACGTAGGCTATTTTACGATTCTATTTATTTTTGCTACTTCCGCTACTCTAAAAATTCCATAAAAATATTCTAAAATTCCAGAAAAATCATAGAATATTTCTAAAATAATTTTGAGAATTTTCGGGCGTTACAGCGGCTTAGGTTTTACGAGAACCATCAATTGGTATTAGAGCCAAGTTTTTGTTTCATCGTTTTCATTGGCTATAAAGTTTGAATTTTTCGTCGATTTATTGTTTGTATGCTAGATTAAGATTTCCTACTATAATACAATTATTTGATCGTCGAAATCTTTTGTATAGAAAATCTAGGAAAAAACTTGATCTTCCATGTAGTAATGGTTTAATAGATTGATTTGGTCGACCAATATATTACCAAGTCTAAAACATCGAACAGAATTGATAGAAATTGATTAATAATTTTTCTTAATTTATTTCCCCCTTAAATTATGTAACTACGTCAATCGATTAGAATTATTTTTTTAATCAATTGAGATTATTATTATTTTTTTTATTAAGTTTTTTTTTCTTTCCACGATGGTTTTTGTTTCAACAAAATAGTATCGAAAAGAAAAAAAATTGGTTTTTATGAAACACGATTTCGTGAAACAGTAATAAACTGTTTCATTAAAAACAATGTTTTTAAAAATAATAATAATAATTATTATTATTATTATTTCATGTAATAAAAGGAATACATTAAATATTCTTTTTATGCATGGATAATTAAAAGATTAAATAGCATGAAATAATGCTATTTAATTATAGAACTAAAGAAATTTTTAATTTCTTATGGATATACAATCACGTAGTCGCATATAGTAGGTTTCCAGATCGATTGGGATAATTGATTGGATTTGTCAATCGACTACCATAAGGTATTAATCGATTAATAAACCTATTTTCATATTGTTAAAGCTGATTAAATAATTTCTGTTCGAATTAGGTTCCTAGTATTTTCTTGGGTCTATATATACAACGTGCTACTAAGTTGAACTAATGTGTCGGCCCAAAGGAAGACACCTTAGGTATGTTTAGTGCATTTTGTGTTGGTAGACGTATATCTATGCTAAAAGTAATCGGCCCAAAGGAATATTACTTTTATGCCAGATATATGCATAAGGTAGCTTACAACTATAGAACAAAATATTATTTTGTTCAGATCATGCACATAATATGTCGGTCCAAAGGAAGACATATTATGTGGCCGATTAAGGTCGTTGTAAGCTATGGACCAAAATATAACTCATATAAAGTATCATATTATGCGCACAATGGGTCGGCCCAAAGGAAG
The DNA here is from genome assembly GCF_018446385.1 of Zingiber officinale. Classification (NCBI taxonomy): domain Eukaryota; kingdom Viridiplantae; phylum Streptophyta; class Magnoliopsida; order Zingiberales; family Zingiberaceae; genus Zingiber; species Zingiber officinale. The sequence goes on along the minus strand of NC_056003.1, from coordinate 98,732,825 downwards.
ACACATTATGTTGTACTTGGTATCTCATAAAAAGCCCATTTATATGCATTTAAAAATTTATTTTATTTGTATAATTTTATACTACTTAATATGTTCTTGGCTTTAGTAAAATCATGAGCTTAAATAAATTTCTCTCTTTAATTTCAGTGCAATTTGTAACTGCCAGCATTAATAACATCCCAACACTAACTGGTTCGAATTTTGTTGAATGGAAAGAATACGTAACCGTAGTCTTAGGCTGCATGGACTTGGACTATGCATTAAGGAATGATCGCCCCACACCTTTGACCAGTGCCAGCACTATAGAGCAAAGGGCTGAATTTCAGCTGTGGGAGAAATCAAATCACATGTGTCTGAGTATCATGAAGCTTTCCATACCAGCACCAATAAAGGGCTCGATAATTGAGAGAGAAGATGCTAGGAGTTTCATGGACCAATTAGCAGACCGATTCACCTCAAATGAAATGGTCGATACTACCACACTTCTTACGAAGTTGGTAACCATGCAGTATACTAGAAAAGGAAGCATAAGGGAGACACCTGAAAGTGCTCACCTAGCATCTATATCTCAAGGTTCAAGCAAGAAGAGAAAGAGAATCAATAATGGAAAAGGAAAACAAACTGCAGATTCTGATAGTTTTCTCAATTTTGTTAGTTCAGAAGTCAATCTAGCTATTGTACCCACTGACACTTGGTGGATAGATATCGGTGCTACTACTCACATAAGTGTCACTATGCAAGGTTGTCTCAGGAGCCGACTTCCGCTTGATGCTGAAAGATACATCTATACAGGAAATGGAAAGAAGGCTAAAGTCGAGTTGATTGGTGTTTTTAGGCTTTGTTTAGGAACCAATGTCTTTCTGGATTTAGAAAATACATTTATTGTACCGTCTTTTCGACGGAATTTAATTTCAATTTCTTGTTTGGACAAATCAGGTTATTCTTGTTCATTTAGAAATGGAATTTTCAGTACTTTCTTTAATTCAGTGTTGGTTGGCAATGGTTCCTTGGTTGATAAGTTTTATAAATTGAACACCTTTACTCCTACAGTTGACAACGTGATAATGCATAGTATAGGTATAAAACGTAAATTGACTAACGAGAATTCTTCCATGTTGTGGCATAGGCGTTTAGGACATATATCCAAACAACACCTAGAAATGTTAATGTCATATGGAATTCTCGATTCCCTTGATATGTCAGACTTCGATGTCTGCATAGAGTGTATAAAGGGGAAGACCACTAATAAAAGGAATAAGGGGGCTAGGCATTGTAGTGATGTTTTGGAGTTAATACATACGGATATTTGTGGACCATTCCCTAAGACGTCTTGGAATGGACACATATATTTTATTAGCTTCATAGATGACTATTCCAGATTTGGCTATCTGTACCTTATTCATGAGAAATCGCAATCTTTGGATATGTTCAAAATTTTCAAAGCCGAAGTTGAACTTCAACTAGGTAAGAAAAATTAAAGTTGTCCGATCTGACTGTGGAGGTGAATATTACGGTCGATATGATTGATCAGGTGAACAATGTCCAAGACCTTTTGCGAAATACCTTGCTGAGTGTGGAATTGTGCCTCAATATAGTATGTCTGGTACACCCAGTCAGAATTGTGTAGCTGAGCATCACAATCGAACCTTAAAAGACATGGTAAGAAGTATGATGGCTTTCACTTCTCTACCAGAGTCCTTGTGGGGTGAAGCACTCAAAACTACAGTTTACCTACTCAATAGAGTACCTAGTAAAGCAGTAACTAAAACCCCATTTGAGATGTGGACGGGTAAGAAGCCTAGCATTAGGCACTTACACGTCTGGGGTTGTCCAGCTGAAGCTAGGCCTTACAAGCATAATGAAAGGAAACTGGACGCAAGAACGGTTAGCTATAATTTTGTAGGATACTTTGAAAAGTCAAGAGAATATAAATTTTATGATCCCTCTAATAGATCCTTCTTCGAAACGGGAAATGCCAAGTTCATTGAGGACAGTGGGAGTGATAAAATCAGGGAAATATCTTTTGAGGAATGCAATGACAATCCTCCTGTGGTTACTACTAGTGCGATCAGTAGCGATATGGTTACTATACCGCACATTATGGGTATCACACATCTAGTAAGCGTAGTGAACCAAGATATTCCCATGACATCTCCAATGCAACTGGAGGAACCTGCTACTGAAATTGAAGTATTGCCTCATATTGATGAGCAAGTACATCAACCACCTCAAATACAAGTGCCTTTAAGGCGATCCACAAGGGAACAGAGAAGCACGAATTCTCGTGATTATGGTTATCTCCAAGAGCATGACTTTGACATAGGGTTGGAAGGTGATCCTACATCTCTCCAAGAAGTCAAACAATGCTCTGATCCTGAAAAGTGGATTAACGCCATGCAAGAAGAGTTGAAGTCTATGGCGGGCAATGACGTTTGGGAACTTGTCGAATTGCATGAAGGAAAGAAGCTCGTTGGTTGTAAATGGATATTTAAAACCAAGCGGGATTCAAGGGGTAATGTCGAAAAGTATAAGGCTCGTCTTGTTGCCAAGAGATTCACTAAAAAAAAAGACATTGATTACAAGGAGACTTTCTCACCTGTGTCGACGAAAGACTCCCTTAGGGTAATCATGGCACTTGTAGCTCATTATGATTTGGAGCTACATCAAATGGATGTAAAGATTGCATTCCTCAATGGAGACATAGAGGAGTCTATATATATGGTGCAACCAGAGAACTTTGAGTCTAACGACTCAAAGCACCTAGTATGTAGATTAAAGAAACCCATTTATAGTTTAAAACAGGCATCCCGTTAGTGGTACCGGAAATTTGATCAAGTGGTTACCTCATTTGGATATAAAGAGAACCTTGTTGATCAGTGCATATATGTCAAGTTCAGTGGAAGCAAGTTTGTTATACTTATTTTGTATGTGGACGATATATTGCTTGCGAGCAATAATAAGGGTATGCTGCATCAAACCAAGTCATTTCTATCTGGTAATTTTGAAATGAAAGATCTTGGTGAAGCATCCTTTGTTTTAGGCATACAGATCTATCGTGATCGTTCAAGTGGTATTCTTGGACTTTCACAACAGGCCTATATTGAAAAGGTGCTTATAAGGTATGGTATGCAGAACTGTACACCCGGTGACACACCTGTGTCAAGAGTTGACAAGTTTAGCTTGCAGTAGTGTCCATGACTTGAACTTGAAATAAAGGAGATGGAGCAATTCTCATATGCGTCAGCAGTGGGAAGTCTCATGTATGCACAAGTTTGTACTCGACCATATATAGCATTTATAGTGGTGATGTTAGGCAGATTTGTTAGTAACCCAGGATCATCACACTGGAAAGCGGTAAATAGAGTGATGCGGTATTTGCAAAGAACCAAAGGACATATGCTCACGTATCGGAGATCAGATCATCTGGAGGTGATTGGATATTCAGACTCTGATTTTGCTGGATGCTTGGATAGTAGAAGATCTACTTCGGGCTATATCTTTATGCTTGCTGGAGGGGCTATATCTTGGAGGAGCGTCAAACAGACGTTAGTAGCCACTTCTACTATGGAAGCAGAGTTAGTAGCATGCTATGAAGCATCCCATCATGGGATTGGCTGTGGAACTTCATCACATCATTGCAGATTGTTGATGGTATTGACAGGCCACTGAGGATTTACTGTGATAACAAGGCCGCATAACTTTATGCCAAGAACAACCGCAGTTCGTCGAAGTCCAAGCACATCGACATCAAATTTCTAGCGGTTAAACAAAGAGTTCAAAGTTGTCAGATTATGGTAGAGCACATCAGCACAGATTCCATGTTGGCCGATCCACTCACCAAAGCCTTGGTGCCTAAGGTGTTTCATGCGCATGTTGTGGATATGAGAGTCCTTCTTATGGAAGAAGAACTCATCTAGTGGGAGTCTGTATTTATCTTATTGCTCTACATTTAATAATAAAGACAATCATTTTATTTTGATTATTGTACATACTTAAAGTTTGAAACATTAATGGGAATTTATATGTTTGTTTGACACTCTGACTATGATATTATATTTACTACTGCTGTTTAGGATTTGGTGTTTGTAAATATGATATAGATTCCTTTTAGAATCATACAGTTTGGATCATGATTTGCTATTGCAGTTTAGCATAAAGTATTTTGCAAATATGATCTGAGCTCTTTTGAGGTCATCTTAGGACCAGTTGGAAATTGACATGTATTGATCATATTTCATGTAATTTCCACTCTACACATCCACATCTTGATCTATGCCATTAATGATATTGGTATTGTGATTACTGTTGGGGCTTGTTACGATAATATACAGTAGCTATGACCTCTTTAGTCTTATACCAATAAAATTAATGGACCAGATTGTTTACAGGGGTATTTTATACCAATAAAGTTTGATATCAACTAAAGTTTTACTTGTATTTCACATACAACTCACATATAGCCCAAGTGAGAGATTGTTGGATATAATTATCTCTATTTGGTGGGCTTATTTGTAAGTTACACACGTGAATATGATCCGAACCCTTTAAGGTGATCTAACTTATGTCTAGTGGGTTTCGGGTAATTGGATGTGGATCTCATATGTGTAGAACCTATAGTCCCACATCTATTATCATCTATTTGCTGATAATAGATGTTTAGTATATATGGATTTATAGTCCCACATCTATTATCATCGATGGACTGATAATAGATGTGCACTATATATAGGTTGGTCCCCAGAGGATTAGGGTAATCTTGAGACGTCTCTTCGTTCCCCATTGACGAAGAGAATCCGGCGTCGTCAACCCTAACTCTTCGGAAGGCCAACCTTCTTCTCCTCTTCTTCTTCCACAGGATTGTTGAATCGACGAGCTCTGTACGAAGAACCATGACAATTCCGCTGCATTCAGGTTCTTTGTAATTACAGTATTTATTTCCTTATGTCGTGTTCTCGATGAAACGAAGATCCATGCTCATATGTTCTTGTTTTTCCTATTCGAATTCTTACTTTGATTGTCTAGAATTCACGCGGCTTAGGTTTTACGAGAACCATCAGTTCTGTTCTTCGTGGACATTCTACAAATATATAAACACTCACAAATGTAACAACAAGGAGATTCCAATCTCGAAACCCTAGACTAGGTTTTCTCCTTCTTCTCCATCTTCTTCTTCTCACATATCACTTCAACCAAACCCTAACTTGAGCGTCAGAGTAGCCCCGGGATCCATCCCCAACCAATCTAACTCTCTTTGGGTGTCTCTCAAGTTCGTTCTTCCTCTCCATCGAAGGCCTTCGAGGAGAAATGTGCGTCAGTAAGTTCATTAACAGGTGACTTGATCATCCACAGTATTTGGCTAGAACAGTGATAATAACAAGATGATAATTATAGTTAATTAATTGGAAAATAAAAAGATGATATTGTATCATGGCGAAAATATCTACAGCTATTAGGAAATAATCATAGATAAATCTAGAAGGAAGCAAACCTAACAGGTAAGAGGATCGGCAAATCATGTAGGAGACTAAGAAAAATCCTTGCTTCGACATATTGAAGGGTAGAACTCAATTTTGAATATTATAGAGCATGATATCTTTGTTACCCTAGCTAATGGGAGAACTATCATTAACTCATAAGGCAAACCAAAAAAACATACGTGGCATATTTTGTGATAGTAAATCTCATATTCAAGTAATTGTATCACTACAGGATGAGACCCACCTTCATTCTTAGTGTGTCTCCTCCATTGCCATGATTCATTTCCATGAGTTATTGACCACGTTTAGAACAGGTTCTCATATATAATCTCCTAGACTAAATTCCTTACCCCAATTTTTTTTCATTGCTAATTAGTGGTAGCTCATGGAAATCCCATCTCATTCTATAGTTTACTGTCTCTTTAGCCAATAACTGGACAAACTTCCTTTAAAAAAATTCTAGACTACGGAAATTCAATCCTTGATCTTAATGCCCACAAATGATGAACAACAAGATTGGCATGCTCCTTCTCTTCCCAAGTTGAAAATGTAGGATTGTAGATGTGCTAGGGGGTGAATAGCACGCATTACTTTTTCACTCGTTTCGAAAAATACACAGAATACATAGTATAATAAAGAATGAAAAGACAAGCAACACTAACAAGCTTTCTTTTACTTGGTTCGGAGTCTGTGGCAACTCCTACTCCAAGGCCCACACGTGAGAGTGTTTTTGATGGGCAATCACTATAAGCTCGAGAAATATTTACAAGATTAATTACAATTACAATATTAAAACTAAGTTACCGACAATACAAAGATGTTGGAAACGAACGTCAATTGTCGACGTAGCAGTTGAGTGTTGTTGAAGCATTTCGTCGCAGCACACAGGAGTGCAAGTAGTCTAATTTTCGATTTTCTTAAAGTGTTGGTCGAGGCTCCTTTTTATAGCCGAGCTTGACCTGATCCAAATCCCCTGATCTTGGGATCAGGTTTGACCCACCGTCGATCGGTCGATCGATCCCACCTGAATCGGTCAACCTTCCAATCCTAGTTCCGCTGCTCGGATAGAGTTTCTTCGTTTGGTCGACCGATCCCGCCGTCCGATCGACCGATCCCCAACTTATCTAGTCCGATCAACTCAGCTCGACCACCTCACCGCTTATCCTCGGTTCGATCAACCGGTCTCGAGGTTCGGTTGACTGATCCCTCAGTCGAACTCGGTTTGATCTATGAAAATATGATCCTTCTATACTAGGGTTCGGTCGACCGATCCAGACGTTCAGTTGACCGATAAAGGTCGAATCGCCCTGCAACAAAATATTAGTCTCATGCAAAACAGAGTTAGACAAATAATAATTAATTAAGTAAAATAACTTTTGACAGCCTTCGGACTGTCCGATTCTGACTTCGGATTTCCTCCGGAAACCCTAGGTCGAATCGACGCCTACTGTTCCCTCACAGGGGAACGCGTCCTCACCTACTCCTCTTAGGATAAGTTACCTGTTGCCAGACCGATCCTTCAAACAGACTGGACTTTCCGCCTAGGGTTACCACCCCTTAGGACCTAGGGTTACCACTGCCTAGGGTTTTCCATAACCTAGGGTTACCACCCCCTAAGACCTAAGGTTACCTCCCCCTAGGGTTTTCCACCTGTCTAACCACAACTAGGACTTTCCATCACCTAGGATTACCGCCCCCTAGGACCTAGGATTACCATCCCCTAGCATTTTCCACCTGCCTAGAATCCACTAGGATTTTTACCTAAGACAACTTAGGAATTTTCTGCAAGCTCAATCAACCTTGTTAAATCACAAGATAACTTAACTTTGGACCCTTTGACATAATCAAAACTCATGTTCGATCGTCTGATGCTTCCCGCACCAACAAAAAAGTCATCATTCAGTTCATCCTTCTTCGCCCTCTTAGTACAAAAATCAAAATCAAACTCAATACCTAAGCCAAGCATAATTATTCTATAGATACCTAAAAGGGAATCAAAAAATGACCCATGTCTCAATGCATAACATATTTCCCGGACTATGACCAAGATTACTGATTCCCTATCACCACGTAAGCTTCCTCGATCAGAGCATACCTAATTCATCCTCTCAGAAAGGAAAGCAAAGCAAGTAGATTGAAACCCTATATCTTCCGAGATTACAAAATTCAAATCGCACTCGATGAATTAGCTCATCAAGGGAAGCACGCGGTCTTACCTCCACCTGGAGCAGAAGACCAAGACGAAGACGAATGAATATATATATATATATAATGAGGAACACAATCCCTGTCGATGCAATTTGGCGTGAGAGATTTGTGTGTATTTTCTGGGGAGAACATGAGGAGAATTGTGAACTCTTAATATAGTAATTGATCAACAGAGACATCTGACTCGTCAGTAATGTGCTGTTATTGTTACTGATGGGGTGGCATAGCTTCTATTCTGTGAAAGAGACGACTTATAGAAAATGAATTAGAATGATGGCTAGCAAAGTCTCGGCTAATCCACTCTAATATTCAAATCAGTTCTTTTTTAAGAAAAACGTGGTTTCTGGAAATTAGGGTTTTGAAAATATATATGTGTGTACATTTGCTCATAAGGGTCGAATACCTTTTATAGAACTGGACCTCTCCCCCACGTTCTCCCGTGCTCCCTCATTTATAGCTATCGTGGCCACATTCCTCGGAATAAGTGTCCATTATGACTCATTTATGTCAGAGTTAATAGTTGTGTTTTCTGACTTTCTCACGGTATCGATTGCACTATTCATTATCATCCATGAATAGCGAACGCTTTGTTGCTCTAAGTAGCCGGGATTTGAGTACCAAGTGTAATCGGGAGTTGGGGGTAATCAAGAGTCAAGCTCTGAACGTAATCGAGAGTTAAGAGTAATTGGGAGTCAAGCGCTAGGTGCAATCGGGAGTAATCGGGAGTCAGACTTCAAGTGTAGTTAGGAGTCGTCCCTTGTTGACCTCGCATGCCACCCTAGCTTGGGATTTGAGCACCGAGCGTAATCGAGAGTTGGGGGTAATTGGGAGGCGAGCGTCGGACATAGTCGGGAGTAATCAGGAGCCGGGCTTCGAGTGTAGTCAAGAGTCGTCCCTTGTTGACCCTGCATGCCACCCTGGCTTGATTATTGACCCTCTTGTATACGTGGCACCTAGGAAATGCCCCTACATCACTAATCCCTCCTTTAAGTCTAGTCGAAGGAGGTACAAGTCCGACTGACTGGACTACAACACTGTGACCAGGTCTCGACTTGGTCCGCTGTATATGTGGACAAGGAAATCTGTGGCTCATTTTTAATGAGATCCTCGGTTTAATTATTAACATGTCTCTTAAATGCTAGGCATCCTTGTTAGCCTTGACTCTCAATTCCAAAGAATGCCTTTATCTCCGAGGTTATATCAAATTAATGTGATGGGACCTTTGGCGAAGAAGAATGACCACCTATCTCCAGCATAATGATTATTTCATTCTCGTAGTTTGAGTTCGATCAAATGGATAATAGTGTTCCCTTATGCCTTTTCAAATCCTGATCTAAAGGTTCCAACTAAACTCTAACTGGTATAAATGTGATGACAAAGCCCTTATCATTTTATGCAACCCAACTCTTGAGTATGTCGACCTTCATCTTTGCTTCCGCTTTAGGTTCCTTGCGTTTTCACATCAAAGTATGTTCCAACTTTTTTCGTTGTTTGAATGTTCACCATTCTATTTTTAGTTCATTATTTTAGCATCAATCTTTGTGATGGTGACAAGGTCTTCTTCCTGATCTATTCCCTATTACCGATCCATAGAATCTAGTTTTAGAAGCACCACCTTAGATCACCAGAGAATCACCTATGGGATTCTAGATAATCATGCCTTAATACTTCCTAGTTGTAATGATCGTCCTAATCGTCCACACCCGAGATGTGTCACCTTCTTTCACAGTCATTTGATATGTGGACTACGCTTCCCCATTTATCCATTTTTCTTTGAAATATCGTAATATTTCTGTATTATATTCCCTTGTTCTAGTTAGGGTCTAACTCCTTCTGTATCTTGACAAGAATAGTCATTTTATTTCGTTTATACTGCGTAACTTTGAGTGCTCATCTTTTTCACTATTTCTTTTATCCCAAGAAGATGGAAGATGGGGTATTTTTCTTTTTCCACCGAGTGGGCCATGGTCTATTTAAGAACCTTCCCACTTCTCATAAAGGATGAAAACCTCAATTTTTTTTCATCCAACCTCCTATTCCCATGTCTTGGCCGAGCAGTTGGCAACGTCATTTACCTACCCCTCAAGAGACAATCACCTGGTATGAGACTACTTATGTACTTTTGAGCAGCTTCAGGATATAAGGTTTGACAACACTTCTCTGCTCAAGGAGGTGTTGCTTTATATATTTGGGTTAATCCATCTTCTAACTCCTTTTCGATAATCTTTTGGTACCATCCTACCCCTTTCCTTGACTCTTATTTTCTAATTGAAAATACTTCTTTTATTGCAATTGTCACCATGATGAAAGATTCCTTTGAGAATGCTCTCAGAATAACTGATGTTGAATTGGAGGCGCGGGGTGCCGAAATTATTGATCTAACCAAGGTGGAGACCACTACAAATGTCGCGCCTACCCCAACATCTGTCGTCACATTCCCCCCTTCGTTATCTCTAATGGAGGTTATTCCAGCGCCCCTTGACGGGAATACCTCTTTACCTTCGGCCCCTCTACCAGAGGTGATCCCTCCTACAAATTATGATCCGGTGCTATCCGATGAGTCGAGGACTCCCCTTCACATAAGTAGGAAGAGACATCATTTCCCTCGGATTACTCGCCAACCCTCTCCCCCAGCTCAGGTGATGTCATCCTCCCACTCCCAGACTTCCCAGATCTAGGCTCAACCATCCAGTTTTATGGCCTTATCAATGCAACATAGGATCGCCTCTACTAAAATCTATTGGGATTTAATCAAAGTCCCACATTGAAAAGATTTGGGGAAGATCATGGGGTTAAAAGGATATAGGATATCTCCATTGGCATGAGACCTTTTGGGGAGAGCTCAAGAGAAAAACCATGAGGATCTAGATCCAAAGTAGACAATATTATGCTATTGTAGAGATATGTGAATGTCCTTTTGCACAACAAATGGTATCAGAGTCATGGTTCAAACTAGATGCAATGTAGGGAGGCCTTGCATGAAGTTGAGAGTAGGCCCGGAGCCAGTCATGAGTGATCGGATGCTCATGGGGAGACCCGGAGTAAGTCAAGGTGACCGGATGCTTGTGTGGGGCTCGGAGCATGTTAGAGTAACCGGATACTTGTAGGGGCGAGTAGGTCAGGGTGACCGAATGCTCATGGTGAGGTACGAAATAGGTCAGGATGATAAGATACTCATGGGGAGGCCCAAAGAAGGTCAGGGTGATCGGATACTCACGGGAGGCCTGAAGCAGGTCAAGGTGATCAGATACTTGCGAGGAGGTGAGTAGGTCAGGGTGACCGGATGCTCGTAGGGAGGCCCGGAGTAGGTCAAGAGTGACCGGATGCAGATACTCGCGGGGAGGCCCAGACTAGAGAGTAATTGTGGTCCTTCATTTGAGCGGAGGATTGTTGGGATTCAATCAAAATCCCATATTGGAAAGATTTGGGAAAGATCATGGGGTTAAAAGAATACAATGTTAAAGTGTATACTAAAAGCCTAGCTTTTTGTATAAGCATATATTTAGAAATAAGAATCACATTGGTCAATATCTACATTTATTTGTTAAGTGTATTTGTTCAATTAATTTATATAGTAGATAACATGGTGTGTGGTGTCACACACAGAAGATCATGTTGTCGGTTCTTTATAAATTATAAACAGTTGCTCGCGACTAAGATGGAAAGGAACAAACCATTGGAATACTCGTAGTGTAATTAAGTATTAGTTTATCTTGACTAATAAATTACACTAGTACACTCTAGGTGTATTGAGTAGGACCATTTTAGGTAAGTTCTTTTTGTACTGACTTTATAAAAGAACTAGACCTTAGTAATTATAGAAGTGTGTGCTCTTAATCCTAATATAATAACAAGCACATATATTTAATATTTATTTCTTTGACTTATCAAAGGGTGAGGTTTAGCTCGATAAATCAATATGCCCGATAAGTTGGGAAATGATATTACTTATAGTGTGTGTTGTTGATTATAGAAGGAATCTGTGTCCTAGTTATCTAGGTTGAGAATGTTCTCAAGAGGAGCTCATAAGGATTGTCATGTTATACCCTGCAGGTGGACTTAGTCCGACATGACAATGAAGTTGAGTGATACTACTCTTGGAGCTAGATATTAATTAAGTGAGTTGTCAGTAACTTACTTAATTAGTGGACATTCGTTATCTTAAACACAGGGAGACTAACACACTCATGATAAGCGGGAGCCCATAATATAATTTGGGATTGGTGCGGTAGTGCGATAATAACTCTCTAGTGGAATGAGTTATTATCGATGAACTTGAGTTGTGTGTTCAGGGCGAACACGGGATACTCAAGCTCATCGGAAGGTTAAAACCAATTTCTCCTCTAGGTCCCTGTCGTAGCCTCATTAAAGTCTTAAGTCCATTCAAAGAAAGGTTCATCTTGGTGTCCAAGAAGGGGGCCGGTCCATTGCTTGGTGACCAAGCAATGACCGGCCATCATCTCCTCTTAAAGGGCCGGCCCTTTGCTTGGTGCCCAAGCATGTAGGGGCCGGCCACAATAATTCAAACAAGGAGTGGTGTTTTGAATTTTTAAAATCATCTCTTTGTAGAAATCTACAAGTTTTAAAAGAGAGATTTTAAAATATAAAACTTTCCTTATTTGAATTAGGCCACATGTTTTAAAAGAAAGTTTAAAAGTTTTAAAACTTTCCTTTTTTAACCATCCTCATGGTTTAAGAAAAAAAGAAGAGAAGTTTTAAAATTTAAATTTTCTATCACCATGTTAAAAAAGAAAATTTTATAAGAGAAGTTTTAAAATTTTAAAACATGGTTTTAATTTTTTAAAACTTTCCTTTTTTAACTCCTACTTTAGGAAATTAGAAGAGAGCTTATAACATTTTATAAGGGCTTATAAAATTTTATAAAAAAAATTATTATTCCTTTTCCTTGATGAGGTGGCCGGCCACCTTGCTTGGTGCCCAAGCAAGGGGCCGACCAATAGGACTAAACCCAATCAATGATTGGTGATTAATTCAATCAAGAGGAAAGAAAAGGAAAAATAAAAAGGGAAAAGGAAAAACTAGAGGAAGATTTTAATTTTTGTAAAAATTCTTCCCTTGTTTGCCTTGGGCAAGTAATATAAAAGAAGGGGTGAGGAGGCCTCATGAGATAATCAATTCTTATTCTCTTGGTGGAGTCTCTCTTGGTGGTCGACCCTCCCTCTCCCTTCTTCTTTTCCCTTTGCTCTCTTCTCCTTGGTGGTGGTGGTGGCCGGATTTTAGAGGAAGAGGAAGAAAGCTTTTGGGTGGTGTTCATCTTGGAGGATCGTCACCCACACGACGTCCAAGGCGAGGCGAGGAATATGACAGAAGATCTCGAGGTCATTAGCATACAAAGAGAAGGTATAATTAGCAATTGTTTTCCGCATCATGCTAGTTATTTTTCTTTGTATGAATTCCAAACACAAGAGGCATTAGATCTAGTTTTTCGAATTTATTTTTCGAGTTTGTGTTTTCTTTGTTTTTCGAATTTGTGATTCGATTGTTCTTTTTGGTTAAACCTAGAGTTATTTAAGGAAATTAAATATTAGCTTTCCTTAAAAGGCTTTGTCTAGGTGGTGGTGGTTGCTCTCATATCCAAGAAGGCCATGTGCCTCGTCATGCAATTCTGGAAGACAATTTTAGAAATTAATATTTAATGGAATTAATAACATAGGTGGGTTTGGATCAATAGTGTTAAGTTCCGCTTGCGATCCAAATCTAAACCATCAAGAACAGATAAGTTAAATTTGGAATCAATAATGTTAAGTTCTATTTGTGATTCCTAATTTAACTTCTAAAGAACACAATAGGTTGTTTAGGAAAGGTTCAACACTTGTACAAAATTTTTGTACAGTGGAACCTGTACGATCTTCCTAGGACCAACCAACATACAGGATATCTTCATTGGTATGAGGCCTTTTGTGAAGGACCCAAGAGCAAAATCATGAGGGCCTAGGCTCAAAGTGTACAATATTATACTATTATGGATATATGTGGATATCCTTTTGCACAACAGAACCTCCACCCCGATGTCATTTTAGCAAGGAGATCCAGACTCTAGTACCTCTCACCCTTCTGTCAAGTTGGCTGCCACTCCCATACACAAGGGTGGTGTCCCTAGTCGAGTAAGGGTCTCCTTAGGACCTCAAGTCCTTGAGAATTTTCAATACGCTATGACTTTTGTCGGTCTCATGGACAAAGGTGGGAAGATGGTGAGGCTCCTATTGAGAACCTTTCTTATATAAACTTGATCGATGACCTACTGAACATTTGGGCTGATCGCATATCTAGACTGGAAGTTTTTAGGCAAAGGCTACTCGAGTGGTGGCAAAGTCGTCGTGAGCTCTAAGGCCAAGTGGACGATTTGAAGGTTCAACTTGCCACCTCCAAAGTAGATGTCACTACATCACAAGGAAGGTTAGCTCATCTAAAAGAGCTAGAGGAGAACCCCCAACATTGTGTTAGCTAAGATCCTACAACTTTGATTAAGTCTTGCTTGTTAGAGTGTATACTAAAAGCCTAGCTTTTGGTATGAACATTTATCTAGAAATAAGAATCACATTGGTCAAATGTCTACATTTATGATAAATGTAGTTGCTCAATTAATTTATATTGTAGATAACATGGTGTGTGGTGTCACACACAGAAGATCATGTTATCGGTTCCTTATAAATTATAAACAGTGGCTCACGACCATGATGGAAAGGAACAAACCATTGGAAGGTCGTAGTGTAATTAGGTGTTAGTTTATCTTAACTATATAATTATACTAGTACACTTAGAGTGTATTGAGTAGGACCATTTGAGGTCGTTTCTTTTATACTGACTTTATAAAGAAACAAAGACCTCGATTATTATGGAAGTGTGTGCTCTTAATCCTAATATAATAACAAGCACATATATTTGATATTTATTTCTTTAATTTATCAATGGGTGAGATTTAGTTCGATGAATCAATAAGCTCGATAAGTTGGGAAATGATATCACTTATAGTGTGTGTTGTTGATTATAGAAGGAAACTGTGTCCTAGTAATCTAGGTTGAGAATGTCCCCAAGAGGAGCTCATAAGGATTGTCATGTTAAACCCTGCAGGTGGACTTAGTCCGACATGACGATGAAGTTGAGTGGTACTACTCTTGGAGCTAGATATTAATTAAGTGAGTTGTCAACTTAATTAGTGGGCATTTGTTATCTTAAATACAGGGAGACTAACACACTCATAATAAGAAGGAGCCCAAAATGTAATTTGGGATTGGTGCGGTAGTTCAATAATAGTTCTCTAGTGGAATGAATTATTATTGATAAAATTAAGTTGTGTGTTCGGGGTGAGCACGGGATGCTTAATTTTATCGGGAGACCAAAACCAATTCCTCCTCTCGGTCCCTATCGTAGCCTCTTAATTATAGAGTACTATACCCACCTATACCCACCTTCTTACCCATCCTATAGGGGCCGGCCAAGCTAGCTTGGAGACCAAGCTAGGGCCGGCCATGGGTATGTTCATGGGTGAATTCATGTGGCCGTCCCTATTAAAATAAAAAGGAATTTTAATTTTAAAAATTTTCTTATGTGGATAATATAATTTAAAAGAGAGTTTAAAAATTTAAATGCTTCCTTTTCTAAGATTCTACAAAAGATTAAGAGAAGAGTTAAAATCTCTTTCCTTATTTGTAGATTAAAAGGTTGATTTTAATTTTGGTAAAAACTTTCCTTTTAATTATATTCATGATTTAAAAGAAAGTTTAAAAATTAAAAATTCTCTTTTATTAGTTTCTACAAAAGATTAAGAAAAGATTTAATATCTTTCCTTATTTGTAGATTGAAAGGAGATTTTAATTTTTAGAGATAACTTTCCTTTTGGAAATTATCCACATGTTTAAAAGAAAGATTTTAATTTATAAAATTTCTTTTTATTAACCAATCATGAAGGGATTAAAATTATTGGAGAAATTTTTATAAATTTCTAGAAACAAATTAGGAAGTTTTAATTAAAACTCTCCTTGTTTTGGGGAGAAGAGTGGCCGACCATTATAATTTGAAAAGAGAAAATTATTTTAATTAAATAAATTTTCCTTTTCAATGGCAAAAGAATTAAGGAAGTTTTATTAAATTTTCCTTATTTGCCAAGACCAAGGATTATAAAAGAGGGGGTAGAGGAGGCTTCAAGGCTAACGACTCTATTCTATTTTTCCTCTCTTTTCTCCTTGGGTGTGGCCGGCCCTTTCTTTCCTCTCTCTCCTTTGTGTGCGAAACCTTCTCATGGTGGAGATAGCTTTGGTGGCGGATCTAAGAAGGAGAAGAAGAGAAAAGAAGCCTCTTTCTAGCATCCCTTGGAGCATGGTGGTGGTGGCGAACCTCTTCATCCTAGGAGAAGTTTTGATGGCGAAACTTGTAAGGAAGAAGAAGGTGCTTGGTGGTTCTCATCTCGGAAGATCGTTGCCCACACAACGTCCGAGGTTAGAAGAGGAATACGGTAGAAGATCAAGAGGTCTTTCTAAAAGGTATAACTAGTAATTTTTGTTTCCGCATCATACTAGTTATTTTTGGAAATAATACTAAATACAAGAGGCATACGATTCTAGAGTTTCGAATTTGTTTTCGATATAGTGTTCTTTTGTTTTTCTTTCCCTTGTGATTTGATTGTTCTTTTCGGTTAACCTAAAGTTATTTTAGGAAATTAAATATTAGCTTTCCATAAAAGGTTTTGTCTAGTCGGTGGTGGTTGCTCCCATATCCAAGAAGGTCATGTGCCTCACCACGGAACCAATTATGAAAATTAATATTTAATGGAATTAATAACTTAAGGTGATTTGGGTCGAACGTGTTAAGTTCCGCAGGAGATCCAAGTCAAAACCTAAAAGAACAAATAGATTAAGTTTTGGATCAAACGTGTTAAGTTCCGCAGGCGATCCAAAATTTAATTTAAAAGAACACATGGTAGCTAGGAAAAGGTTCAAACCTTTGTACGAAATTTTTGTACAGTGGAACCTCTAGGTTTTCCGAGTAGCAACCAACAATTGGTATCAGAGCTAGGGTTTTGCCTCTGTGTATTTGGTATTAGTTTAATTATGCACATGTCATACATAATTTAGGCAGATTAATAGTAGGATGTGCTAACTTTGTGGATGCAGGATCCAACTATTATGGCTTATAGTTATTATGTGTGTGATTGGACCCTTGGACATGTCAAGGACATTTTATTGTGTGTGCATGATTGTATTATAAAATCCTAGTGTATTTAGTTTTATTAGGATTTTATTTTTGATCTAGTTACATGTACATTCTTTTTATGGAATATAGGATCGATGGATGTAAATTTTATTTTATGTTCGATCTAGTTTACATGTACATTCTTTCGAGGAATATAGGATCAAAATGTAAAATTCTATTTATGTCGCGGATCGAATCTTGCAAAGCGTGGAACTTTCTAAGGACCAGAGGCGCAGCGGAACTAGGAGCAAGATGGATGCGACAGCTAGACCCGGTGGGAGTGGCCAAATATGGCAGCAGCTTGGGATGACAACACACGGAGGACAACAAGAGATAAAAGCCATAATAGTTGAAAATTAGATTTTCTATTTATTGCTTTTATATTGTGCTGTGTGTTCATGTTAGTTTACATATTTAGTAGGCTAGCATAGTTAAAATTCCTCATTTATAAATAACTAAGTGGGAGAGAGATTTTTAAGTAAATCCCATGGTCTCCATTACTGGTTTGTAAGTGATACAAACAAGCTTGCGCGTTGGCTCTGAGTGCCTTCCTCCATAACGGATGAGCTTGTTTGTGGATCACTAGAACATACTTCCATTTTTGGATGACTATAGGAAGTTAATTAAGAGCGTGTGATCTTCCCCAATGGAAGGGGCATAATCTTATTAATTGACTTAGTGTCAAGTAATGGTATACACTTAGACACATCTAATAGTATCCTCTCCATCGGAGTCACTGCTATTGTTTGTGTGACCAAATGATACCAACTATTAATTTTATTTGTCAAAAAGTTAGGTTGACAAGATAATAAAATTAATGGGTTAAAACCCTCCTTTTACAAATGTTGAATTTGTATATGTCCACACTAACGTGGCATGCAAAATTCACGGTGTTTGAGGTGTTGGTGAATTTAAATAATATTGTTTGAGGAATTAATATTTTTTTTAAAATTCAAAAGTTTTTGACCAAATATTTGATCAAAGACAGATCAACTATTAATTTTATTCGTCATAAAGTAAAGTTACGAGATAATAAAATTAATGAATAAAATCTCTTCTTTGATTTTGTATACGTCCACACTATCGTGGCATACAAAATTCATGGGGATTTTTAAGGAGTTGATCTTGACCAAGTATTTTTGTGATTCTTAGGATTTAAAATGTTTATCAATCCCCTAGTAGTCATACTATAAGAAAGACTTAGTAATCCCAATTGTAATGATTGGAAATAGGATTTGGACATTAAGGTAGACTGTCTTCTTAGAACTAAGAACAATATAGGTGTATTTAATTCATTAGTTGAAACATGTTTAGTGGTGTTATCTACCAGAACCTGGAGTGTAGATACAGATGCCATTAATCATATCCGCAATTCATTGCAGGGTTCCAGGAAACCCAACAACTAAATGAAAATTAAAACACCGTCCACATGGGCACTATTGTAAAAATGGTAGCTGTTGCAGTGGGAGATGTTTATCTTTTGATAAGAACAAAACATGGATTTTTGAGTAATTGTCTTTACGCACCAAGTTTAGAAAGAACTAGTTTTTAGTTTCTAAACTATTCAAAGAACTTGATATTCTGTCTCTTTTAATAACAAAGTTGTTATTAAGAAAAAGAGGGAAGTTATCTGTTCTGGTACGTTGGTTGGCAATTTATAAATCCAATAACTCTCACTATGCAATAAATGGAAATTAGTAACACATCTTCTAACTTTAAGAGAAAGTAACCTTCGAAAATGAACCAATTATATCTTTAGCTTCTAAGGCTAGGTTATATTAACTTGAGTAGGATTCATTGGTAGCTGATGAACTTTTGGGTTCATTAGTAGTGGAAATCTTTCCAACCTACGAGTCTTACTTGGAAGGAAAAATAACCAAGAAGCTTTTAAGTCTAAGGGGTATGGAGTCAAAGATATATTGGAATTAGTTCATTCTGATTTGTGTGATCCTATGAGCATCCAGGCAAGAGGTTGTTTCAAATATTTCATCTATTTTATAGACAACTATTTGAGATACGGATATATTTACTTGATGTGCCGCAAGTCTAAGTGCTTTGATTAGTTCAAAGAGTACGAGGCTGATGTGGAGAAACGACAAAGTAAAAGTCACTATGGTAAGAACATAGTGGCAAGTACCTCTTGGGAGAATTTAGGAGTCACTTATCAGAAGTAGGGATTCAATCCCAACTAACTGCACCTGGTACACCCCAACAGAATGGTGAAGAAAAAGGAAGGTATAGGACTCTTATGGAAATAAGTAGATTGATGAGTTATTTAGAATATTACCAAAATCATTTTTAGGATATACTCTGGAAACGGAAGTGAATATAGTACCTTCCAAAGTTAGAACTCTCTACTCATATAGAATTGCTGAATAGGCGTAAGCCTATTTCGAAGCATATTCGGATTCGGGTAATCCAGCACATATGCAGAAGAGAGACAATGATAAGTTGGACAGGAATTCACTTGTTTGTGGGTTATCCTAGTGAAATGAAAGTAGGTTTATAGTCTTAAAAATCAGAAGGTCATTGTTAGCATCAATGACCGATTTTTAGAAAAGGACTATGTAATAAACCATGTGCCCATAAGAAAATTTGTTCTTAAGGAAATATTAAAAGGCATGTCTAATCTAGTACCAACTGTACAAGATGAGATATCACAAGGAAACTGCAACACGTATCACAAATGATACACAATTGCAGAAAGTGCCTTGTCGTAGTGGGAGGGTTGTTAAGCAACCTAAAAAGATTCATGTTTTGGGAGAGTTTTTGGACTCGATCCCTGGAGGACATGAACCTGATCTCCGGACATATGACGAAACACTCCAAGATAAAGATGTAATATCTTGGCAAAGAGTAATGAATAACAAAATTAGAATATATGTATTCTAATAAAATCTGGAAGCTTGTAGAACCATCAAATGGGGTAAAAGCGTTTTGGTATAAAAAGTGCTATAATAGGAAAAGATGGATAGACAGGAAGGTAGAAACTTTCAAAGCAAGGCTAGATGAAAAGGAAACTTTTTCACTGGTAGCCATGCTTAAGTCTATCCAGATTCTTTTATCTATTTGGTAAGTGGATGTCAAGACAGCATTCCTTAATGGAAGTCTTGAAGAAAGCATCCATATAAAGCAACCAGAAGGGTTCATTGCAAAGGGCTAAGAGCATCTTGTGTGCAAGCTCAATCAGTCTATGGACTGATACAAAGCTTCAAGGTCTTGGAACATCCAGTTTATCAAAGTAATCCAGACCTTTGGATTCATTTAGTAACTGGATAAGTCTTGTGTATACAAAAGGTGTGATGGAAGCGTGGTGGTATTTCTTGTACTATACGTAGATAACATTTTTGGTAGTTGGAAACAATATCAAAATGTTGTCAGAAGTAAGGGTATGGTTGTCCAAACAATTCGATATAAAGGACTTGGAAGAATGTATATATTCTTGAGATCAAAGTAATAAGGGATCGCAAGAAAAGAATATTTTACTTATTCCAAGCTTCATACATTAGAAAAATCCTTGCTCGTTTTAAGCATGCAAAACTCCAAGAAAGGTTTCTTACTTTTTAGGATGGAGTAACTTTATCTAAAGATATGTCTCTGTAGACATCAAAGGAGATAAAGGAAATAAAGGCAGTTCTTTATGCTTCGGCTATCGGAAGCCTAATGTATGCTATGCACGAGATCAGAAATCTGTTTTACCAAGGGCATAGTTAGCAGATATCAAAGTAACCCTAGACAAGGACATTGGACTACAGTAAAGCATATATTAAAGTACCTTAGAGGCGCTAGAGATTATATGCTAGCTTACAAGGCAGTTAATTTGGTCCCTGTGGGTTACACAGATTTTGACTTCCAATCGGATAGGGACAATAATAAGTCGACCTTGGGGTTTTGTGTTTACTTTAGGAGGAAAAGTCATAACTATGGAAGAGTGATAAGTATAGGTGTTTTTTCTGGACTCCACCATAGAAGCTGAGTATATGGCAAGCCTCTGAGGTAGCCATAAAAGCTGAATGACTTAATTACCTCAAGATAGACTTAGATATGATTTCTAGTTTGTCCAAAGATTATTACAATTTATTGTAATAATAATGGTGCAGTAACAAACTCGAAGAAACCATGAGTCTATAAGGCAAGAAAACACAATAGAGCGCAAGTACTACCCAATACAAGAAATTGTATAACGAGGAGAAGTTGTTGCCGCCTAGATTGCATTAGATGATAACCTAAGGTCCTTAAGGCAAGAGCTTTTTGAAAGGCTTGGGATTCAGAGGTATGACAGCTTAATCTTTTAGTATAAGTGGGAGATTGTTAGAGTGTATACTAAAAGCCTAGCTTTTGGTATGAACATTTATCTAGAAATAAGAATCACATTGGTCAAATGTCTACATTTATGATAAATGTAGTTGCTCAATTAATTTATATTGTAGATAACATGGTGTGTGGTGTCACACACAGAAGATCATGTTATCGGTTCCTTATAAATTATAAACAGTGGCTCACGACCATGATGGAAAGGAACAAACCATTGGAAGGTCGTAGTGTAATTAGGTGTTAGTTTATCTTAACTATATAATTACACTAGTACACTTAGAGTGTATTGAGTAGGACAATTTGAGGTCGTTTCTTTTATACTGACTTTATAAAGAAACAAAGACCTCGGTTATTATGGAAGTGTGTGCTCTTAATCCTAATATAATAACAAGCATATATATTTGATATTTATTTCTTTAATTTATCAATGGGTGAGATTTAGTTCGATGAATCAATAAGCTCGATAAGTTGGGAAATGATATCACTTATAGTGTGTGTTGTTGATTATAGAAGGAAACTGTGTCCTAGTAATCTAGGTTGAGAATGTCCCCAAGAGGAGCTCATAAGGATTGTCATGTTAAACCCTGCAGGTGGACTTAGTCCGACATGACGATGAAGTTGAGTGGTACTACTCTTGGAGCTAGATATTAATTAAGTGAGTTGTCAGTAACTTACTTAATTAGTGGGCATTTGTTATCTTAAATACAGGGAGACTAACACACTCATAATAAGGAGCCCAAAATATAATTTGGGATTGGTGCGGTAGTTCAATAATAGTTCTCTAGTGGAATGAATTATTATTGATAAAATTAAGTTGTGTGTTCGGGGTGAGCACGGGATGTTTAATTTTATCGGGAGACCAAAACCAATTCCTCCTCTCGGTCCCTATCGTAGCCTCTTAATTATAGAGTACTATACCCACCTATACCCACCTTCTTACCCATCCTATAGGGGCCGGCCAAGCTAGCTTGGAGACCAAGCTAGGGCCGGCCATGGGTATGTTCATGGGTGAATTCATGTGGCCGTCCCTATTAAAATAAAAAGGAATTTTAATTTTAAAAATTTTCTTATGTGGATAATATAATTTAAAAGAGAGTTTAAAAATTTAAATGCTTCCTTTTATAAGATTCTACAAAAGATTAAGAGAAGAGTTAAAATCTCTTTCCTTATTTGTAGATTAAAAGGTTGATTTTAATTTTGGTAAAAACTTTCCTTTTAATTATATTCATGATTTAAAAGAAAGTTTAAAAATTAAAAATTCTCTTTTATTAGTTTCTACAAAAGATTAAGAAAAGATTTAATATCTTTCCTTATTTGTAGATTGAAAGGAGATTTTAATTTTTAGAGATAACTTTCCTTTTTGGAAATTATCCACATGTTTAAAAGAAAGATTTTAATTTATAAAATTTCTTTTTATTAACCAATCATGAAGGGATTAAAATTATTGGAGAAATTTTTATAAATTTCTAGAAACAAATTAGGAAGTTTTAATTAAAACTCTCCTTGTTTTGGGGAGAAGAGTGGCCGACCATTATAATTTGAAAAGAGAAAATTATTTTAATTAAATAAATTTTCCTTTTCAATGGCAAAAGAATTAAGGAAGTTTTTATTAAATTTTCCTTATTTGCCAAGACCAAGGATTATAAAAGAGGGGGTAGAGGAGACTTCAATGCTAACGACTCTATTCTATTTTTCCTCTCTTTTCTCCTTGGGTGTGGCCGGCCCTTTCTTTCCTCTCCTCTCCTTTGTGTGGCCGAAACCTTCTCATGGTGGAGATAGCTTTGGTGGCCGGATCTAAGAAGGAGAAGAAGGAGAGAAAAGAAGCCTCTTTTCTAGCATCCCTTGGAGCATGGTGGTGGTGGCCGAACCTCTTCATCCTAGGAGAAGTTTTGATGGCCGAAACTTGTAAGGAAGAAGAAGGTGCTTGGTGGTTCTCATCTCGGAAGATCGTTGCCCACACAATGTCCGAGGTTAGAAGAGGAATACGGTAGAAGATCAAGAGGTCTTTCTAAAAGGTATAACTAGTAATTTTTGTTTCCGCATCATACTAGTTATTTTTGGAAATAATACTAAATACAAGAGGCATACGATTCTAGAGTTTCGAATTTGTTTTCGATATAGTGTTCTTTTGTTTTTCTTTCCCTTGTGATTTGATTATTCTTTTCGGTTAACCTAAAGTTATTTTAGGAAATTAAATATTAGCTTTCCATAAAAGGTTTTGTCTAGTCGGTGGTGGTTGCTCCCATATCCAAGAAGGCCATGTGCCTCGCCACGGCAGTACTGGGAACCAATTATGGAAATTAATATTTAATGGAATTAATAACTTAAGGTGATTTGGGTCGAACGTGTTAAGTTCCGCAGGAGACCCAAGTCAAAACCTAAAAGAACGAATAGATTAAGTTTTGGATCAAACGTGTTAAGTTCCGCAGGCGATCAAAAATTTAATTTAAAAGAACACATGGTAGCTAGGAAAAGGTTCAAACATTTGTACGAAATTTTTGTACAGTGGAACCTCTAGGTTTTCCTAGTAGCAACCAACATTGCTGAGGTAATGATAAACAAGCTACGGGTCAAACATAATGCAGGCAGATGATAAATACAAATTGGCACCCTTGAAACTTAGGCTAAGGTTTTGTAGTTGAGGAAGAAAAAATAGCAGAGGGAAATAAAGAAGTTGAAACTTCTAGTGGTTAAAGAACAGGTCAAAATGATAGCAATGACAATGAATATGAACAATGCTAAAGAGGGGATGGAGGCATGCCAAAAGTGACTAAATCTGCAAGAGGTGGAACTGGCTGCTATACGGGAGGAAGACCAAATTGAACAAAACTCTAGCTGAGGATGGCCTGAACGAGTTGGAATCACCTCGTAGCGAAGCAGAGACAACCTTGGCGAGAGTTGAGAGCGAACTATGAGGAGCCTTGTGTTAGATCGTGGTGGCCGGCTAGAAGGGGGGTTGAATAGCCTGCATAAATAAATAGAAAAACACAACCCTTATCGATCTTTCAAAAGAACACTTGCATAAATAAATTAACTAAACAGAAAGTAAAAGAAGAGGCAAAGGATTTTTTACTTGGTTACAACCAAGGAGGTTGTTAATCCATGGAAAATGTCGCACTAGTATCTCCTTCAGGCGGAGAAACCTCTTACAGCAGTAAAAGCGCAAAAAATAGAAGTTAAACTAATAAGGAAGCCACAAGTGTTGGAATATAGAATTCTTGAGTTGATGAAAAGCTTCTGGACCAAGGCTGTATTTATAGCCTTGGTTGGGGTGCCTAGAAGGGTTCTAGGTGTTAGGATCCTTCGTACTCGGCTAGAGAGGGGGGGTGTGAATAGCCGCCCCAAATCGATCGCGTTTCTTCCTACGATTAGGTTAGCGCAGCGGAAAATACAAAGAAACGTAAAAGAAGAAAATCAAACCTTAACACAGCGATGTACGAGGTTCGGAGATGATACTCCTACTCCTCGGCGTGTCCGTAAGGTGGACGAGCCCTATCAATCCGTCGGTGGATGAGTCCCCGGAGAACCGGCTAATATCAACTCCTTGTGGGTGGAGAAACCTCGCCACAATCACTTGCAACAGCAAGCTAAGAGTACAAGAGAATAGCAAGAACAAAATGAATGTAAAACAAACAAGCTTGCCTCCTCGTCGACTGAGGTCCCGGATGAAGTAGCAACTCCACGGACAGATGCAACAGCAAGCCAGTCGAGAAAACTGTCGGGGAAGCTCACGCGAAGCTTCAGCAGCAGTTGAGCTCAAAGCTCGAGCACGGAATAGCGAAGCTTCAGCAGAGAGAACTTCCGAAGGAAGAAGAAGAATCACGTAGAAGCTCTTAGCCTTATACCGAAGAAGAAGCGGCGAAGAAACTAGCGTTGCGTCATGCACGCTAGAACTCGATCGATGCGTGGACCGATCAGCAACATCTGATCGGTGCGAGACCAATCGGAAAAAGCCTATGCTTTCCGTCCTGATCGGTCCATGGACCGATCAGAAACCTCTGATCGGTCCACAGACCGATCGAGAACCCGATCGGTCTACGGACCGATCAGCTTCTTTCTCGCGCCGCCATCTCCCCGATCGGTCTCGGGCCGATCGAGATAACCATCGATAGCATCGATCGGTCAGCGATCGGTCATCGACCGATCGGATGAGCCATGTATCATTGGATCGATGCGGCCGATCAAACCTTTCACCCTAAACCTAAGGCTTCCACACCAACATTGGTCAACCTTGACTGTTGGTACATCATGCCTAGCATCGGTCACTCTCTTGACTGCTAGCACTCCGCTAAGTGTCGGTCAATCCCTTTGACTCACTTAGACTTTTCAACACCAGTCCGATCATCCCCGATCCATCTGGATTTTCCTTGCTCGGTTTCACTCACCGGGACTTTCCTCTTGCCTAACATCCCGATTAGGACTTTCCCCTTGCCTAACATCGATTAGGACTTTTCCCGGTTTCACTCACGGGACTTTCCCACCGCCTAACATCCCGCTTAGGACTTTCTCATCTGCTGCTTCACTCACGAGACTTTCCAGCCTAACATCCCAGTTAGGACTTTCCCTCGTGCCAAGCTCCTGCTTGGACTTTTCCATACCAAGTCTCCATACTTGGACTTTTCGCGTGCAAGCTCCTGCTTGGACTTTTCGATGCCAAGTCTCCATACTTGGACTTTTCGATGCCAAGCTCCCTGCTGACTCTCCTCGGTCAACCAGGTCAACCTTGACCTACGGTTGCACCAACAATCTCTCAAACATCTATTCTTGTCCCACATCAAGAATAGAACTCTCTCACGAGTGTCAAACATCAACATGCAACACAACTAGGTCAACCTTGACCTAAGGTTGCACCGACAATCTTCCCAAGTCAAACATCAAAATACAACTCGAGTCACGTCAACTCGAGTCGGGTCAACCAGGTCAACCTTGACCTAAGGTTGCACCAACAATCTCCCCCTTTTTGATGTTTGACAAAACCATAATCAAGTTAGGTTAACCCGATAACCTAACTTAGGTTTTCAATCATCTTCCAATGTCCAATGTTCTTTCCTTGAACATTCTCTGGACATTCTCCCCTTAGGTTAACCCAATAACCTAACTTGGGTTCTCCAATAATTCTCCCCCTTTTTGACACACATCAAAAAGAATTCCAATGTTCTTCCTTGAACATTCCTTGACATTCTTTCCCTAACTTAGGTTAACCCGATAACCTAACTTGGGTTTTCTGATAATTCTCCAATGAACACTCTCCCCTTTTTGACACACATCAAAAAGAACAAGGAGGGTATCAAGGTCAAGAGTTTCTTCCTAATGAAAGTCTCATACCTTTCATTTGAAACTCTTAATTTCCTCCTTGATACTAAACTCAACAATCAACTTAGTGATAATCTCATATCACTAATCCTTAAAAGTCTTTTGGAGTAAAAACTCCCCCTAAAAGTCAACTCCCCCTTGACAATTAGGTAAAACTCCCCCTCAAGGTCAACTCCCCCTTGACCATTGCACCAACAATGTCTTAGAGAGTTCCAAACCTTTAGAAATCCAAAAACACCACTTCCATAACTGAAATTTCAGACACCAGCTGAAAAATCAGAAATTCGGCACGCCCTGATCGGTCCCCAGACCGATCAGAAGCCCCCTGGACCGATCCAGCCCTTCACCAGATCGCATGCTACTGGATCTCATTGGATCGGTCTGCGGACCGATCCACAACACTGGATCGGTCCGCAGACCGATCAGATCTTCCCCGGACCGATCCAGACACTGAATCGAATTTCGATTTCCCCTTCCGAAATTCAGAAACTCCTAATAAATTCAAGAAAATTCCAAAAATTACGAAACTTTGAGGATACATTCCTCATATCATACACTATCATGGAAAAATAGTTTTCTATGAAAATAACTTCCATTTTTCAATCTTGATACAAAGTTCAAAAACTTTGAAATAGTTCAAGTTTAGCTCAACTTTGTATCACTTCGGTCAATGATGAATGCTATCACTAGGAAAGCTTCATCAAGGTTTTTCAAATCAATTTTAAAATACTTTTAAAACCATTTGAATTTAGGACCATAATCTTAGGGCTAGATGTACATGACTTGTACACAAGCTTTCCCTATGATCCTTAATTTCTTGAATTAGGGTCATCTAGGTACAAGGACAATGCACCTTGATCCTAACTCATGATCCTAATATCTCACACACATCTAAGGTGTATCAAACCACATTCAAGTCAATTTGATGTGAGATATGGATTAAGGTCAACTTAGGCTAAGTTCTCATGCATTTTCTAAACACAAATTTGATCTCAATATCAAAATGTGTTTTCATCCTTAAATCAATTTCATTGATCATTAATGCAAGAGATGATGACATGGCATAAATTAATAACATAAGTGAAAGCATGTGCCAATGTCATGATGTCATGGCATAAAGTTTGAAACGAAACTAACACATGACATATAGATAACCTAAGCATTATCATGACATTTCAAATGATAATAAAATAAGTATGATGTCATGGCATGGCATATGGCAACCAATCATGGGAAGTTAGCACAAATAAAATACCTAAATTCCCTATCTAAGTATCCTTAGCCTTAGCTAACTTAGAATCTAACCCTAGATTGCCCATATATCCCTTAGAGAAAACCAAAATCCCAATTATGGTATTTCTCTAGGTTTTCTTAAATTGTGCCAAATAAGATTGAAATCGATATTTTTCAAATATGGCACAATTTACTCTTTAAGGAGTAACTAGTAATTCTATTTCATTTTCAAAGGTTAACAAAACCTTGAAAATGCTCCTTGAGTGTCAATTTCCTCAAAGTTGGGTTAACTACCCTTCTTATTGGAGTTGACACTCTCTAACCCATCTATGGGGTAGAGAAGATGCTCCTAGGAACCCAATACCTATTAGAGCTCATTGGGTTCACTAAATATTCACTAGGGATAACTTCCCTAGCAACCCTCCTAATGACCCTCTTAGGCTTTGAAGCCTTGGTCATTTGGGTCTCATCAAGGTCAACTATAGGGGTGACTCCCCTTGTAACCTTGGTAATGGTCTTCCTAGCCCTAGGTTTTGTTCCATAATCGAATGGAACATTGTGATAAGTGGGCTTGACCATTTGGGACTTAGGTTTGTGACCCAAACCCTTTTTGTCCTTGGACATTGGTTTTTGACCCTTAAACCCTAGAGATGACTTCTCCATGTTTTTAAGAGCCTTTTCTAAATTATCAAGTCTTGACCTCAAGACTTGATTCTCCTTCTCTAGTACCTCAATTTTTGATTTGTCATTTTTCTTTGAGGCATTCCTAGGCATGTGTCTAGTTGATTTGGGATTCCTACCTAGGTTCTCCTTAACCTTAGATGAGGTAATTCTAGGGTTGGCTTTCCTAGTGTTATCCTTATCTAGGCTCACATGTTTGGCACCTAAGCATGTGTATCGATTTCTAATGTTATCATGCTTATCATTATTGACTAGTGCAATAAAATTTCTAGCATGCATCTTACTAGTATTGCACGAATGAGACTTAAATGATACCTTAGGGTTTGCCTTAGCTCCCCCTATAGAAGTGCTCGGTCTCTTGCCCTTGTGAGGTTGCCTCCCCCTCGGACAATGACTCCGATAATGTCCCTTTCGCTTGCATTGGAAGCATATCACGTGCTCCTTGCCTTTGCGTGTCGGGACTCCGGCTCCCTTGACTTTTGGTGCCGGTGGAGTCTTCCTAACCCTCCTTGGACACTTACTCTTGTAGTGCCCATGTTTCCTACACTCAAAACACATTATGTGTAATTTGCTTGAAATCACAGTGTTTGAGTTACCTAGGGTTGTGGATGGAGATGAGCTTTCTTCTTCAACCCTTCCGAGTTGGAAACTTCTTCTTCTTGCTCCGAACTTGAGCAAGAGGAACTCTCCTCCTCTTCTTCCTTGGATGTTGAGTAGCCCTCAACTCCCAATTTGCTCCCTCCATGATGTGAGCTACTTGGCTCACTAGGCTCCTCTTCATGGCTTGAAGTGGAGCTCTCCTCATGGTACTTGGCCAAGTTATCCCACAATTCCTTGGCATTGTTGTATTTACCTATCTTACACAAAATATTAGTAGGTAATGAAAATTCAATTGTTTTAGTTACCTCATTGTTGATCGTGGATTGGTGGACTTGTTCCTTCGTCCACTTGTTCTTCTCTAGAGGCTCTCCTTCTTTATCCATTGGAGGAGAAAACCCTTCTTGTACACAAAACCAGTTCAACATATTAGTCCTAAGAAAATACATCATCCTTACCTTCCAATATGTGAAGTTGTCGTTGTAGAAGGGTGGAATCGTGATGTCTTCTCCGAATTGATCCATCTCTAGCTTTGCTCCCACGGGTGTTGATCCGACGAAGAGCGTCCTCGCTCTGATACCACTTGTTAGGATCCTTCGTACTCGGCTAGAGAGGGGGGGTGTGAATAGCCGCCCCAAATCGATCGCGTTTCTTCCTACGATTAGGTTAGCGCAGCGGAAAATACAAAGAAACGTAAAAGAAGAAAATCAAACCTTAACACAGCGATGTACGAGGTTCGGAGATGATACTCCTACTCCTCGGCGTGTCCGTAAGGTGGACGAGCCCTATCAATCCGTCGGTGGATGAGTCCCCGGAGAACCGGCTAATATCAACTCCTTGTGGGTGGAGAAACCTCGCCACAATCACTTGCAACAGCAAGCTAAGAGTACAAGAGAATAGAAAGAACAAAATGAATGTAAAACAAACAAGCTTGCCTCCTCGTCGACTGAGGTCCCGGATGAAGTAGCAACTCCACGGACAGATGCAACAGCAAGCCAGTCGAGAAAACTGTCGGGAAGCTCACGACAGCGGTTGAGCTCAGCAAAGCTCGAGCACCGGAAGAAGCGAAGCTTCAGGCAGGAGAGAACTTCCGAAGGAAGAAGAAGAATCCCTGTAGAAGCTCTTAGCCCCTTTATACCGCGAAGAAGAAACAGTGAAGAAACTAGCCGTTGCGTCGCAGCTAGAACTCTGATCGATGCGTGGACCGATCGAGTATCTGATCGGTGCGGACCAATCGGGGAAGAAGCCTATGCTTCATTTCGTCCCTGATCGGTCCATGGACCGATCAGAAACGGATCAGAGCGAAGGCTCAGAGAATCCCGATCGGTCTACGGACCGATCAGCTTCTTCTCGCCGCGCGATCTCCTTCCGATCGGTCTCGCATCGATCGATAACCATCGATAGCATATCGATCGGTCAGCGATCGGTCATCGACCGATCAGATGAGCCATATCATTGGATCGATGCGGCCGATCCAAACCTTTCACCCTAAACCTAAGGCTTCCACACCAACATTCGGTCAACCTTGACCTGTTGGTACATCATGCCTAGCATCCGGTCACTCTCTCCCCGCTAGCACTCCCCGCTAAGTGTCCGGTCAATCCTTTGACTCACTTAGACTTTTCAACACCGTGTCCGATCATCCCGATCCATCTGGATTTTCCTTGCCGGTTTCACTCACGGGACTTTCCTCTGCCTAACATCCCGTTAGGACTTTCCCACCGCCTAACATCCCAGTTAGGACTTTTCCTTGCTGGTTTCACTCACCGGGACTTTCCACACCGCCTAACATCCCAGTTAGGACTTTCTCCTTCTCCTGGCTTCACTCACCGGACTTTCCAACCGCCTAACATCCCAGTTAGGACTTTCCCTCGTGCCAAGCTCCCTGCTGGACTTTTCCATACCAAGTCTCCATACTTGGACTTTTCGCGTGCCAAGCTCCCTGCTTGGACTTTTCCAGTGCCAAGTCTCCATACTTGGACTTTTCCAGTGCCAAGCTCCCTGCTTGGACTTTTTCCCGAATCAGGTCAACCAGGTCAACCTTGACCTACGGTTGCACCAACAATCTCTCAAACATCTATTCTTGTCCCACATCAAGAATAGAACTCTCTCACGAGTGTCAAACATCAACATGCAACACAACTAGGTCAACCTTGACCTAAGGTTGCACCGACAATCTTCCCAAGTCAAACATCAAAATACAACTCGAGTCACGTCAACTCGAGTCGGGTCAACCAGGTCAACCTTGACCTAAGGTTGCACCAACACTAGGCGCCTGGGAGGGGATAAAATTTTATCCCCTTCGCAACGGATCACGTTTGACGTGATTTTGGTCAAAAGTCAACTCTGGGCGCCCAGAATAGTTCCGGGCGCCCGGGCCACTAAAGTCAACAGAGTTGACATTTGGACTGGGCCCTCTGTTTCAATGATGCTCGCCTCGGTCCGGGTCTTCCGCTCCGGCTCCGCTCGCTTGAGTGATTTCATCCAACTGAAATAAAGCTCACCCGAACTCAATTTCGGCCTTCTCGAGCAACCTTCCGCTTCGGCTTCTCGTCCCTCGAAAATGTCGCGCGCCTCCTTCTCATTCGCCGTCGTATTGTTCAGCAGCACCTCGTACCTCAAACGCACCGAACCCGTTGGCTCCCTCCCGTGCCGCCCTTCTCGCTAGCTGCGTCTTTTGCTCGACTCCCTATGCTCCTAAGCTCCTGCACACTTAGACACAAGGTTAAAATATGGCAGGACCTAACTTAACTTGTTGATCACACCAAAACAACCTTGGGGTTCCAACACCTTGGAGTCTGCACACTGAGCGACTCAAGCCACCTAGGCAACGACTGAAAAGTAACTCCTTGAACTGAATACTATCCGCTCTGAGATAAAAGCTCGTCAAACAGAAGTTGCTACTTTAAGAATTTCCCAAGCATAGCTACAGGCTACCCTCAAGGCTCAACAAAACCAATCAGCCTGCTTAAATATGGAGCTACAAAAGTACCGGGCTACCGAGGAGGAGCGTTGGTCTTCGAAGAAAAAAGGAATTCCTCAAGTTAGAGGAATTTTATACTATGATTAGGACTCGCTTAGCCCAAATGGTACAACATGGCGTTGATGGAACCTTAAAGTGTTGGTGCAGTGAGCACCAGATGATCGAACCTGAGTTTTGATTATGGCAAAGGGCTCAAAGTTAAGCTGTGGTGTTATCTAACAAGGTTCATGG
Organism: Zingiber officinale; assembly: GCF_018446385.1. Lineage (NCBI taxonomy): Eukaryota > Viridiplantae > Streptophyta > Magnoliopsida > Zingiberales > Zingiberaceae > Zingiber > Zingiber officinale. The sequence continues at coordinate 98,700,578 of NC_056003.1, read as the reverse complement.
AGATTGCAGGAAAGTCCTAAGTGATATTTAGGCAAAAGTCCTAGCTGCGGCTAGGCAGGTGAAAACCCTAGGGGGTGGTAACCCTAGGTCCTAGGGGGAGGTAACCCTAGGTGGAGGAAAACCCTAAGGGGCGGCAACCTTAGGTCCTAGGGGGTTGTAACCCTAGGTGGAGGAAAACCCTAGGGGGTGATAACCCTAGGTCCTAGGGGGTGGTAACCCTAGGTGGAAAGTCCAGTCGGTCTAGAGGACCGGATTGGCATCAGGTAAATCTCCTGAGTGGAGGAGGTGAGGACGCATTCTCCGTAGAGGGAACAGTAGGCGTCGGGTCGACCTAGGGTTTCCGGACGGAAACCCGAAGTCAGACCCGGACAGTCCGAAGGCTGTCAATTCATTTGTTTACATATTATCCATTTTGCTCTAACTCTGTTTTTCAGGAGACTAACCTTCTTGTGCAGGGTTAGAAGTGACCAGGATCGGTCGACCGAACCCACAAGCTAGCAGATCATATCTCCAGAGGTTGGACCGGGCTCGACTAGGGGATCGGTCGACCGGACCTCGTGATCGGTCGACCGAACCTGGGTTTAGTGTCGACTGGATCAAGCTGACTGGGCTGAGTCAGAACAGCTGATCGATCGACCGAAAATGGTGATCGGTCGACCGAACTTCAGATAAAGTTTGACCAGCG